>NC_041389.1:200187016-200232083 GCF_002162155.2 Triticum dicoccoides | reverse complement strand
GGGGTCCGGGTGCCCGGGGTTTGAGGTTCGGGTACCCGGGGTTTGAGGTCCGGGTGCCCGGGGGTGTCGGGTTTGGGCGGAAATTCGTTGAAAAATGCAATAAATTGGTGGATTTCATGGAGGGAAAGGTGGAGATTGATGGGGGAATTCTAGATCCACTTGAAACCAAGCAAAACCATGGATGAAATCAAACAAAATCTCATCAAACCAACAAATCACAAAAAAAATTGGGGCTATTTTTGGTGGGGAACTTTCGAAATTGGGCAAGAACACACAAAATTAGGCTAGAAAACAAAGAGGGGAGCTCTAGTTTCGTGAGAAACCATGGCTCCTGATACCAAGATGTTGTAGGGTGGAACCCTAAGTGAAGATCTTTCATGAATTGGAGGGGGAATCCCCAAGAACAAGATGAACACAAGAGGGACAACAAGAGGAACACTCAAGAACAAGTCCAAATCACACATCCACTAGACTAACAAACACACAAGATCCACAAGGTACATGAACAATCAAAGGGAAACAAGATACATGGTAGAGTTCATCCCAAATCCTATGAAGGAGATGAGGGCTTGATGATCCTATGATGGGGATCCTTCCCCAAGGAGGAGGTCTTGATCTCCTAGTGGAGTGGATCCATGGAGCAAAGCTCACAAATGTCTATCAAATACTTTGCTATCCTTCCAAATGACCTAGGAGGTGTCCTTATATAGTCTAGGGGTGACACAATGCAAGAAGAGAGGGGTACAAGGCCAAAAAGGCCGTCAACGTGCGGCTGGGCGTAGGGGGGCGGGCACCCGGGCAACTTCGGCCGGGCACCCGGACGACTTAGGGGCCGGCTGGCATGTGGCCGGGCACCCGAGGGCCCAAGTCCCGGGCACCCGGGGTGGCGCTGGAGAGGGCCAGGCGAGGCGGCCGGGCACCCGGGGGCCCAAGTCCCGGGCACCAGGGGTGGCGCCGGAGATGGCCAGGGCAGGCCGGGCACCCAGGGTGGTCTGGCGAGGCCCAGGTGACAGGCCGGGCACCCGGGGCTGGCTGGGGCGCCGCCCAGGCTGTGGCCGGGCACCCGGGGCCTTGGCAGCCGGGCACCCGGGGAGTCGAGGGGCTGCGGCCTCTTCTTCTCCTCGGTCTTCTCTCCTCTTCCTTCTCCTTCCTCCGTGCGTCTCCTGGTGAACTTGGTGTTTCCCTACGTGCTTCCTCGTGACAATCTCCCAAGTACCTAAGAATGCACAATGTATCCATTTGAGGTAGAACCCGACTCTCGTGTGAATCCGAATGAAACTCAAAGAGGAAAGAGTTCACCTTGGTTCTGACGTCGCGTGCGTGAGCTCTCGTCGTAGGTCCTCTCCATGCTTGCGGTGGCGGTGTGACATCCATGGGGATGGTCGAGGGATGCTCCGCATCACAAAGGCACGTCATTAACATCAATAGGAGCATTTTTACTAGCAACCAATTTCATAAGAGCATCAACGTTTTCACTCAAGGTACTAATTTCTTCAACACAATTGATCTTTTTAGTGGTAGGAGCTCTTTCAATATGTCATTGTGAATAATTATCCACAATATTATCAGGCTATTTAGTAACTTCACCCAAAGTAATTTCCATAAAAGTGCCACCCGCGGCGGAATCTAAAAGATATCTAGAAACAAAATTCAATCCCGCATAAAAATTGTGTACGATCATCCACGGTTTAAACCATGTGTAGGGCAATTTCTTATCATCAACTTCATCCTTTCCCAAGATTGGGAAACATGTTCATGCTCAAGTTGCTTAAAACTCATGATTTGATTTCCATGGTCAATAATTTTCACGGGAGGAAAATACTTAGTGATAAAAACATCTTTGCACTTGTCCCAAGAATCAATACTATTTTGTGGCTGAGATGAAAACCAAATTTTTGCACGATCACGCAAAGAAAAAGGAAGTAGTCAATTCACCATATCATTGTCTAAATATTTTTCCTTTTGCATATCACACAATTCTATGAAAGTGTTTAGATGGGACGCGACATCCTCATTAGGAGTATCAGAAAATTTCTCATTCATAGCAAGATTCAACAAAGCGGCATTAGCATCATAAGACTTCGCACTAGCGGCGGGAGGAGCAATCGGAGTACTAATAAAATCATTATTAAGTATTGGAAAAGTCATAAAATTTGGTATTTTCTTGAGACATCGTGACTACACAAACAAGAACATAAGCAAACAAAAGATCGAACGAGAAAATGGCAAATGAAAAGAAGGAAAATAAAAAGGCAAATATTTTTGTGTTTTTTGCAAAAATGTTTTAGAGATGGGGGGGCATGAAAACGAGAGGCAAATGGCAAATAAAGTAAATGCAAGGAGATGAGAGTGTGTGCCTGCGAACCTGATAGACGTTGATGATGTCTCCCGGCAATGGCGCCAGAAGTTCTTCCCGATTGCTTGTATCTGTGTTGGTAATTCCCCGAGAAGAGGGGATGCTGCTGCACCGCAACGATAAGTATTTCCCTCGGTTATGCAACCAAGGTTATCAATCAAGTAGGAGAACCAAGCAACACTATGTAAACAACACCTGCACACAAACCACAAAAACTTGCAACCCAACGCGTAAGAGGGGTTGTCAATCCCTCCTTGGTATTGAGATAGATTATATTGTATGAGATTTGATAAATTGATCTAGCAAAAACACAAAATAAAATAAGTGTAGAAAAAATGCAGAAAAGTATTTTTGGATTTTTGGACAAATAGATCTGAAAACAATATCATAGGTAATAGACCCGCGGGTCGTAGATTTCACTAGAGGCTTCTCTCGAGAAAATAGCATATGGTGGGTAGACAAATTATTGTTGGGCAATTGATAGAAAAGCAAATAATTATGACGACATCCAAGGCAATGACCATTTATATAGGCATCACGTCCAAGATTAGTAGACCAACTCATGCATGAATCTACTACTATTACTCCACATCGACCGCTATCCAGCATGCATCTAGTTTATTAAGTTCATGGAAAACAAAGTAATGCAATAAGAATGATGACATGATGTAGACAATATCTATTCATGTAGGGAATAGACCCCATCTTTTTATCCTTAATGGAAACAATACATGTGTGTCATGTCTCTTTCTATCACTGAGATTGAGCACCGCAAGATCGAACCCATCACAAAGCACCTCTTCCCATTGCAAGAAAAATCAATCTAGTTGGCCAAACCAACCCAAAGTTTCTGAGAAGAAATACGAGGCTATAAAGATCATGCATAAAAGAGTTCAACAAAGACCCAAATAATACTCATGGATAGATCTGATCATAAACTCACAATTCATCGGATCCCAACAAACACACCACAAAAAGTCATTACATCAAATAGATCTCCAAGAACAACAAGGAGAACATTGTATTGATGATCAAAGGGAGAGAAGAAGCCATTTAGCTACTTCCTACGGACCCATAAGTCTATGGTAAACTACTCACGCATCATCGGAGGGGCAAGGGTGATGACGAAGAATGCCTCCCTGATCGTTGACCCCTCTGGTAGAGTGTCGGAAAAGGCCTCTAGATTGGATCTCATGTTTCTAGAACTTGTGGTGGCTGGAATGGTGTTTCGTCGACTCCCCTAGGGTTTTTAGAATATTATAGTATTTATAGAGCTAAGAGGCGGTGGAGGGGGTGTCTGTGGGCCCCACTGCCCACCAAGGCGCATGGGGGCCCTAGCGCGCCCTGGTGCCTAGTGGGCCCACAAGGTCCCTATGGTGCACTTCTTGGGCCTCATGGGTGTCTTCTGGGCAGAAAAAATCTCCAAAAAGTTTTGTTGCATTTGGACTCGTTTGGTATTGATTTTTTGCGAAGTAAAAAAGAAGCAAAATGTAGCAACTGGCACTGCGCACTATGTCAATAGGTTAGTCTCAGAAATGATATAAAGTTGCTAGTAAATGAGTATAAAACATCCAAGAATGATGCTTTAATAGTCTGGAACAATCAAACATTATAGATACATTGGAGATGTATCACGGGTCTTGAGACTCAGGGATTTCTGAAGTAGAAGATACTCGCCCACCGTCTTCTTCTTGATGGCTTTGGCCCTGCAGTTATATGAGTATGTTCAAGTTAAAGATGCAATTGCTATGACAAAGTATAAAATTACCAAATGCTTACACATGCTTAATAACCAACTGCGGGAGCAGGTAAACGGTTAATTCTCTAGAGGAGGGTGACGTCTCCTAATAATTCGATTTAGAAGGGTTAAGTGGTTTCCTAACAAGACCGGCTCGTGGGAGAGATGGAGTTGGGCTATGAGGCACCTCATTTCGTCACCTGCGGGCGACCGGCTCATCTGATAAGTTAGTAGGCAACTCGCCAGAATTGCTCTGGAGCTTGCCCTTGGAGGTGCTGACTTGCTGCGATTTCTTCAAAAGAGATTTTGGGTCTAAGTGAGCCTCTGGATGTGAAAATGGTACCTTTATGACGACTCATCTTCGTTTCTTCGGGATTAAAGTTTTTGAGCTGGATGAGATTGAAATTACCTCAACATTGTCGGCTCGACTGGCCTTGTGGTTATCATGTGAAGAAAGGGCATCGGCAAGTTGATTAGAAAGGTGACCAAGCGAGTTGAGCTCTACCTCGGACTCATTTTTGGTAGCTGGCTCATTAGCGTCGACTGGCTCATTTGCTTGCTCAACTGGAGTAGGGGCAGACTTTCGAGGCTTTTTCTTTGTCCAGAACTTGTTGTTTGCCTGCATATATGATAAGGCGGAAATTAAATTTAAAGATGGCAAATAAGTTGGACAAAATGAGTAAGATACTATACATAAGACATACTAGAGGCACAAGGTTGGTCTGGCAAAAGGGAGCTAGCCCAGTCCTGTTGCACTTATCTTGGGGCTCTCCCGGCAGCTTTTTTGTAGCTTTTTTTACCTCGTCTTCAGAAAAATTGACTTGACTAAAGCATTGCACATCAGCCAAGTCACCAGTGTAGTTGCATATCAAGTCACCCCTTCGGCTCAGCGGCTGAATTCGCCAGCTTATCCAACACCGGGTGAGGTCGATCCCGGTGAGGCCATGATGTCTACTATGCAACTGTATTCTTGTAGACTCTTGTTGGGACTCCAAGCGTAGAGTTTTGTAGCACAATAGCAATTATCCCTCAGGTGTATGACCAAAGGTTTATCAATCCGTCGGAGGCATAGGATGAAGATGTTCTCTCTCAAATAAACCTGCAACCAATATAAGAAATATCTTGTGTCCCCAACACACCCAATACAATGTCAAATTGTATAGGTGCACTAGTTCGGCGAAGAGATGGTCATACAAGTGTAGTATGGATAGTACATATAGGTTGTAAAGGGGCATCTTTGATGATGAGCTCCTGTCCTTCAATAAGAATTCCAATGCTTCCAATGTGAGGCGACTTTATTTTGAGACAATAGATACACATTCTATTCCAAAAACAAGCAGGAAACGCTCCAGGGCAGGGGCAGCTGGAGTGGATGATGTTGTGAAGTGAGGCCTCCGATAGATCAACCACCATAAGCACAAGTTTTTTAGTAGTGGGAGTTCAAACATTTTTACCAGGTTGTCTTCTAGATAGCACCGGGCGAAGGTGGTGGTGTGGAGAGCGGAGGAAAACCATGAGATGGACATCGGTGGAGAGGGCATACATACATCGGTTCGTGGTATGTTATATTCGTAGTAATGGTAGAACTCAAGCTGCTGGAGTTCTTAAATTTGATGGGGTGTCAGCCACGCGTCCACTGTGCGGGGTATGTCCAGTAGGTAGTATGTCAGATGTAGATGCGTTGAACGGAGCCCTGGTAGGAGGAGATGATGGCTCCGGGGAGTTCTGAATCATGATTGAAAGATAGCTGACGACAGTCGAGATTAAGAGGCGCGGCGCACCATAGAGTGCGCCACCGAGATGCGGGACTTGTGTGCGGCAGCCATCGTTGGTGGGGAGATGGGAGATTATCTCCCCAAGGATGGCATCTGAGAGACCGCTGATGTGGTCCTCCTGACATACTACGGGTTCCTCGGATCTAGGGGACAGTGGCCGCTTTTGCCCATGCTGTCGGGTGCAGGTTCTACAACCTGTGGCGCCGCTGGCCGGAGCCACATCTGTGTACATACCAGTCTGGAAAAAATGGCACAAACATACATGTAGGACATTCAAAATCAATTCTCAAGATGTAGAAGAAAAAATGGCACAAACATATATGTAGGACATTCAAAATCAATTCTCAAGATCTGGATATGGATTATAAGCACGAACGCTAATCCAAGTCGGACTATTAGCAAAACAAACAATTAATCACTAACCCTAGACGGATACCATTCAAACAATCAATACACTACATGAATCTAAGTAATCTTACTCTGATTTCATGGACTGAGAGAACATATTCATAGGATTTCTATTCCAAAAAAATGAAGGGCGGAGGGGCCAGGAGTGAACAGAGAAAACACATGAAATATTTGCCGCAAAAATGGGTATAGATGACTAACCGGTTTTCCTTGGAATCAGAGTCATTGCCGGCGTTGTTGTGGACCTCCGGCTTCGGCTGGGGAGGCACAACGGCAGCGACGAAGTCAAGGTCGTGTTGCTGCCCACGCGAGACCTCGGTGGCGACGACAACAAACTCTATGCCAAGTTCATGCGTTGAACGGGTGCTTCACCAGCCCCGGCATTGCTACTCCCTCCGATGATGCACTTCGGTGGAATCCTCATACACTCTGGATGGCGGTGACCACTATGGATGGGGGGTGCGGCCGCCTATTATGACCAGCGGCTCAGGCGCACCATTTGTATGGAGCAGTGGGAGCGAGGTGGGTAGCGGTCAAAGGGTTGGCTCACCTCCCGGTGAGTCTGTGCAGCGGACTACTGGCATGTCTACCATCATTTCACACAGCTACTAGCATGCCTCCCGATGACACTACGTAGGAACACGCCTCCCATCAACTCACACACCTCCCTGCACGCCTCCCCATCTTCCTGCGCAGCGGACTGTTGCGTCCAGTCAACTCACGGATGCTCGCATGGCACACGGGACATGTTGCGGCACGTATATTGTTTTCCATTTTTGATGATTACTTATGCCGCTTTCTTTCTTAACTGAATCATGGCACGTAGATTGTTGGTCTAGCACCCACGGTTCAAATAAATAATCCCTCTGCGATATTGGTTGCCAATTATTAATAATCTCCCATTTGTAAGAAGATTATATCAAAACTTGTCTCAAATTTGACCCAGAAATACAATATCACAGTCTATTGGTGTCCATATGACACCACGACAAAGCTCATGAATTTCAACTAAGTTTTGGATTGACTGGATTTTAAAAATCAAGATTCACAATGTTTTGAAATTTCTTGCATGGGGAAACAAGTAACCAGGGACACACATATTATTTTGCAATCCATTTTGGTGCACATGTAGCTCAAATTTGATTTTTGCACATTAAATACCTAGGAAATCAATCAATGTATAGAAGTGGCCGAATGATCTCTGATTTTATTTTTCAAATTTTAACACGACACTGCTTTGGTCACATGTTCACTATAGAAAAAGTTTTACATACCTCGAAGTGGCGGCGGTGGTGAGGTGTGTGTGTGGGGGGGGCGTCCGGCAGTACACTACGAGTCTTGAACCTCCGTGTGGGTTTGACCGTTTTGTGAGACATGTGCCACATCAAAGTCGTGAATTGGTTATTTAAAACATTACACAACCCTTTCATACATACATGTTCGGGCCACATGCATGCATTGGTGGTCCTCGGACACTCCCTCGTGTAGTTATCAGCAATGTGCCCATTCATTAACCGCGAAGGTTATCAGTTTTCACCAACTTCAGGAGGCATTTGACCAAAGGTGGATTCATCTTGGCCTGTGTTACGGTGTGGATCATGGTGAGATTCCAGATCAAAGTTCGGGCACCTGCGTATACATGAGTCCCTCTCGTCGGCTCGAAGTGAGGGGGACTATGCGTCGTGAACGTCTATGTAGTGTATTCCCGGTTTGCGAAGCATGTGCAACTTCAAAGTTGTGCATTGGGTATTCATACATATAACAACACCTCTTTGGGCCACATGCATGTGGTGGTTGTCCTAAGACACTCACTCGCGTGTGACACTCTCTGTGGGCCCTCGAGGTCGTCATCCATCACTTGGAACCTACAGCGCGGGAGAGGTTAATTTGACTAACAATGATGATTCCTTTTTGGTTTGTGTTATGTACGTATGGTAGGAGTATTATGCGTCGAACAGGGGGACAACATATACTACACGTCATGAACCTTGCTCCATGTGGTGAATTTATGGTTTACGAGGCAGGTACCACATCAAAGTTGTGAATTGGGTATTCAAACATCATACAACACCTCTTTGCGCCACATGCGTATGGTGGTTGCCCTATAGGACACTCACTCGCGTGCGATGCTTCCATTCGTGGGCCCGCGAGGTCGTCCTCCATAACTTTGACTCAATGAGAGAGGTTAGTTTGACCAAAAAGGAGGATTCTTTTTGGTTTGTGTTACGTTAGGCGTATATAGTACACGTCAAAGAGGGGGGACCACACACATACCACACGTCATGAACCTCACTCTGTGTGGGGAATTGTCAGTTTCTGAGGCAGGTGCCACATCAAAGTTGTGCATTGGGTATTCAAACATCACACAAACACCTCTTTTGGCCACATGCACATGGTGATTGTCCTATAGGACACTCACTCGCATGTGACGCTTCCCTCCATGGGCCCGCAAGGTTTTCGTCCATCACTTTGACCCAATGAGAGAGGTTAGTTCGATGAACAAGGATGATTCTTTTGGGGTTGTGTTATGGTAGGAATATATAGTACGCATCAAAGAGGGGTGTCAGTGAAACAAACCCTGGGTTTATTCCCCTAACTGTGCACATGCACTAGATAAAGATCGAAGCACCAACCCAAGAAAGCGTACAAGAAACCAAGAGATTCAAAGGACCAACGAGCAGATCCGAGGGACCACGACCAAGCCAGAGAAGCAAGACATAGTCAAGAGAGAGGCCTCCCTTGCCGAGCAGGCGAGCTCGGCAAGAGACGAGGCCGCCCCCAGAAGAAGATGACCAAGGCGTCCCGGTAAGGCCTGCCGAGACTTGCGAAGACCGAATCACCTCACCGACCACTCCAGCATGACTAACGTTGTCGATCAGTGCGGTGTCAAGCAGGCATGGAGTTGGCAAGATAGCCCGGCAGGCCTTGCCGGGCAACCAATGACATGACGTTAAGCATCACATTAAATGCCCCCTGTAAGCCTGCAGAGTTAGGTATGATAGCACTATTTGCTATCTTATCAGTATCTAATGACTGTTTTGCCACTCTGGGGACCCCTTAACCTAAAAAAGGAGGCCCATGGCAATGGTAGAAGTGGTTCGGGAGGTTAGAAGGTTGGATAACTCAAACCTCCATACGCGCGTAGTCCCTGCCGCCCTAACCTTGCCGGGCAAGTGTACTATGCTCCGCCACCACATTTCCACCATCAATCCACCAAAGCAGGATTAGGGTTTTACGCCTCACGGCTGCCCGAACATAGTTAAAACTGCTTGTGTGATCTCTGCTGTGCTGCCTCACGTTCGCCTGCTCTTTGTGCAACGCGACTCCCCCCTGCCGAACCAGCAAGGGGCCATCCTGGTCCCATAGGTGGTCGTGGTTTCCTGCGACATCTTTGGCGCGCCAGGTAGGGGGAGTGCTTGCGCGAACCTGAAGACGTAAACAACGTGTCGTCGTCATCACCGTCCATGTCTTCGGCGATGCCATAGACCATGGCTCCTGCGAGGACGCAGAAGCAGAGCAGGGCCGTTCCGGCACCACATTGCCGGTCCCCATGCCTCGCCGCGGTCGCGATTATGGTGATGATCACAATTGGTGGCAGGGGACCCGTCCCGGTGGCCTGCATGGTGCATCCATCATTCGGGCGCTGCTCACAGAAAGGACACGGAACCTGTGGGCATGAGCTTCCTCCTCCCTGTATCTTCCCTTCGTCATTAGTCGAGTCGCTTTAGTCGCGGCGACATCGGCGTCAACGACTACCACGCGACGCTCAGTTCAAAATTCTCCATACCTATCCTGACAGAAACATTGGTATGAGTCCGTTGATTGGCGCCCCAGCAAGCGTACTCTGGCAAGGCTGCCTGCATCGGCATGACCCGTGCACTGGCGGCCGCTGGACAGACCTGGAAGGAGAACAGAAAGAGGGAGGGGGAGAGGGACCAGGGAAGCTCGGCATTGTGCCCCGGTGTCTGCCAACCATGTCAAATGCATATCGACCCTTGCCGGGGATGAAGAAACCACCTGATTGGCTCTTGCTCTGCCGGGTGCTGCGAGCGCGCTCAGCACGCACGGCCCGGCAGAGGAGAAGGAAGCTCGGAATAAAAGCTAAGTTCATGTTATCATTTCTTGATTGATGCTTTAGAATTCTTTGCAGTCGCCTATCCCTTAACCCTAGTGAGCATCCGTATTGTGAAAATCCTCATGTGATGGAACCTCGGCTAACTTCTTTAGTTGCTCCATCGTCCAGTCCAGAGCCATGCTCACAGAACAAGAGGCTGCACCGAGAACTACCTGGGAAAAACCTGCCGAGACGCATCCACACCAAGATGACTGTTAAGGGCCGGACCGTTACGACAATCACGACAATATGATACCGGCAGGCAGCCAAAACATACATGGAAACAGATCATACGAAGACAAGCATACGGAGCTCAAAGGGATAGACGTGCAACTTAGATTCAACCCAGAATATTAGTTTCACACGAACATCAGAGATAGGGGGACTAAGCACAAAATATGTGACATGTTTCATTATAGGGCAGCAGTGGCCCAATACTTGGCTTGGCGACCAGGCGGAGTGATTCAAACCCGGAGGACCCTGTCAACCCGTGATGCTGCCTTCTCCTTGGCAGCTGCGACGTCGGCGCCTGCCGGGGGCTTTTTGAATCCATCATCGAGGTCACAATCTGGGTGGCGGCAGGCAATGTTGCTTAGGACCATGAAGAGGGCATTGCAATCCAGCTTCTGGGACTCAGTCGCGAAGCATAGGGCCCTCCCTGCTTCGTGCGCCCCCAGCTTCTCGATCAGCTCATTGAAGAAGACTCCCAACTTGGCGCTTGGGATCTCGTGCTGGCTGAGCAAGAAAATCGGGCCGTCCATGCCCATTTCCGTAGCCTCAGCGCCAAGTTGCTCAGCTCTGCCGATCAGAATCTTGATCTCGAGGTTGCTCAGGTTGACCTGGTTCTTTAGCTTGTCCTCAGAATCCTGCCGGAGACGATTGTCATTGTCCAAATCCCTAGACAGCAACTGTTGGCGGGACTCGAGCGACTCCACCGAGCGCTCCAGTGAGCCGATCCTCTTCCCCAAATCCAAGATGTTGCCGTCTGTTAAGAGGGTCTCCGCCTTCCGTCCTTCCTCCTTGAGGGTGTCCAACTCTTTGGCGCTCCTGGTGAGACCTTCCTCCCGCTCCGACACCTGCCGGTCCAGATCAGTCTTGGCGGCGGACACGGCAGCCAGATCATCAGTGAGCATCTTTAATTGAGCAGCAGAATCAACAGCAATAGCATTCAGAGCCGCTTCATGCTTGTCCTCCAAATCCTTGGTGCACTGACAAACAAGAGCCTCCACTTCATCGTTCTTAGTGCGAAGAATGGCCTCAAGCTTCTCCTCTCGGAGAGAAATCTCCCGCTCTCTGGCATCCAGGGAAGCTTTTTGGTCCACCAGATGCGCCTCGCGGGCCATTGCATCCTCCTGCGTCACCTGGAGCATCTCTTGCTGCCTCAAGAGCACCTTGAAGTGCTTTTGATGCCACTCACGCAGCTCCAAGCCCTGATCCTTCAACTTCTGGCTCATCTTGTCGACAGATTCACACTGCTCCTTGAGCCCCAACCACTTCTGATTGTGTCGGGCATGCATCTCCTTTACACCCACCACCATGGATTCCATGAAGGAAAAATCCATGGCAACGGCGATCGAGTCGTCAGGCTCCCCAGCTTCTTGATAAAGCGGAGCCAGGATACGTTGACGCTCTTCGGCAAGCTCGGCATCCGTCGTCAAGCACAGGCTGGGGGCTCCACCTCCAGGCAGCGACGGCACCATGGCCAGCGTGCTCGAGGAGGATGGCGGGACCTCGGTGATGGACCCAGCGGCAGGGAGTGGGCCCATGGTCTGGAGAGGAATTTTCACCTCTACAGCAGCTCCCTTTGCTGGGATGATCTCCAGAGAACGCCCCATCACCATCAGGGACCCCTGTGCATCCCCGGCAACAAGATCCTCTCCCTTCGTGGCGACAATGTCCGCGGCCTCCTCCGCGGCGGCCTTGCCTATGTCAACTGCCACCTCTAATGGCTCTAGCTCTGCGGCTTGGCGGTCTGCGGGGGGAGGGGGGAACAGGAGACAATGAGGAAGCAGAAGTGAAAAAAGGAAGAGAGAAGAAGGAAGAAGCGAAGAAAGAGAAATCGAGTACTTGGAGAAGACTATCGAGCAGAAACCTCAGTATCCCCAGGAACAGCTGTTGCCGGGCCCCGAGCTTCACCTTCTACCGTGACAATCTCGGCAGCCTCCAATACGGCTTCGTCCACCAAGGGTTCCATGTGGCTATCTCTGGCTCGAGTGGCGGGGGAGGTGTGCCCCTCGGGGAGGGGCCCACCCTGCGTTGCCTCACCTCCTCCACCTGGAGAGATAGGAGGAGTGTCTCCATCGTCTCCAGCAGGTGGAACCCAGTCCTTGCTCCCAGGCCGAGGGCTGGACTAGGGGCTCGACACAAGATCCTTTGCCTCGCTCCCCACCAAGGACAAGCTCTCTGTGCCCTCCGATGACCCAAGATGTCGGAGCTTCCTCCGGGAGCGATGGATGAGGATTTCAGTCTATTCCTGCACCCCCCTTGTCGGCAACAACAAACGCAAGAGGTCAGTCAACAGAAATACCTGGATATGCACGAGCTATTCCCAAAAAGAAAAATCCTCCTTACTCTTTTGCGATGAGCATGTAGTCCAAGTCAAACTCCATGGGAGGCGAGGGATCCTTCCTCCTCTTTGGGGGCGCAGGATCAGACGAAGACGAGTCCTGCAAAGAACTCGAACTCGAGCTGGAGTTGGGGTCGTCCTCAATCACCGCTCGTTGGGTGGAAGGGGCCTTAATCTTTGCAAGGCAAGGAAATTGGCGGCATGCCGCCTCAACATTGGAGGCTTTGGTGGTCGTCTCCTTCACCTTCCTGACGATTGGGCCGGCAGCGGCACGCTTGTGGGTACGCTGCTCAAGGTCCGGCTTGGGGGCTTGTGGCCCAGCCGCGAGCCACTCCTCAGGCTCCGCCACCTCGCCAACCTCCTCCTCCTTCTGGAGCTCCTTTGCTGCCGTGACTAGGGCATCCAGCTTGGCAAAGTTACCACCGGAAAGATCTTCCCCGGCAGCTCCTTTCGTGGCTTGCGCCTCGCCGCCGCCTTCGGAAGAACTCTTGTCCCTAGTTTTTCCCTTACTCTTCCTGGCCTTCGTGGCCTTCTCCATCTCCACGCGATAGGTCACCTTCTCCTCCTCCACCCTCCTTAGGATATACGCCACCTCCGCAGAAGAAGTGGGCTTATACATCCTAGTTTCAACTTTGGTGGCCACCTCCACCAAGGTGCTCGACAACTCGAGCTCTTCATCTAGAATGGGAATCTGCCAAGTGGTCGCTACCCCTTCAGCATTGTAGTCTGGAATTCTCTTCAATATCTGGTCCCGGGCAGAATTGGCGTTCAGGGGGATAACGGTTGCTGGGAGCTGGAACATGTCGAAGCGGCCGAACAGTTGATCGCACAACCAAGCGTGGCCATACACCGACAGGTTGTTGGCCAACCCAGGGAGCAACCTCATCCTGTCTACCGCATCGCCATACAGCCACGAAGATCTATCCCTTTCCTACAACAGCGAGATGCGACGGAGAAGAAAATCTGCCCCCACATGCTCGATGGTTAGCCCGGCAGCCCTCAAAAGGGTGATCCTGTTGATTACTGGGCGCAACCTGTCTTCAGTGAGGCCCTTGGTGCTCCAATCCCTGCCGCGCTCGACACTTTCCTTCCGGGCCTCGAAAAAATAAGGGGCCTCCTTGTCCTGGATCCAGCACCAATCGCCCATCCACTCATCCCACCTTTCCCGCCATACCCGGGGAGGTAATCCCAGATCTTCCTCACCACGCATGGCATCCATCTAATAACCCCAGAGTGGTAGTCTCTTCTCTCCACTCGCGGGACAAAGTAATGCCGGAACAAATCCACATTGGGCTTAACTCCAACAAAATTCTCGCACAAATGGGAAAAGATAGCGATGGTTGCCATTGCATTTGGTTTGAAATCAAGGAGTTGGAACCCGTAGTGTTCATGATCACCTAATAGAATCCAGAGAAAGGAGGGCATAGTCACAGATGAAATAGGCATAGAAGAAATGATAAGAATCCTGTGGAACCTCCTTCACTGCCACGATGACCACTCGCGCCCCGTGCCCCTACTCGACAGGCCTCCCCCATAGATATCCATACACTTGGAGGACTGGACCACTCAGGTTTGACGGGGTGAAGACGACATCTTTGCTCTGCCTCTTGCATAACTCTGCCCCTCTTTTGCTCCCCTCGTCGGTGGCCACCTTCTCCGGGGCCATCTGCTTCTTCTTGTCCGCGGGTTTCTTCCCCATTCCGGCGACGGCGGCGGGGAGAACTACAGCAGAAGGGAGAGAAGGGGAACCGTTGCTCAGCTTGTACAGGAACAAGATAGGGGAGCGGAGCAGAGGATAGATGAATCGCGTCGCTCCGCTTTTCTCCTGCTCTCAAGGGGGGAATGCAGAACAGGAGCGCGGCGCTTCAGAAAGTTACTGTTTTACCTTAACTGCTACAGTCCCACGACGCGTAGTAATTATGCAAAGTGGACGTTGGATTGACCAGTCATCATGGTGAACTGGCACGCGCAGGCCTCTCCTGCCACATATCCATGCGCGATTTTGGGCGTAAGCCAACGTGCCCAGCGACATGTATGGCTCAAGCCCGGGGGCTTATGTCTGGGAAAATATACAGGGGTACATGTTTTCCCCTGACTCGTGCTCGGACGAACCAAGATCTAATCAAGAAGGGCAAGAGACCAAGAGACTGGAAGAACCAACCAGCAGATCGGAAGGATCCAAAGCCAAGACAGAGGAGCCAGATATTATCAAGAGAGAAGCCTCCCTTGCCGGGCAGGCGAGCCCGACAAGGGGTGAGGCCACCCCCAGAAGGAGATGACCAAGGCATCCCGGCAAGGCCTGCCGGGACTCACAAAGACCAGATTACCTCACCGACTATTCCACCTCAACCCACGTCGCTAATCAGTGCGGTGTCAAGCCGCGTTGTGATTAAGTGGCAAGCATTCGCCACATGGCAGCCACTTCCTAGCAAGGAAACCCACAAATGACACTCGTCCAATGACGTGTCAAGCGAGCAGGTGTGGAGCTGGCAAGATAGCCCGGCAAGCCTTGCTGGGCAACCAACAACGTGACACTAAGCGGCACATTAAATGTGCACTGTCAGCCTGCAGAGTTAGGTATGATAACACTATTTGCTATCATAACAGTGTCTAAGGAATAAATTGTCACTGTGGTGGCCCCTTAACCTATAAAAGGAGGTCCATGGAAACCGTAGAAAGGATTCGCAAGGTTGGAAAGTTAGACCACTCGCACCCCCGTACGCGTGTAGTTGCTGTCGCCCCGAGGCAACCCTTGCCGGGCAAGTGTACTATGCACCACAACCACCTTTCCACCATCAATCCACCAAAGCAGG
Organism: Triticum dicoccoides; assembly: GCF_002162155.2. Taxonomy (NCBI): domain Eukaryota; kingdom Viridiplantae; phylum Streptophyta; class Magnoliopsida; order Poales; family Poaceae; genus Triticum; species Triticum dicoccoides. The sequence continues at coordinate 200,216,313 of NC_041389.1, read as the reverse complement.
AGTAGGGTTTTACGCCTCACGGTGACCTGAACCTAGGTAAAGGTGCCCGTGTGATCTCTGTCGTGCTGCCCCATGTTGGTCCGCTCTTTGTGCAACACGACTCCCCCCTGCCGAACTAGCATTGGGACGTCCTGGTCTCATCGGTGGCCGTGGTTTCCCACGACACGAACCAGCAAGGGGCCATCCTGGTCCCATAGGTGGTTGTGGTTTCCTGCAACAAGGGGGAGGGGACCAGCATATACTACGCATCATGGACCTCGCTCCGTGTGGGGACTTTACGGATTCCAAGGCAGGTGCCACATGAAAGTTGTGCATTACATTTTCAAACATCACAACCACACACCTCCATACATATGTTTGGCCCACATGCAAGCGATGGTGGTTCTTCTCTGGCACTCCATCACGTGGTTATCGACGATGATTCCATCTGTGGGCCCGCTTGGTCCATCACTTTGACTGATAGCGAGAGAGGTTAATTTGACTTAGGAGGGAATAAATTTTTGGTTTGTCTTATGGTATAGGTAATATTGTGAGATTCCATAGTATACTTTGAGCACATGTGTACGCATGAATGCCCCCGCCAGATCTAAGTGGGGGGCGAGCATATGACGCATCATGAACCTCGCTTTGGGTGGGGACTGTGTGATTTTCAGTACATGCATCATATCAATGATGTGCATTGGGTATTCAAACATATGCATGCATCACGCACCTCCATACATAAGTTTGGGGCACATGCATGCAGTGGTTGTCTTTGAACACTCTCCCTCGCTTGGTTATCAGCGACAAGCCTATATATTCATGGGTCCGCGTGGACGTCCATCATTTCGAGTGACAATGAGAGAGGTTACCAGGGTGGATTCTTCTTCTTTGGTTCATGTTACCAAATACTAGGTCGGTCATGGTGAGATTCTAGACCTAAGTTTGAGCGCATGCGTATGCATGAATCCCTCTCACCGTCTCGAAGTGAGGTGACATACGTGCATATATACTATGTGTCACGAACCCTCGCTCGGTGGGTGGACTTTCTGGTTCCAAAGCACGGTGCCGCATCAAAGTTGTGCATTGGGTATTCAAACACCACACAACACTTCCATACATATGCTTGGGCCACATGCATGCACTGCTTTTGTCTTTGGGCACTCCCTTGCATGTTTATCGGGGACAAGCTAGCCCATTTGTGGGGCCACGTGGATGTCCATCACTTTGACCAACAACAAGAGAGGTTTTACGACGAAGGTGGTTCTTCTTGGTCCGTGTTACAGTATGTATTGGTGAGATGCCCTCTCCCACCGACTCAAAGTGTGTGTGTGGGGGGGCACTACTTCTCACTTCCTGGAACCTCCGTGTGGTCGGGGATGTCCGGTTAATTTGCGAGGCAAATATGACACATCAAAATTGTGAATTGGGTATTGAAATATCACACCGCACCCTTTTCATACATATAGTTTGGCCACCTGCATATGGTCCGTATGTGGTATCACCCATCTCATGCCACAAGCACACATTTGTGGGCCCACACACAGTCCACCTTTGACCGAAAGCGAAAGGGGGTTTGACCATCATGGACTCCTATAGGTTTTGTGTTATGGTAGGGTGAGATGTCAGACCTAGCAATTTGGGGGCATGCGTTCATAGCTAGGATTCACCTACTGTTGACGTTCTAGTAACCAGGATACCCAGACCTGCATGCCGGCAACCCACGATATGGCTTCATCGACGGCCTGGTGTGGCCCAGCTTCGACTACGAGAAGACAAGACCCTCGCAAGGGGCCAAGCCTAGTGAGGCAGGAGACATCAAGGCCTCCCGAGGGAGCGGCCTCCTTAGGCGGCCTCCCAAGCGGAGTGGAGATTTCTATGCAAGACCCAGCCTCACGAGGCTGGAATGACATTAGCCTTGACGACCAAGGCCAGCCTCAGGGCGCAGAGCAGTAGGTTTCCTCTTTGGTACAAAGGAGACAAGTGCAGGTGTGAAGTCCCAAGGAATCAGCCAAAGGTTGCCATTTGCGTGCAACAACACCAAGACAGCCAGAACGGCAGGATGGATGTCATCGCCGAGCCCACCATGACATCACATTGAGAGGCTTTGCACGTGAAGACCACCTTTCACCATGATTAGATGTACTTCTTGTTCCCCTTCAAATTTGGCCGTTGTGGGATCCCTTCATGCCTAAGTTTTGGAGGAAGAGGACCAAGGCCGCTATAAATAGAGCCTAGCCACCACCGTAGAGAGGGATAGACTCATCTGGTGATAAGCTCATCGAACCACCAGGAGCTCATCACAAGACCACGCCTCCTGGGGTTGTTCTTCCACTTGTACTAGTTCAGCCTTAGCCCCTCGCGAGGCTAGTCCACCACAAATCAGGAGTAGGGTATTACACCGCAAGGTGGCCCGAACCTGCGTAAACTGTTGGAGGAAGAGGACCAATGCCGCTATAAATAGAGCCTAGTAGCGGATCGATAGGCTTGAGAGGTTGAGTTCTTCGCACACGCCCCTGAGTTCGAACCTTTCTTGGGTCTGCAGAGCCCAGAATCTGACATTTGGCGCGCTAGGTAGGGGTGTGTCGAGGCCTCTCTTCCGTCAGTTGCTCCCCCCCCCCCGCTCCGCTGTTCTCATGGCGAACATTCGTCGAGTTCGTGCCGAGCACCGGGAAGCCCTCGTCGCGCGTGTCGCCCATACGGCGCCCGCGGGCGACGATGCTCGTTGCCGCTCCCCGTTGTCTGTGGCCAACGCTGACATTGGCCCTGTAGCCAACGAGCAGTAGGATTCGTAGCTGCCGCCCTCTGTGCGCCACGACGGCCGCACTGCCACTCCGTCGCTGACACCGGCCGCTGCTTCGTCTTCCCACGCCTGTTATGGGCCGGCGATCGTGCAGTCGGCACTACTCATGGCGTGTGAGCTTCTGTGCTACCGTCCGGCCGACGACCTCTACGAGGACTGGCTGGACCGCATCGCCGAGCTCGTCAGCGCTGCTGGAGAGGCTCCAGCGATGTCCTGCTCGCTGCCTCCCCAGCAGCCCTAGGCGGGCGACATAGCTCACGTCGCGCCCCTTGTCCTCTCCAGCAAGACGTCATCCCCGAGCCAAGGCGCGAGGCCCCCAGTGCGACCAGACGCTCAGGGCGCCCGCGCGCGATGAAGAAAGCTATCAGGTCGTGCAGTGGCCTGAGGGAGAGGCGTGTGCGCTCCCAACTCCTCCTGCACCTCCGTGCCAAGACCGTGTGCAGCCTGAGGTGGTTGCACATGGGCGTCAAGACCTGGAACCCACTCCGAGGTGAGCCCCCGTGGACACAGCAGGATGCCGAGCATTCACTCCAGAGCTTCGTCGCATCCTCTGGCCCGCCAAGTTCAAGCCGGATCTGCCTCCGCGCTACGATGGCAGCCCCGACCCAGCCGATTTCCTTCAGCTCTACGAGTTGACCATCGAGGCGGCAAGTGCTGACGAGAAGGTCATGGTGAACTGGTTCCCCATGGCCCTCAAGGATGGCGCGCGCTCGTGGCTCTTGAACCTCCCGGTGGGGTCGATCTCCTCCTGGGACGAGCTGCGCGAGCGCTTCATCGCCAACTTCCAAGGCACCCACGATCACGCTCCTGCAGCCGGCGACTTGCGACGCCTCAACAAACAACTAGGAGAGACCTTGCATAAGTACATCCAATGCTTCACCAACGTTCGCCTCAAGTTCCCCAAGGTGTCGGACGAGGCCATCATCCCAGAGTTCACTGATGGTGTCTAGGATGTCAAGATGAAGGAGGCGTTCACCATACATGAACACGTGTGCTCGGCTCTGGAGATATTCAGCATGGCGACCCGGTGCGCGAGGGCAGAAGAAGGTCGCCTCTCGTTCCTTGAGCTCCCTGAAGCCGATCCTAAAGACAAGAAGGACAAGGCGACGATGGATGTGAAGTGCGAGGGCCTGGGTGTGCTCGCACCCAAGCCTGACAAGAAGCGGGGCTGTGATCACCCCGAGTCCTCCAAGGGAAACCACCTGTTTTGCGTCTTCCACAACATGCACAACCACAACACCAATGACTGCGAAGAGCTAAGGTCTATCTACGATGGGCGCCTTGGCCGACGCCTTGAGCGCAACGACCGTGGCTACGACCGAGGAGGAGGTCACAATGTAGGCCGCTGGGACGATCGTGGCCCCCATCAGGGTTGGCCCAATCAGCCTCATGAAGACCGCAGGTAGGACCAGCCTTGTGACGGCCCATCACGGGACCAGCCGTGCGAGCACCGTCCTCAGGGCAACGCTGGCCTCCCTCCGCTACCACCGCCACCAAGAAGGAACGACGACCACTGCCAAGATGATGGGCTGGGGGCTTCTAAGAGCCTCGTGCTATCGCCTGCATCCTGGGGGGTGCTCAGGCCCCGGGCTCCCAACGCATCTTCTAGCAGTTCACTCGTGAGGTGAACACGGCCCACCCCAAGCTTAAGGCATCGCATCCGCTCAGGTGGTCCAAGTACGCCATCACCTTTGATTATTCGGACCAACTCAAGTGTGTGGCCACCTTAGGCGTGCTCCCCATGCTCTGCTCACCTACCATCAGCAATGTTCTCGTCACCAAGACACTCGTCATGGTGGCGCTGGGCTCAATGTTCTCTCCGTCAAGAAATTTGACAGGCACCAGGTGCCATATGACCAACTTCAACCCATCAAGCCATTCTCAGGGGTGACCGACGGTTCCATGCCCCCAATCGGGCCGATTCGCCTCCCTGTCACCTTTGGCAAGCACGACAACTACTGCACCAAGCTCATTGACTTCGAGGTCGCTCACATTCGCCTGCCGTACAATGCCATCCTCAGGCACCCAGCTCTCGCCATGTTCATGGAGGCAACACACCACGGCTACAATGTCCTCAACATGTCGGGAAGCAACGGCATCATCACGGTCGCCTGCGATGAGAAAGACGTGGTGTGCTCCCTCGAGCGTGCCTACCAGGCTGCAGCGGTCGAGGACTCAGATGGTGAAGGCATCGTCCTTCCACCCGAGGTTGCCCCCAAGAAGAAGAAGCAGCTCCTCCTCACGGGCATTCAGGAGGCTAGCATGCCATATGGTCGTGACTCAGTCCCCTTGCCCTCTGCTGGTGCGCCTTTCCCTCTCACATAGGAAGGCGCGCCCGACGCCCCCCTCAGGTTGGGCTCAGGGGATCTTCTCTGGGAGGCCTCCTACCTGGCCCGCGTCACGAGGGAGGCGTTCGGGCACCATGTGGAGGCGTGCTTCAATGCGTGCTTCCAGGAGAAAGGCGCAGGGTGTGAGGCACCAAGTGCATAGGAGTTCATTACCAGGGTGATCGAAGATCTTCAGGTGGCACGGGCTATGCGAGGCGAGCAACGGCCCGCACCACTCAACACAGCTGCTGCTCAAGACGCGAGCGGTGAGCTGCGCGTCTGCGTCAACATCCCGGGCCACAACAGAGCTGCTTCATAGGAGCTCTTCTGTCCGTCCAGCATCGGCCAGTGTGGAGGCCGCCCCCACAGCTACGTCTGCATGCCTTTCAGCCTGCCGGGCGCGACAGCCTTGCTCCAGCGATGCATGCGTGGCGTCATCGCGTCTCATGAAGCAAGGCGCCAGGCAGTCCTGACGGAGGAGGAGCCAGAGCCTCTGGAACCCCCCCCCTCCCCCGAGGCTCAGGAGCCTGCTGGCTCATGAGGAGCAACTTCAGCTACTTCAACACTTCTACCCCAATGGTGCCAGGTGACTTTTTAATTTGTTCAGTTGAGGGCGCCCCTCAGGCTGCATTATCCTCAAGCTGTCTGGGTCCGCCCCATAGCGGGTATCGTTTTGCGCATCTATCAGAACTGATTTCGCCATCTTCATGAGCTGCTTTATGCTATTATCGGCATCATATCCATTGCCCTGTTATTCACAGGGCCGCCCCGCGCGGGCCCCGCACGCTGCTAACCCGCCTTGAGTTCATTTCGACGTAAGAGCTATCAGCATGGCGCCTATGCATGGGTCCGTCCCTACAGCACTGAATAACCTGAGAGACTGAGCTCTGGCTCGCGGCCAGCTCCGCACACGCCACCTCACCTAGTCCTTAGTGCCTTCACCTTCTCGCAGAAGGATCGCTGGCAGGTAAGCAAGCATTGTTGTATGCCATCCTCAATTCCTCCAGCTAACTTGCAGGAATCTCAAGACCCGGTGGGCCGGGTCACGAGCACTCCGAGGCGCTTGCGAGAGGCCAGCCGTCCCTTTCCTCCACCCGACTCGCTTGTGCGTTAAAAGGGGAGCCTCTGAGCATCGTACCTCAGGGGCCCCTACTAGCCCCCAAGCACTCACCCCCTGGACTTGCACACGGCATCGCGACCTGGCATACCAGCGGTGGCTGAGCCGCGCTCGGGAGCTGGGACTCGAGGATGTAGAGCACCCAGATGAGGGAAGGGGAAGGGGTCGATGCAAGACCCGCACAAGAATTGCCGCAGCTGTGGGAACACGGCCAGATATCATGCGAAGGATGCCACTGTATTGTGAAGACGAACATAAATCAAAAGATAAATCCCTAAACGTGTGCATGGCATTAATCTCGCGATCGATGTCACGCCCCTCGCAACCTAGCTGGGGCAAGGATGCCTCCCTTTCAGTCTGGCGTGGGCTGCTTGCACGTCAAGGGGCTCTCATCGGACCTCGGGCCGCTCACCTCCTGGCCTTGACCACGGCATCGTGACCTGGCATACCAGCGAAGGCTGAAGCCTACCTGGGGACTGGGTCTCAAAGACGTAGAGCACTAAGCTACGGCGAGAATGAAAGGGGGACCGTGCCCTAGCGGGAGACGCAAGCATAAAATTGATTGAAGAGCAACAACTACTAAGCAAAAGCATTACAAGTTTTTACATACCTCCACGGGGTTCGTCATGACGTGCTGCAGGACAAAAAAAGAGGAATCCTAAGGACAGCGCGGCCCAACGGCTTCACCGATGACACCGGTACGACACCGTAACTGAAGCGCAAGTTCGGCGGCTCGGCGGATCGTAGCTCACGTTGTCGCTCAAGTCATGCTCGGAAGAAGCGTTGCTGCTATCCGAAGGGTGCTGTTGCTGTCGGAGGAGCCGCTAGCAAGGCTAAGTGCAAGTTCACCGGCGGCGGCCCTGTCGCCACAGCCACGTCCATCAGAGCAGCACCCCAAGCATCGACCTTCCTCGTCGAAGACCTTGAAGAAGAGCATCGACACCCCATAGTACGTGAAGTGGATGCCGTGGGGCCCCTGCGAGCGGCACTCCTGGGAAATCGCGCCCCACCCTCGGGTAATGAAGGCATCGCCGGCGTCCATGACCTTGACTTCTGATTTTGCGGCCTGGCCGCAGCACCAGTCATGTTGCAGCCATAGCTTGATGTTTCCCCTTGGCAGTATCTCCCCAACGAAGGGCCTCGGGAGGAGAATCCACGTGTGCGGCGGCGTTGCCGCCCACACCATGAACTCCCGGGCTGAGCCTTTAACGTGGGCCCGTGAAGGATGCAGTCTTGCGGTTGCCGCTCGCCTTCTTCTACGTCTCCATGCTACGTCTTGAGCTTGCGTTGGTTTTCCTTGAAGAGGAAAGGGTGATGCAGCAATAGTAGCGTAAGTATTTCCCTTAGTTTTTGAGAACCAAGTTATCAATCCAGTAGGAGGCTCCTCAAAAGTCCCACACACCTACACAAACAAATAAGAACCTCACAACCAGCGCAATAAAGGGGTTGTCAATCCCTTCAGGGCCACATGCGAAAGTGAGATCTGATAGAGATAATATGATAAGATAAATATTTTTGGTATTCTTATGATATAGATTGGAAAAGTAAAGATCTAAAATAAAAGTAGATGGTAAACTTATATGACAAAAGATAGACCCGGGGGCCATAGATTTCACTAGTGGCTTCTCTCAAGATAGCATAAGTATTACAGTGGGTGAACAAATTATTGTCGAGCAATTGATAGAAAAGCACATAGTTATGAGATTATCTAGGCATGATCATGTATATACGAATCACGTCCATGACAAGTAGACCAACTCCTGCCTGCATCTACTACTATTACTCCACACATCGACCGACTCCTGCCTGCATCTAGAGTATTAAGTTCATAAGAACAGAGTAACACATTAAGAAAGATGACATGATGTAGAGGGATAAACTCATGCAATATGATATAAACCCCATCTTTTTATCCTCGAGGGCGACAATACAATATGTACCTTGCTGACCCTGCTATCACTGGGAAAGGACAGCGCAAGATTGAACCCAAAGCTAAGCACTTCTCCTATTGCAAGAAAGATCAATCTAGTAGGCCAAACCAAACTGATAATTCGAAGAGACTTGCACAGATAACTTAATCACACATAAAAGAATTCAGAGGAGATTCAAATATTTCTCATAGATAAACTTGATCATAAACCCACAATTCATTGGATCTTGACAAACACACCGCCAAAAGAGTTACATCGAATAGATCTCCAAGAAGATCGAGGAGAACTTTGTATTGAGATTCAAAGAGAGAGAAGAAGCCAGCTAGCTAATAACTATGGACCCGAAGGTCAGTGGTAAACTAATCACAAGTCATCGGAGATGCCTTGGAGATGATGTAGAGGCCCTTCGTGGTCGATTCCCCCTCCGACGGAGCGCCGCCGAAGGCTCCAAGATGGGATCTCACGGATACAGAAGGTTGTGGCGGTGGAAATAGTTTTTCGTGGTGCTCATGGATGTTTTCAGGGTACGTGGGTTTATATAGGAGGAAGAAGTAGGTCGGTGGATGCTCGAGGGGCCCACGAGGGTGGGGGCACGCCCACCCCTAGGGGGCGTGCCGGGCACCCTCGTGGCCGCCTCCTCTGTTGCTTGACGTCCACCCCAAGTCCCCTAGATCATGTTTGTTCCAAAAAGATCACTCCCGAAGGTTTCATTCCGTTTGGACTCCGTTTGATATTCCTTTCATTCGAAACACTGAAATAGCCAAACAAACAGCAATTCGTGCTGGGCCTCCGGTTAGTAGGTTAGTCCCAAAAATGATATAAAAGTGTAAAGTTAAGCCCATAAATATCCAAAACGGGTAATATAATAGCATGGAACAATCAAAAATTATAGATACGTTGGAGACGTATCAAGCATCCCCAAGCTTAATTCCTGCTCGTCCTCGAGTAGGTAAATGATAAAAATAGAATTTTTGACGTAGAATGCTGCGTAGCATAATTCTCAATGTAATTTTCTTTATTGTGGCATGAATGTTCAGATCCAAATGATTCAAAATAAAATTTTATATTGACATAAGAAATAGTAATACTTCAAGCATACGAACTAGGCAATCATGTCTTCTCAAAATAGCATGGCTAAAGAAAGTTATCCCTACAAAATCATATAGTCTGGTTGTTGCTCTATCTTCATCACACAAAGTATTTAATCATGCACAACCCCGATGACAAGCCAAGCAATTGTTTCATACTTTAGTAATCTCAAACTTTTCAACTTTCACACAATAGATGAGTGTGAGCCATGGACATAGCACTATATGTGGAATAGAATGGTGGTTGTGGAGAAGACAAAAAGGAGAAGATAGTCTCACATCAACTAGGCGTATCAACGGGCTATCGAGATTCCCATTAATAGATATCAATGTGAGTGAGTAGGGATTGCCATGCAACGGATGCACTAGAGCTATAAATGTATGAAAGCTCAACAAAAGAAACTAAGTGGGTGTGCATCTAACTTGCTTGCTCACGAAGACCTAGGGCATTTTGTGGAAGCCCATCATTGGAATATACAAGCCAAGTTCTATAATGAAAAATTCCCACTAGTAAATGAAAGTGACAACATAGGAGACTCTCCATCATGAGGATCATGATGCTACTTTGAAGCACAAGTGTGGTAAAAAAGGATATTAGCAATTGTCCCTTCTCTCATTTTTTATTTGGTGGGCTCTTTTGCCTCTTTTTATTTGGGCTTCTTTGGCCTATCCTTTTTTATAGTCCCTCATCCCGACTTGTGAGGGAATCATAGTCTCCATCATCCTTTCCTCACTTGGGACAATGCTCTAATAATGAAGATCATCACACTTTTATTTAATTACAACTCAAGATTACAACTCAAGATATGACTCTATATGAATGCCTCCTGCGGTGTACCGGGATATGCAATGAATCAAGAGTGACATGTATGAAAAATTATGAAGGGGGCTTTGCCACAAATACGATGTCAACTACATGATCATGCAAAGAGCAATATGGCAACGATGATGTGTGTCATAATAAACGGAACGGTGCAAAGTTGCATGGCAATATATCTCGAAATGGCTATGGAAATGCCATAATAGGTAGGTATGGTGGCTGTTTTGAGGAAGGTATATGGTGGTTGTATGGTAACGACAAAAGTTGCGCGGCACAAGAGAGGCTAGCTATGGGGTGTTGGGTGTGACATATGCCAAAGGATGGCTTATCATGGTGGGAGCGAGTAGAACGTCCCCGGTGCCCGGAAGCGGGATGAGGCGTAGACACGAACGCCGGTGTTCTTTACCCAGGTTCGGGGCTCTCCTAGGAGATAACCCCCCTAGTCCTGCTCTGCGGGGTCTCCGCATGATCACTGAAGGCACAAGTGATACAAAGTTGCTCCTTGAGCTGTATGCTAGAGGTAGGAGAAGGCAAGGCTAGTTCTCTCCTGCCCTAGGAATGTGGCTAGGTCTAATGGGGTGGGAACCCTTTGCATGGGTGCCCTGGGGGTTTTATATAGGCCTACCCCCTAGGGGTACAATGGTAATTTGGCCGGCTGCTGGGTCCGGCTGTCAGTGTCTCCGGCTTCCGGCTTCTCCGCCGATTACTGGGGCCCGCCGCCTAGTTGGCCCCGCCGACCGGTCTGGTACGGAGCCGACAGGCCGCCTCCGCCGCTGGCGGGTCTGGTTGGTGGCTGCTCACTGTAGCCGTGCTGCTAATGACGCTGGCTTGGTCAGTTCAGTGTGGCTATAGTCCCGCCGCCTGGTGGGAGATCACTGTAGCCACACCTGGTCTCAATAAGTTAATGGCGCGCTTGGTTCGAGGGTGGGGATGGCCGCCTGCTGGAGGCCGTGCCTCTCCTGGTCCGACTGGTTCGGCGTGTGCCGTCTTCTGGGATGTCACTGCCCGGTAGGGCCCGCAGCCTGCAGGCCGTACCGACAGGCCGTCGTGGGGAGCAGGGCTCTGCCTGCCCAGAGTGACGCCAAGGGAGAGTGGAAACAGTGCCACGTCGTGCGGAGATCTCCGCCCGTATGGGACGCTGTGGCCTCGCCAATCCCAAGATTCGGGGGTGAGGGCTTCACTGTAGCCACGCCCCATCTCGTCCTCTTGATGGGGGCACAAACTCTAAGGGCGCCCGGTGGCCGCCTGCCTGATGTCGTCCTCCCTAGAGGGCGGCTGGCAGGATCCGGCCGCTCGCGATGCCGTCTGCTGGTGGTTGGCCGCCCTCTGGTGGCCGGCCATTGAGCTAGCCGGCCCCTAGAGGGCGGAGCTTCAGTTCGGGGCGCAGCAAGCGAAGCTGGCCCAAAGTCTTCATAAATCCAGGGACTCGGATGAGGCTACCCGTGGCCCATTACTCCGATAGTAGTCCCCTAAGCCGGTGAGGCATTGTGGTCAAGGGGCCGCGAAGTCTCAGCGGCTTCCCCCCTCATCGAGCTCTGGGAGAACGTCGGTCCGTCTTGCGGTTGGCCGATTGCTGAAGCCGGCTTCGTCTAGGCGGGGCTGCTGGTCGATTTTGCACTCCAAGGCGAGAAAACAGGTGGCGTGCCTGCTAAGCTTCCCGGGCCGCCGCCCGCTGCAGACACGCCACGCGGCGCACGCCAGCCCGGCTAGCCTGCCACCCCATGCCCCTAATGGGCCATGTGTCAGAGCCCCGACTCAATGCCACATCGATCTAGCATGTAACACCTCATATCACTTTGCGGCCTCACGCACGGTATTCCCACGGGTGTCGCCTTACCTTTTCCCGGGACCGTTTGCGCCTTTTGGCACACGTATATGATAGTGTCGCTAGCATCTATATGATAAGGAGCCCGGGCTGACATGGCTAGTCGTAAACCCAAAGTGGCACAAACTTACAGGGACAGGCATCCATGACCCAGCATCGAACGTGTCGGTCATCAGCGAGTGAATCCAGGCTGTAGCACTAGGCTAGCAGGACTCCGGTGAACCGGGCTGTAGCGGGCTAACAGGACTCCGGTATTCATCGCGTGACATTTCCCCGAAGGGACAGACACAGGAACGAAGAAGGACACATGCCGGCCAGCCTAAGTGTTCCGGAGCAGTAGCAAGCTACCATGGCTCAGTGGAAACACTAGGAGACATTTCCCGGTAAGAGAGGCTACCAAGGATAAACAACTAGGTTGTCAGATCCCACACATACCAAGCATTTCAATAACATACACACAATATGCTCGATATGTGCAAACATAACATGGCATCACAACATGACTCTACAACTCAAATATTTATTCAATAGGCTTCGAGGAGCGAGATATTACAAACATAGGTCTCATGACCCAACATTCAAAGCATACAAGTCAAAACACAAGCGGAAGCTATCATGTCTGAGTACAGACATCTATAAATGGAAAAGGCTGAATGCCTGACTATCTACCAGATCCTGCCGAGGGCACAAGATCGTAGCTGAGGTAACAAGCTAAACGTCGAAGACCACGCGGAATTACTAGTGAGACTGAAGTCTCTCTGCAAAAACATAAAATAGGCAAACGTGAGTACAAATGTACCCAGCAAGACTTACATCAGAACTAACTACATATGCATCATTATCAACAAAGGGGTGGTGGGGTTTAACTGCAGCAAGCCAGCTTTGACTCGGTGGCTATCCTAAACTACGACTGCAAGCGACTCTTTTGAGGTAGCGCACACGAGTCCACATATTCACCATATCAATACACCACTATGGATCCGCTCCCGTTCCCCTACGAGAACGCCATCCATAGCACTCACGCTTATCTTGCGTATTTTAGAGTATCCACTTTCACTTGTCTATGAACTGATATAAGCAACCCAGAAGTCCTTTTCCGCGGACACGGCTATTCGAATAGATGATGTTAACCCTGCAGGGGTGTACTTCTTCATACATGTTTCCACCACTTAGCGTCTGCACACGACATGTGGTCGGCAGACTTCAAGTGAAAGCCGACGTGGGTGTAGACCACGACCTACCTAAACACTCAAGTCTCTAGTCCAGGTTTATCGCCTATTCGGGTTCCATCCATGAGGAGATCCGGCCGGAGTTTCGCTCACAGCCCCAAACGATGTGAACAGGGTTCCCGAGATACCAAACGGGCATCCGGTACACCGTGCCACGTACCTACCGCATCACAGCCCACCCCTACGGTCAGCGCTGTCCACGGCCTCCAGTAAGCTACAAACACCAGAAACTACTTGCAACTCCTGGACAGAGGACTAGGGTGAATAAGAAGTCGAGCGGGGTCATATTTCAGGGCCCAATGTATGGTAGTAGCTGAATCATGGATCACAAACACAGAACTCAGTTCCTGAGGACGGCTGCAATGAGACAACCCACCATGTACTCCTACATGGCCTCTCACCGCTACCTTTACCAAATCGTGTTCACACACTTAGCTCACACAGTAGGACATGTTCACACGCCTCTGATTCATCCCCAATGAATCAGACCTGACTCAACTCTAAGCAGTAGCAGGCATGACAAACAAGCATGAATGAGTAGGCACAACAGGGCTCAAACAACTCCTACTCATGCTAGTGGGTTTCATCTATTTACTGTGGCAATGACAGGTCATGCAGAGGATAAAGGGGTTCAGCTACCGCAGCAAGTAACAGATGAATCGGTGTTGTCCTAATGCATTAAAAGAGAGCAGGAGCGAGAGAGTAGGATTGTATCGGAATGAACAAGGGGGTTTTGCTTGCCTGGCACTTCTGAAGATAGCATTGAGTCTTCAACAGTGTCAACGATCACATCATCGGTATCACGTCTATCGAGAGGGGACAAATACCGGCAACACAGAAGGGAACACAATCAATGCAATGCACAATATGATGCATGCTATGACATGTCAATATGAATGTGTTCTGGGCTAATGCACTTAGCTATGATTTAAATGAAGTTGGTTTGAATACATGATTCAAATTCCAACTCCATATATGGTTATTTAAATGCCCTTTATTTTTTTTGTCCAAAACAGAGGACAAACATTGTTCAAACATGCATGAAAATGGTACAGATGGATTCCATGAATTTTTCTGATAATTTTTCATATATAATTTATTTAATTTGGAGTTACGGTTGAATTTCTATGAATTTTAGAAGTTTATACAATTTTCTGGAATTTCCTGAATTAAAATAAATCCAGAAAATGATTTATTGCGTCAGCACTAGGTCATGCTGATGTCAGCAGAGTCAACTGGACGTCCCAGGTCAAACCTGACGTGTGGGGTCCACACGTCAGTGACACGGGTTAAACAGGGGGGTTTAGTTTAGTTTAATTAAAGATTAGGGGCACTAGGGCCCACATGTCAGTGAGTCAGTGGCTTAACTAAAATTAGTTATTAACTTAACCAAAAGTTAGCAGGGGACGGGCCCACACATCAGTGACCCAGGGGGGGTCAAATCCCTGGTCAACGGGGGCTAATCCACCGGCGTCTCGCCGCCGGCAACGACCAGACGCGGCGGTGGCTCGCCGGAGTTGAGCCAGAGACGACGGATCGACGCGCCAAGGGCACCAGGAGGTAGCCCGTGCCCGTGCGCATCTAGGGGGACCAACGGGAGGTGCGGGGGTGGCCGGGGTTCGCCGGAGTTGAGCCCGAGGCGGCGGCCGGAGCTCGGGTCAGCACAGCGCGGTGGCTGCAGCGCGTTAGCCAGAGAGCAGAGGAGCGCGTCGGGACCCTGGGGACCTGGAGAGCACGCGGGAGCTACTGGAGCGAGCGGAAGAGCTCCGGGACGCGAGGTTCGCCGGCAATGGCGATGGCCGGAGCTCGGTGCTTGCGGGGATGGCGGCTACGGCACGGGAACGAGCAGAAAAGGAGGGGGAAAACGAAGGAGTCCTCACAGCGGAGTCGTTGAGCAGCTCGGACGGCTCGGGGAGGCCCTCTTTGGCTCGAATCGACGGCGGGGATCCATGGTTGCCGGCGAGGAAGACGATGATGCTGACGGCGAGACAGTGCGCCCCGGGCTTCTGATCTTGAGCGCGCAGATGAGGACGACCTTCTCTCAGCAGCTAGACACAGGGCGAGGCCTAGGGTGCATGATGGCTATGGTGCTCGTCGGCGGCGGCGATGGCTATGTTCGGTCGCGCTCGAGGAAGGGACAGGAGGGCGAGGGAGAGAACAGGGGATCGAGTGAGCGAGTCGGACGGACTGGGAGACACCGAGGAGGGGATTCGCGGCGTCGCGCTGTCCTCGGACGCAGGCAGGCAGCCTGGTGGCGTGGCGCTCGCGTGCGGGCGCGTCGACATGCCTCTGCCTACTGGCAGAGGTTGAAGACGGTGGGGAGCTGGGCTGGGCCTCAGCCGCATTGCTGGGCCAGGTGGGGCGCTGGGTGGGCTGCAGGTAAGTGGCCCAGGTAGGCTTCTGCTCTTTTTACTTTTCTTCTGTTTTGTTTTTCAATTTATTTTGCCACTGTTTTGAATTTAAAAATAATTCAAACAATGCCAAAAGCTCCTCTGAATATTTTTATTTTGCTAGATGGACTTTTCCAAAAGCTCATAAAATATTTCAGGGATATTTGAAATTATATTCTAATTATATGAATATAATTCAAATTCAAATAGCTAATGAATTAAATTCAAAGTCCCAAAAATAAATCCTTAAAAATGTTCAATATTTTGGTTGGGACCAGAACCCTTGCCAAAAATTATCAAACATTTAAGAAGAGCATTTTGGAACAATGAATGAGATTTTTAGGGTTTTTGCCCTTCTTTTATTTAGGGTTTTGAGGCTTCCAATTTTCCTTAGTTCAAGTTTTCAAAAATTTAAACATGATGCACAGATGAAGCTAGCCTAGAGCACTACCAGCAGCTAGGGATGTGACAACTCACCCCTACTAAACAAAAATGTCGTCCCGAGATTCAAGCGTAGGGTAAGATGAAGGGGAAACGCAAACTAGTATAATCTTCACGATCCAGGTTTCCCTTCATAAGAACATTGATTCGATCACCATCATTGTCTTGATGTCTTGCTCTGAGAACTCTAGCTAATCATGACAAGAAGAGGAAAGGAAAACTCTAGAAGGATCGATTTTCTCGAAGGTCGAACAACTCACGGAATGAGACATAGAACCATCTCTCGGTTGAGATACGAGATACACATCAAGAGGGGTGGAAAGAAACGGATGACGAAGGTTCACTAGATGGACAATAATTCCACACCTAAGAAGGTGGTAAACGATTGTCAACGTAGCGAGGAGTTAATTTGACATGACAGCATAATGATGCACCTTAGGGAAGGTGACTCGAAGATATATCCCCTTAAGTGGCAAAAAGAATTACCTTTGATTCAGAAATCATTGAAACTCTTTAAACCAGCCTAAGGCAATTTTTGAGCGATCGTTTGGAGGGGGTCGGTGGAATGGCATACTCGGACTTGGATGATGTGGATTACCTTGTTGAAGACAACGCAATGGATGATTTTTGCTTACCACCGGAAATGGAAGATACCCCTGGTAGAATGGCACATTGGCGGTGCAAGCTAGGAACAAAATGCAAATGCTGGGAATGATTCTAGTAACTGGGGAAGAACCCAACAATAAAGAGTGAATCCACTGTTTGAAAAGGTCATAACATTGCCGAGGAAACTGAGAGGAATCCCAGTTAGTGCCGATGATAACACGTAGCGCTTGTGCGTGCTCTCAAGAACTTGAGCATTCCCACAAACATCAGGGTTTTATTAACATCCGTGTCAAGGGTGCTGACAACACAACATACTACCATGATGAATAGCGATGGACGATGCAGATGCAAAGGAAGATAACACTTTCTCAGATTTCACCTTAGCGAGGCCAAGGAAACAAAATCTGGATGATCGACCGAGAGACATTTAGCACTCTGCTTCTAATGTTCTCCTTGATGTACTAGCGTATCCCATTCCTTGAAATGGTCTGGTATCTAGAACATCAGGTAAAGGTCGTACTTCGGAAATACTAAAATCATAAGGCATAGCTAGGGGGGGTAGATCCTACGAAGTCCTTATGGGGAGGTGGCCAACTTCCTCAAACAAGATACTATAATAATAGGTCTACCGGATGGGTGTGTTGGCCACGACATCCACCTTGCCGGTTATTGAGAGACCAATATTATAATTCTTGGGAAATGTTCCAACCATCACATCTGCCTGAGATTCAGATCTGGTTGGTGTCAGGATATCCCAGACTCATCAAGTCTAGAAAGAAAAATGAAAGTTTGCAACACAAATCGACGAGATAATGTTGCGGGATTCTCGGGGAGTGAGCTACGATAGTAAGCTCCAAAACATGAGCTGGTTCTGCTACAAACATGTGAACACGTTGTCCCAGACAAGCATGGCCACGTAGCAGTCTTATAATTAAACACTACCGAGTTTAGGTGGAGAACCATCATCGAGGATATCGAAGTCTTTACGCAAGTCCATGGATTAGATCCCAAGCATAGACTTCTTTTCCTTGAACAAGTCAATCGTGGCTTAGTGTGCTAGGGACACATATAGAATGAAGGTTGCAAGTCTCCAGACTACAGAATACTTCGCACGTGTGCATGACTGATTTGGGATGATTCCAAAGGAAACAAAACAATCTTTCTCAAATTTACGGCGGCAACTTTCACCAAATGCACGTGTATAAGAGGAAGTCACTCCTTTCATCAAACAAATACTTCATGAGCTAGCATGAAGAAAATGCTTTCAAAAGTTTCCAACACTAGCTTAATGTTCAACAACATCATGGAGGAGATAAGGATGTTGCCAATGGGCTCAACAACAATTCATCTAGGTTTCCTTTTAAAAGGAATTCCATAGTTAAGTGAACACGGTGATAGCATTGGTCAGACCAAAGATGTAATGGTGTATGCTCGAGGGATCAACCACGAATAGGACAACATTACGAGCATCATTGGTACTGATTTGATTTGACGATAGCCCACACTCAAATCAAAGGATTGATAAGACAATAGGTCCAGCAACTGATCACAAGGACCAATCGATGAAGATATCATCTTTCTTCAGCACACCCTACACAAGAATATCCCTTTGGAACGAACTAAGTCAGGCAAGCTTTTATCTTCCAACTCTCCAAGTTGTTGTCTAGCTTAACCAACTAGCTCAGGGATATCTAACACCGATTTTTGGAGAGAAGGTGGTTCACAAGAACCCAACTTGATCACGAGATCAACATAGCGGTCAGGAGACAACCTGGTGATACTTCCGAGAAGAAATTTGGAATATCATGAACCACCGGCATGTTACTAAGCTCGAGAACAATCTTACTTTTCAGGGCAAGACGATATGATCAAATAAGCAAGGATTGGCACTATCCTAACTCACTGATCGGAGAGTGCACCAGAAATAAGGACTAGGTAGCACAATCAACCTTAGGGTGACGATTCAATAATCAACACGCTAAGAATGAGGTTATCGTCCATTTAACTACCAAGCAATGGAGTTGCTAGCAGTATTGATTTCACACGCCATGATTCATTTGTCGGCATTCCGGTTACAATAACACGGAAACTGAGAAATTATCAATGATGATCAGAAGTATTACTGCGTCAAGAATTCATAAGATGGTGTGCAATTCCCATGATATTCCTGATATAAAGATGGTAATACTTCAAGGTAGAACAGACCAGAAGCTGGATTGGCATTTTGATCTGCGGAATACAATTGCTTTGACCCAATCCTAGATATGGATGAGATTCTGGAGTTTGTTTCTCCTATTCATTCTGAAATAGAATGGCTTGGCGGACCACAAGGGTAATAGGCATCGACGAACGAATGCACGCATACTCTTGACTATCAATTGATAGGCGAGGGTCGGAAACAACTAAGATGGGACAACTCAAAAGAACATATGATTTTCTGAGTTGTGGATGCATGGATTAGCATGTCGAACGAAGTTCAACATATTTCCTCCGGATAACCCATGCAGAAAGGTAGAACTGGCAGAGCCACAATATATAATGGAGAACTCATCAAGAATAATCCTGTTGTGATATTTTAGTTCAACGAGGAACTTCTGCCATAATTAGTTCATGGTATTTGGAAGAAGAAGATACCACGGACTTCAAGGACTATCGCAAAGGTTACTAATATCCTAAAGGCACTAGCAATTACTATCAACATGAAGTAGGTAGAGTGAATCTCGGGTTCAAGAACCCACGAACAGAATACCTA
Source organism: Triticum dicoccoides (assembly GCF_002162155.2). Lineage (NCBI taxonomy): Eukaryota > Viridiplantae > Streptophyta > Magnoliopsida > Poales > Poaceae > Triticum > Triticum dicoccoides. The sequence continues at coordinate 200,197,005 of NC_041389.1, read as the reverse complement.
TTAACTAAGTGGCATCACGGGATGCTTACGAGAATGATGGCCAGAATCATCACACTGAGACACAAATCATGGCTAAATTACTAGATGATCCCCTAAGACACCTAGGGTCATAATAATAACTCCAACATAAATGTCGAGGCAATAGAATACCTCAACTCAACAATTAGTGTGATTGAGCTGGCATAAAGGAACATCGAAACCAGAGGGAAGGATTTTGCAAATGCATCAGATTGTTTAGAAACCTGGGATGACTCGGACAGCATAACGGCTGTAAATGCTCAGAAAAGATTTGAGACATCCACAAAATTGGTGGCATAACCACTCAGAAGCACAATATCAAGGTTTCGAGATCAACAATTATCATACGGAAATAATAGGAACTGAGCTAAGACTTAAATCCAACAATCTTATAAGTCTACGGATTAATAACACGTGATCCTGATAGAAAGAGGAGAAAGCCTAGTTCCTTAACCCCGTAGGAAAGATAAGATGACTCAGATCAGAAGGGCATAAGGTATAAGGAGTAAAAGAGCCTTACGTTCCATCCCACAATCAATTCCCTTATATAACTAAAGCATTTCTAGACTCAACTTCGACCAGTTTGGCTTGGTAATCCTACAGGCAGTCAAGCTCTGATACCAACGCTGTCAGTGCCCCGACTCAATGCCACATCGATCTAGCATGTAACACCTCATATCACTTTGCGGCCTCACGCACGGTATTCCCACGGGTGTCGCCTTACCTTTTCCCGGGACCGTTTGCGCCTTTTGGCACACGTATATGATAGTGTCGCTAGCATCTATATGATAAGGAGCCCGGGCTGACATGGCTAGTCGTAAACCCAAAGTGGCACAAACTTACAGGGACAGGCATCCATGACCCAGCATTGAACGTGTCGGTCATCAGCGAGTGAATCCAGGCTGTAGCACTGGGCTAGCAGGGCTCCGGTGAACCGGGCTGTAGTGGGCTAACGGGACTCCGGTATTCATCGCGTGACATTTCCCCGAAGGGACAGACACAGGAACGAAGAAGGACACATGCCGGCCAGCCTAAGTGTTCCGGAGCAGTAGCAAGCTACCATGGCTCAGTGGAAACACTAGGAGACATTTCCCGGTAAGAGAGGCTACCAAGGATAAACAACTAGGTTGTCAGATCCCACACATACCAAGCATTTCAATAACATACACACAATATGCTCGATGTGTGCAAACACAACATGGCATCACAACATGACTCTACAACTCAAATATTTATTCAATATGCTTTGAGGAGTGAGATATTACAAACATAGGTCTCATGACCCAACATTCAGAGCATACAAGTCAAAACACAAGCGGAAGCTATCATGTCTGAGTACAGACATCTATAAATGGAAAAGGCTGAAAGCCTGACTATCTACCAGATCCTGCCGAGGGCACAAGATCGTAGCTGAGGTAACAAGCTAAACGTCGAAGACCACGCGGAATTACTAGTGAGACTGAAGTCTCTCTGCAAAAACATAAAATAGGCAAACGTGAGTACAAATGTACCCCGCAAGACTTACATCAGAACTAACTACATATGCATCATTATCAACAAAGGGGTGGTGGGGTTTAACTGCAGCAAGCCAGCTTTGACTCGGTGGCTATCCTAAACTACGACTGCAAGCGACTCTTTTGAGGTGGCACACATGAGTCCACATATTCATCATATCAATACACCACTATGGATCCGCTCCCGTTCCCCTACGAGAACGCCATCCATAGCACTCACGCTTATCTTGCGTATTTTAGAGTATCCACTTTCACTTGTCTATGAACTGATATAAGCAACCCAGAAGTCCTTTTCCGCGGACACGGCTATTCGAATAGATGATGTTAACCCTGCAGGGGTGTACTTCTTCATACATGTTTCCACCACTTAGCGTCTGCACACGACATGTGCTCGGCAGACTTCAAGCGAAAGCCGATGTGGGTGTAGACCACGACCTACCTAAACACTCAAGTCTCTAGTCCAGGTTTATCGCCTACTCGGGTTCCATCCATGAGGAGATCCGGCCGGAGTTTCGCTCACAGCCCCAAACGATGTGAACAGGGTTCTCGAGATACCAAACGGGCATCCGGTACACCGTGCCACGTACCTACCGCATCACAGCCCACCCCTATGGTCAGCACTGTCCACGGCCTCCAGTAAGCTACAAACACCATAAACTACTTGCAACTCCTGGACAGAGGACTAGGGTGAATAAGAAGTCGAGCGGGGTCATATTTCAGGGCCCAATGTATGGTAGTAGCTGAATCATGGATCACAAACACAGAACTCAGTTCCTGAGGACGGCTGCAATGAGACAACCCACCATGTACTCCTACATGGCCTCTCACCGCTACCTTTACCAAATCGTGTTCACACACTTAGCTCACACACAGTAGGACATGTTCACACGCCTCTGATTCATCCCCGATGAATCAGACCTAACTCAACTCTAAGCAGTAGCAAGCATGACAAACAAGCATGAATGAGTAGGCACAACAGGGCTCAAACAACTCCTACTCATGCTAGTGGGTTTCATCTATTTACTGTGGCAATGACAGGTCATGCAGAGGATAAAGGGGTTCAGCTACCGCAGCAAGTAACAGATGAATCGGTGTTGTCCTAATGCATTAAAAGAGAGCAGGAGCGAGAGAGTACGATTGTATCGGAATGAACAAGGGGGTTTTGCTTGCCTGGCACTTCTGAAGATAGCATTGAGTCTTCATCAGTGTCAACGATCACATCATCAGTATAACGTCTATCGAGAGGGGACAAATACCGGCAACACAGAAGGGAACACAATCAATGCAATGCACAATATGATGCATGCTATGACATGGCAATATGAATGTGTTCTGGGCTAATGCACTTAGCTATGATTTAAATGAAGTTGGTTTGAATACATGATTCAAATTCCAACTCCATATATGGTTATTTAAATGCCCTTTATTTGTTTTGTCCAAAACAGAGGACAAACATTGTTCAAACATGCATGAAAATGGTACAGATGGATTCCTTGAATTTTTCTGATACTTTTTCATATATAATTTATTTAATTTGGAGTTACGGTTGAATTTCTATGAATTTTAGAAGTTTATACAATTTTCTGGAATTTCCTGAATTAAAATAAATCCAGAAAATGATTTATTGCGTCAGCACTAGGTCATGCTGATGTCAGCAGAGTCAACTGGACGTCCCAGGTCAAACCTGACGTGTGGGGTCCACACGTCAGTGACACGGGTTAAACAGGGGGGTTTAGTTTAGTTTAATTAAAGATTAGGGGCACTAGGGCCCACATGTCAGTGCGTCAGTGGCTTAACTAAAATTAGTTATTAACTTAACCAAAAGTTAGCAGGGGACGGGCCCACACGTCAGTGACCCAGGGGGGTCAAATCCCTGGTCAACCGGGGCTAATCCACCGGCGTCTAGCCGCCGGCAACGACCAGACGCGGCGGTGGCTCGCCGGAGTTGCGCCAGAGACGACGGATCGACGCGCCAAGGGCACCAGGAGGCAGCCCGTGCCCGTGCGCATCTAGGGGGACCAACGGGAGGTGCGGGGGTGGCCGGGGTTCACCGGAGTTGAGCCCGAGGCGGCGGCGGGAGCTCGGGTCAGCACGGCGCGGTGGCTGCAGCGCGTTAGCCAGAGAGCAGAGGAGCGCGTCGGGACCCTGGGGACCCGGAGAGCACGCGGGAGCTACTGGAGCAGGCGAAAGAGCTCCGGGACGCGAGGTTCGCCGGCAATGGCGATGGCCGGAGCTCGGTGCTTGCGGGGATGGCGGCTACGGCACGGGAACGAGCAGAAAAGGAGGGGGAAAACGAAGGAGTCCTCACAGCGGAGTCGTTGAGCAGCTTGGACGGCTCGGGGAGGCCCTCTTTGGCGCGAATCGACGGCGGGGATCCATGGTTGCCGGCGAGGAAGACGATGATGCTGACGGCAATACAGTGCGCCCCGGGCTTCTGATCTTGAGCGCGCAGATGAGGACGACCTTCTCTCAGCAGCTGGACACGGGGCGAGGCCTAGGGTGCACGATGGCTACGGTGCTCGTCGTCGGCGGCGACGGCTATGTTCGGTCACGCTCGAGGAAGGGACTGGAGGGCGAGGGAGAGAACAGGGGATCGAGTGAGCGAGTCGGACGGACTGGGATGACACCGAGGAGGAGATTCGCGGCGTCGCGCTGTCCTCGGACGCAGGCAGGCAGCCTGGTGGCGTGGCGCTCGCGTGCGAGTGCGTTGACATGCCTCTGCCTACTGGCAGAGGTTGAAGACGGTGGGGAGCTGGGTTGGGCCTCAGCCGCATTGCTGGGCCAGGTGGGGCGCTGGGTGGGCTGCAGGTAAGTGGCCCAGGTAGGCTTCTGCTGTTTTTACTTTTCGTCTGTTTTGTTTTTGAATTTATTTTGCCACTGTTTTGAATTTAAAAATAATTCAAACAATGCCAAAAGCTCCTCTGAATATTTTTATTTTGCTAGATGGACTTTTCCAAAAGCTCATAAAATATTTTAGGGATATTTGAAATTGTATTCTAATTATATGAATATAATTGAAATTCAAATAGCTAATGAATTAAATTCAAAGTCCCAAAAATAAATCCTTAAAAATGTTCAATATTTTGGTTGGGACCAGAACCCTTGCCAAAACTTATCAAACATTTAAGAAGAGCATTTTGGAACAATGAATGAGATTTTTAGGGTTTTTGCCCTTCTTTTATTTAGGGTTTTGAGGCTTCCAATTTTCCTCAGTTCAAGTTTTCAAAAATTTAAACATGATGCACAGATGAAGCTAGCCTAGAGCACTACCAGCAGCTAGGGATGTGACACCATGACAATGGGCTGGGCCCGCCACTACCACGCCTCAGCACCCGGGCGGATCTATTGTGCCGTGGGGACGGTTGTAATTCCCACTACAGCTCGAGGCGTGGTGAATGCGCGCGGTAAATGGGGGTTGTGGGGTCGTGGGCGCAGTTAATCCCACGACCCACGCCCCGCCCCCTCGGCTTTGTACCCCAAGGGCTATAAGTAGGGGGCAGGGAGGGGTGCGGCAAAGCTTGCACGCCCCCTCCCACTTCCTCTTCTTCCTCTGCTCTCTCCCCCATAGCTGCCGCTGCTGCTCCGTGCCGCCGTTCGTCGCTGACACACCGCTCCTCCTCACGCGGCCCGCCCGAAGCCATGGCACACGAGAAGGGCGCCGATTGGGAGGGGTCGACGGTGATCGAGGATCACATCTCCTTCCTCCGTGACACGTGCTGGATGCCCAACGCGGCATTTGTCAAGGCGCGGTTGTCGGCGGAGGAGGAAATCTCGCTGGCGCTGAGGAGGAACGAGCGAGTCGTCTTCCGCTCGCACTTCCTCCTCGGCTTCGGCCTTTCGGTTAGCGGCTTCCTCCGCTCCTTCCTCGACTTCAACAACCTCCAACCTCATCATCTTACGCCCAACGTCGTGACCCTGCTCTCCGCCTTCGTCACGGCATGCGAAGGCTACATCGGCATCCATCCCACACTTGAGTTGTGGGGAGCGTTCTTCTACAGGAAGCTCGGCACCTCCGCCAAGGATACGTCGGCCGAGTGAGGCGGGATCGTCGCCGTGCACCGGCCGGAAAAGCGGAACGCCTTCCCTGTCATCAAGTTGGCACAGTCTGTGAAGATGTGGCAGCAGTCCTACTTTTATGTCTGGAACGTCGACCCGGTAGTCAACTTCATCAACCTGCCGGCCTATGATGCCGGCCCTCCCACTGGGGCTCGGCCCAATAGGGGCTACAAACCGAAGTGGGTGTCGCCGGATGCAGCGGCCACCATCGGCCGACTCCAGGTGCTCCAGGAGTCGGAGGGCCTCGTGGCCTCCGACCTCCTGATCACCTTCGTCGAGCGTTGGGTTCTCCCGCTTTAGGGCCGCCCTCATCCAATCTTCTGGATGAGCAGGCACAGCGACCCCAGCCGGCTGTGCACGAAGCAGATGCCGACTGCTGAGGTCGCACGGATGGTGAATGAAATCTCCGACCTCAAGGTGTCGGAGGCAGAGTGGCGGTACGGGAAGCGGCCGTACTCGCACGACGATCCGCCGCCTTCCATAAGTTTCTTCATCTCTTCCTTCTGGTCTGTTTTTTCAGTCTTGTTCTTCTCGTGATGTGACTCCCTTCTGAGTGCAGATTTATATGTCCAACGCGACGGCCGCCATCGTGGGGCCGGGTGGTGGCTACCTGCCGAACAGGGCAGTGAGTGACTTGGATGACCCCGACTTAGGGGCGGCCGCCCTGGCGGACGATGCAACAGGTGCTGGTAGTGGAGCAGGCGGCTCCAAGGAGGACGGCGGCATGGAGACTTGGCCCGACGATGACGATGATGAAGACGAGCCACGCCCCACCCAGAGCACTGCCAACACCGGCGGAGGCCCCTTTACTGGTCCGCCCGCCCGAGGCGGCAAACGCAAATGGAGGCAAGGCGCTGCCCTGTTTGGCAGCGCCCTGAAGAATCCCAAGAACCCGGCCGCGGCGACCAGGCGGAAAGAAGCCGCGGCCAAAGTGGCCAAGTATCAGAGGCAGCCGAAGGTGCCAGTCATGGTGTCGGCGTAATTATTATTTTCATGTTTTTCATTTTCTGACTTGTCTTCTTATTTCAGGGCCCCGCTGACTCTCGAGAAGTCGAGCGCCGCCTCGGTCATCAGGTCGGCGGCGACCTCCTCCACCAGCCAGCGAATTGACCGGGCCGCCAACCTCCGGGAGGCGACAGAGCAGAACGCGCAGGAGGCGCGTGAGGAAGAAGCCGAACGTCTGGCAAAGGCGGAGGCGGATAGGGCCGCTGTAGCCGTGGAGAGGAGGCTGGTGCAGGCAGAGGCCAAGGCCGCGGAGAAGGAGCAGCTCGCGGAAGCCGCACGCCGCCAAGAGCCGCTGCTCGTGGCGCCACTGAACACCGCGCCACCTCCGCCTGAGTTTGAGGCGCCAATCGGGGCAGACGGCGATGAGCATCCGATCCGGGAGAGGGAGGGCGGTGACGTGGCCATGCCGGACGTCATTGTGCCGCCACTGCCGCCGGCTAGCGGGACGCAGGACGAACAGCCGGCTGCGCCGCCGGTGCCACCAGTCGGGGATGCGGTAGGCACGGACCTGATTCCTAAGGTCCGTACACCCGCGCGCCGCCGCCTTGAGAAGGCGGCATCAGCACCGCGGCCACAGGAGGTTGGTGCTACGAGCTCATCGGTCCCCGACATCGAGGCGACCAGCGCCGCGCCTGCTGGCTGGATACACGGGGGCGGGATGGGTGCCCTGAACCAGGCGTCGCTTGACGTCCAGGCCAAGCTCCGGGCTGAAGCCGAAGCCCTCAAGCGCTGCAACGAAGCCTTGCTGGAGTTGCGGGCAGCCATCCACGTAAGTTTCCTTCGCTTTCCTTTTTTCCTTGATCTTCTTATTTTCTTCGTGAGGGCGCGCTGGCGCACCCACTGGGTGTAATCCCCATGTTTCTGGCCGGCTGCTGAGCAGGCGGTCCGAAACTTTAACTTGTATGCATCAAATATTGACTTGTCTGATATCCCTTCTCCAGGACTACCACAATCTTCGCGGTGTCTCCTTCAACTCCAGGGTTCGGGAGTTGGAGACGCAGACCGCCCATCTGTCCGAGAGCCGGAGTAAGCTCCGACTTCCTTTCTTCGCGGGGGCGCGCTGGCGCACCCGCGGGCTGTAGTCCCCGAGGTTCGGGCCGACTGCTGAGCAGTCAGGCCGAATCTCCTCAGTGTTTCTATCTTTTTTCATTACTTCTTCTCTGCGGGGGCGCGATGGCGCGCCCGCGGGCTGTAGTCCCCGAGATTCGGGCCGACTACTGAGCAGTCGGGCCGGATCTCCCCGGCAACGGCATCCCTCTTTGTCTTCTTGACTGATGCTCTTTCTTCTTTTCCCTTTTTTCAGAGGCCAATGTCGCCTTGCAGCAGCAGTTGGGCGAAGCCAACACCGCTCTGTGTAGCAAGGAGGTGGAGTGCAACAAGCTGACCGAGGAGCAAGACCGGCTGGTCGCCAAGCTCACCAAGCAGACGGAGGCTCTCAAGACGGCCCAGCGGGAGGCGAAGGCGAAGGAGGCCAATCTCCTCGCCGAGTTTGAAACCGAGCGCGCCGTCTGGGCCGACAAGGAGGCGCAAACGACGGCCTGCTTCAGTAGCATCGAGGACTTGGTCGATGGTGAGTTTTATTCTTCTTGTTCATTGTCTTGAGATGCCGGTCTCTTCTAAACCTACTGCATGTGTCTGACTTTGTTTTTCCTTGCCTTCTGCCCGAGCAGATTTCTTCCCGGGTCACTCCGTTGCTGCGAGCCAAGTCATCGAGGCCCAGCGCGAGGAGTGGAGGGTGGAAGGCGCGCAGATTGCTGCTAACGCCCCCGGACCCTCAATGAGCAGATCCTCAGCATCCAAGCCCGTCTTCGGCCCGCCCATCAAGTGTTGCGCCGTCTTCAGTGCATCGGGGCCCAGGCGATTTCCGCCCTCTGGCCATGCTTGCCGGCTCCGCGTACTCCAAGTCGGACCGCCGACTAGCTGGAGGTGGCGGCCGGCCGCCTGGAGGCCTGGAAGGGATCTGCAGCCCGGGCAGGAGTGCGCCGTGCCATTGAGTTTGTCAAGGCGTGGTATCCTAGGCTAGACTTAGCCCAGTTGGCCACGTTCTGGCTGGAGGCACAGGAAGAGCTGGCGGTGGTGGAGGCCGAGCTTGTCAACAGGGCGGCGGCGATCGCCGACTTCACCGACACCAGTATCTTCATTTCGGAGGTGGTCGAGGAAGGCGCCGAAGCCCCGCAGGAGTGGCTCGGGCTGAACCCGGAGGACGGCAAGGACTCGGCCGAAGTCATCGACTCCAGCGATGAAGGGGAGAAGGGGGACGAGGAGGAGGAGGAGGAGGAAGAAGAGGATAGCGACATCGACATGCCAGAGGCGAGTGTGGATGATCAGCCCCACCCCGACCGAGCCTCAAGCAACGACCCACGCTCCAAAGCGCTGACTGCTGCTGGAGGCGGCCAGGTGGTGACCGACCAGCCAACCGTGCCTCGGACAGACGCCACCGACTCCGTCATCCAGCCCTCCGCCGTCCCGACTGGCATTGCCGACTCCAGCGCCCAGCCAGAGCCGCATGTCGCGCCAATCGGCACAGCTGACTCCGTCATCCAGTCGGAACCGCCTGCTGCGCCAACTGGCACCGCTGACACCAGCGTCCAGCCGGAGCCACCTGCTGCACCAACCGGCGTAGCTGACTCCATCATACAGCCGGAGCCGCCTGCTGCACCAACTGGCACCGCCGACCCCAGCGTCTAGCCGGAGCCGTCTATCGCACCAACTAGCGCCCAGCCGGAATCCTCCGCTGCTCCCTAGGGTGTTTATCTTTTCCTTTTCCTGCTTGCTTGGTCTGGACATCTTTGTTAAATTCACACAATTCCACCCGTGGGGTGTATATTAAACTTTGCTGAATGCCGGCCAATGGGCCTTTATCCATGTAACTATTCTATCGCAATTTTATGCTTTGTTCTGCCGATCTCTCACTTTCCTTGCGTGTACTCCGTGTTTTTTTCCTTTGCCGCCCTCCCTTAGCTATCCTCTTGCCAGCCAAGGAGCCGCTCTACGGACTGTGGTTGGTTTGAGTACTTAGCTTTTTTGCGGGAGGGTAAATACTTAGCTGTTTGGAGGTTTTTGCAAGGGAGGTAAAGGCCGTCCGGTCGGCTGCTCGGCAGCTGGACGGGCAGGTATGGTGCCGACCTCAACTATATGTGATTTTTCCTTAACCATTTTTCATGTGGGCACTGTCTTGCCACTTCTGCCCGCCATGCAGTCGCTCTGCGAACTGTGGCTTCTGACAGAAGAAGTTTTAGGTGCCAACACATTACTTGTCTGGCTGCAGGAGGCGTCATATAGTAGAAGGCGGCGAACCTCCGGGCCGACTGGTCAACCCGGTGCCAGGTGGAAATAATAACAAGGCACACACATGGGCATGATGCTTATCATATAGATAAAGGAAGGGCGGTCCCC
>NC_041389.1:200179560-200186822 GCF_002162155.2 Triticum dicoccoides | reverse complement strand
TTTGTACATAATACAAAAGGTAGCGTGATACATACTGCTTTCAACTGTAAAATCTCTGGAGGAGGTTTGCATTCCACGACCTATCTGTCTCCTTGCCTAAATCATCTCTTTTGCACCCTCTGGGCTTCTGAGCGTCGATCAGATAGTAGGAGTCGTTGCTGTCGGATTTTGGGTTCCGGCAGACCCTCAAGGTTCGAACTCTTGGGTTGTCACGCCCAATATGTTATACTATCCTAAAGAGACTCGAAGGTCCCACCAAGGATAGAACCGCATATTGAAACACTTTTGCAAAAGTGGATATCATTACATCAAGATTACATAATAGATGGGGATACATACAAAAGGCATACAATGCCACACGAATACAACATAATCAAACATAAGAGCACCATCCGACTACGGATGAAACACAAACAGAAGCTCAAATGACATCCACCCTGCTAGCCTAGGCTGCCGACCTGGAACCTATCCCCTGACCGAAGAAGAAGCAGAAGAAGAACTCCAAACAAGCAAACATCGCTCTCGCGTCATGATCATCGCATAACCTGTACCTGCAACTATTGTTGTAGTAATCTGTGAGCCACGAGGACTCAGCAATCCCATTACCATGGGTATCAGGACTAGCAAAGCTTAATGGGAAAGGAAGGGGTAAAGTGGTGAGGTTCCAGCAGCGACTAAGCATATATGGTGGCTAACATACGCAAATGAGAGTGGGAAGAGAACAAACGGAACGGTCATGAAGCTAGCAATGATCAAGAGGTGATCCTGAACCCCTACTTACGTCAAACATAACCCAAAACCGTGTTCACTTCCCGGGCTCCACCGAGAAGAGACCATCACGGCTATACACACGGTTGATGCATTTTAATTCGTATCTGGTGTCAAGTTATCTACAACCGGACATTAACAAATTCCCATCTGCCACATAACCGCAGGCACGGCTCTTGAAAGTTTATACCCTGCAGGGGTGTCCCAACTTAGCCCATGATAAGCTCTCGCGATCAACGAAGGATATTCCTTCTCCCAGGAAGACCCGATCAGTCTCGGAATCCCGGTTTACAAGACATTCGACAATGGTAAAACAAGACCAGCAAGACCACCCGCTGTGCCGACAAATCCCGATAGGAGCTGCACATATCTCGTTCTCAGGGCACACTGGATAAGCTAAGCGTACAGGTACCGACGTAATCCAAGTTGCCAAGGAATGGTCCTGCACGGTGCTCTAGTTTGGACCAACACTCGGAGGAGCACTGGCCCGGGGGGTAAAATAAAGATGACCCTTGGGCTCCGAAAACCCAAGGGAAAAAGGGCTAGGTGAGGCAAATGGTAAAACCAAGGTTGGGCCTTGCTGGAGGAGTTTTACTCAAAGCGAACTGTCAAGGGGTTCCCATAAATCACCCAACCGTGTAAGGAACGCAAAATCCGGGAACATAACACCGGTATGAAGGAAACTAGGGCGGCAATAGTGGAACAAAACACCAGGCATAAGGCCGAGTCTTCCACCCTTTACCAAGTATATAGGTGCATTAATTTAAATAAGAGATATTGTGATATCCCAACACAATCCTGTCCACCATGGAGCAATCTTCAACTTCACCTGCAACTAACAACGCTATAAGAGGGGTTGAGCAAAGAGGTAACATAGACAAACAACGGTCTGCTAGGAAGGGTGAAAAAGGTTAGAGGCTGACATGGCAAATTGGAAGGCTTGAAGAACAAATGATAGGTAGCGCGGCAAAGAGATAGAACGAAGCAACTAGCATAGCAATGATAGTAGTGAGATCCAGGGTGCCGGTCATCTTGCCTGAAATCCTGCTAGGAAGAAGAACGAGTCCATGAAGAAGACGAATGGATGAAGCCGAACCAAGCATAGACGAACGAATCCTCACGATCGCAACGAAACAAGAACTATCGAGAAGAAGCACACAACATAGTAAACACACCACACATGGACAAGACATGATGCATAACCAAGAATGTTGCATGACAAAACTAGATGAGGCTACTCATGGCAAGAGATGATGCATACAAGAACAACACATCAAAGTAAAGTTAAATGAGGCCGGAAACAACATATAACAATTCCGGTAGGTCCTCATATGCAAGTTTAGAAATTGGTCCTGATCTGAATAAACCTTATGTTCAAGTTGTTAAACAACAAGTTAAGATGCACCAAGACGATCTACACGAGATTCTAGTCAAGTTACATATAAAGTTCATTTAGTTCGGAGCTATGACCTAAAAGATATGAGCAAAACAAGTTAAACATGGCATTGATGCAAAATGCGTACAAGCATCAAGCAAACACTTCAAAACAAGGATGTAACATGATAATATGAAACTTCATGCAAAATCAAGCATGTTTCATATAGAGCACACTCAAAACGGAGCAACGGTGCAACACATACAGTCCATACAAGTTTAAAGGACAAGCTGTCCAAAACAGCAACTAGGCATATTACAAGCATCAAAACAATATGCTACAGCACCCTAACATGATAACAAAGACATGGACATGATGTACAGGTAAAGCATGACAAAACATGAACACTGAGCTATCTCCAGAAACAATTAGAACATGCTCAAAAAGACATGGCAAGATTGCAAATAATAACAGTTTCAGGCTTAGCAGAAATAACATCAGGTTGCAATGTTTAGATCTATCAAACAACATGCTACAGGAAGCTATCATGGCAAACAAAGGCATGGAATGAATATACTAATTTCATATAACAAAAGTCCCTTACTGATCATGAGCCAAAAGGGCACAGAAAATATGATGGCACCCACGTAAACATGGCAAGTTATATGACAGATTCATACATGGCAGGAACAACAATAAGTAGCCACGTTGGTGAGCTTGTACCGCTCACTACAGAGCAATACATGGAATAAGAAGGTAACCAACAGTAAGAATAAATGTTTATGAAGCTAAGAATGGCAATAGCAAGTTCATAGGGTGCATGGATCACTAGAAAAGCACATGGCAAAACTGAACTTAATGTTAACAGGCTGACAGCAACATTATTTATCGGTTTTGAGGGCAAGATAAAAAAAAGCTACAGCAGGCTATAAATGCAACCAGGGGCATGAATGGATAGAGCATGACATATATAACAAATCATCCTTAGTGAAAATCTCCAGAATATGCATATAATGACTTGTAGCAGCAGGTTTACTTAGCATCATATTGTAACAGATTCAGCCTAGCAAAACAGTAGCAGCAAGTACGCTACTTAACAAGCTCGATGCACTCACTACAAGACCCATAATAATACATGGATGGCACCACTGTAAAGATGGCATGATGTAGTTCAAAACACATGTAGGGCTCAAGTTCATAGGATGCACACACAAAATGCAACGAAAAAGACAGGACAACAAGTTATAACAGTTTCAGCAGATTAACATCATATAGCACTCTTGCAACGATGATTAAGGAATCAAGATGGACTGAAATGAACATGGCACAATGTAAATAAATCAAGAGCATCTCACAATGAACATTTTGATATATTATTCACGCAAAACGGAGCTACGGATGCAGAGTTATGATGCAATGAACAAGGCATAAAAATAACAGCAGAGTCGGGGACTTAGTAAAAAAACACCTCGGGCAAAAGTGGACGGGATGATTCCGGGACGAGCGAAACCGGGACGGAGCGCGCGTTTGGATCGCCGTCTTGGTGGATCTGGTCCAGATCTGGGCGGAGGAGCTCCGGCGAGCGGAGGAGGCCGGCGAGGTGCGAGGAGGGCCGGAGAAGGCCGGATCCGTTGGTGGTGGTGGTGGCCGGCGATGGCGGAGGTGGTGGTGGCCGGCGATGGTGGAGCGCAGGGAAGCGGCGTCGTGGGGCGACTGGCGGAGGGAGCCGGCGGTGCTGGGGTCGGGTGCGTCCTCCGGCGAGGGGCCGGCCAGCGGCGGAGCTCGTCGGCAGGAGGAGCGAAGGGCGGCGGAGGACGCGCGGGCGCGGGGCGGCGCCGGATGGCGGCGGCGGCAGGAGACGCGCGCGCGGACGGCGGGAGGCTCGGGCGGCGCGGGGCGGCTCGGGCCGGGTCGCGGCCCGGGGCGGGCCGCGGCGGATGGGAGGAGAGAGAGGATGCCGGCGGGGAGGAGATGGGGGCGATGTGGCGCGACGCCACTGGCCGGGAGCGGCAGCGGGGTGACGTGTCTCCCAGGGATTGGTCCGGGCGATGTGGAGGCTGGACATGTCCGACGTGGAAGGACATGTCCGGCGGCGCGAGGAGGACGAAGCTAGGGTTTGGACTGCGTGAAAATTCGGGGAGGGGCACATATTTATAGGTAGAGGGAGCTACGAGACTCCAAATGGAGTGCGGTTTTCACCCACACGATCATGATCAAACGACCGAGAGCATGGAGGTGACTTAGATGGGTTATTGGGCCACTTTGAAGGGGTCTTGGGCTGCACACAAAAGAGGCTTTTGCGGCTACCCGGTTAACCGTTGGAGCATCAAACGACCTCCAAATGGAACGAAACTTGACAAGCGGTCTACCGGTGGTGTACCAAGTCCGCTCGGCAAACCTCGGTCCATTCTGAGAATGTTTAACACCCGCAAACGAAAAGAGAAAAGAAGGGGACGCCGGATGACATACGAGTGTCGGATAGCAAAACGGACAACGGGAAAAATGCTCGGATGCATGAGACGAACACGTATGCAAAATGAGATGCACATGATGACATGATAAAATGCAACACGCAAGCAAATGACATGGAAATGACGGCAAATAACTGGTAGACACCTGGCGCAATGAATCCGGGACGTTGCAGGGGTGCACGCGGAAATCACACCCCCTGCCTACCCGTGTCTCGTCGCCTCGAAAGGATCTAGAACTACACGAAGAACAACACAAGGGACACGAGATTTATACTAGTTCAGGCCACCATGGTGGTGTAATACCCTACTCCAGTGTGTGGTGTGTGGATTGCCTCTGGAGCTGACGATGAGTAGTACAAGGAAGAACAGCCTCGCGAGGGTCTGTTCTTGGCTGGTGCGATGAACTGCTAGGGGGAGTTCAGTCGCTTCTCTCTCTCTCTCTCTCTATCTTTCTATCCTTGTTCTTTCCATCCCTCTACCCTGTGGGTGGCTAGTCCTATTTATAGGGGGAGGCCCTGAGCATCTCCCCAAATATTGAGCGGGAAGGGCGCCAACAATTGGCCATTTTGAAGGGGAACATCTAGTACACTTATCCTGACAAAAGTTGGTCCTCGCCTGCCAAAGACCCTGATGATGACGCCGGCTTGGGCTCCACGATGACCTCCATTCTGCCGTCCTGCTGTTCTTGGTCTTGTTGCAGCGAAATGGTTGCCTTTGCTTGATACCCTTGCCTGCGCTTGCCCCCTTTGCACCAAAGAGGAAACAAGGACTCTGCGCAGGCCGGCGCCCGCCTGGCGCCTACCTGGCCTTGGTCGTCATGGCTTGCGTCATGGGCACCTCGTGAGGTACCCCGCCTTGATCTCTCCGCCTCCTCGCGAGCCATCCTGACGAGGCTTTGCCCGAGGAAGCCTCCTTTCGTCCGCCCCGCGGGGCTTGGCCCCTCGCGAGGGACTTGGGCATGCGCTGATGAAGATGGGCCATACTGGGCCGCTCCCTGAGCCACGCCACAGGCCGCAGGCAGGCAAGTCTAGGTAACCCCGTTCCTAGAATGCCGACAGTAGCCCCCGGGCCCAAGGCGCGCCCAGACTTGGCTTAGCAGGGAAGCGAAGGGGCAAGTACGAAGCGCCACAGGCCCAATAGCCTGCGGCCTTGGGAGACGCGTGGCGGTTGATTGGACGTGGGCGTCCTGGCTCCCCATGATGCCTCGGCAAGTGCACAAATTGACAAGTCCCTGCATGCAAAACGGGTCATGATTACCTGTGATCGTGGAGGCCGATGGTTGGCCTCCCTCGGCTATATGTACGGGACGGCACGAGCCCTTCCAGTCCATCTCTTCCCTCTGCTCTCCGCCTTCCTCTTCGTCTTCGCTCCTCCCTGCACCAATGGCACCGATCCGTCGGTTTTCTACCAAAGAGAAGGGGAAGGCCCCCCGAGAGGGTCCTGTCCCGCTTCCTACGAAGAAACGGCCCGCCTCATGCCACGGAGGAGGGGGTGCTTGGCAGGATATGTCGAGGCCATGGTTTGAGCGGCCGCCGCCTGGATTCCCATTGCCCTTGTATGCCCGGATCGAGGGTCCTGAAGGCGCTGGCGCTGAGCGGCACAGCCAGAGGCACCGTCGCCGCCGGCGGATCACGGCGGTGCGCGTCGTTCCTCCTGGAGTTCACGCTGAGGGCTCCTCTTGTGAGCTCGTGCTTCATGCCTCCTCGGTCTTGGATTCGCCTCCGTCCTTCCTTCGCCTTTGAGATCCCGTCGAGGGGGCCTATCGAGCTTTGGCTGCAGCATGCTGGCTGCAGTCACTACAAAAAAAGACAGATCCGTGACATTTTGGGCCGAATGAAATTTTTTTCTATCATACATATGACACTTCTATGACGATAATTGTGACGAAACCCGGTATCATCATAGATGTGGTGGGCTCCTACTTCTATGACAAAAATCATGACAGAAAATGGGCTTTTCGTCTTGGGCGGGCTGGAGACGCAGGTGCATGACATTCTTTGGGCCGTCCATGACGGAAAAAACCGTGGTAGAAGCGAGGGGGAGGAAAATTTGGGGGAGTTGCCGGTTACGGCGGGAGGTCGGGGGAGGAGCGATACACATTGCTCTCGTACGTACGCACGTGTGTGCGAGGCGTTGGCTCTAACTGAAGCCGAGCGAGGCATTGGGCTCTAACTGAACCCGAGCGATTGCACTGTAGGCTACATGTTACTGAACCCGAGGGATCGACCGATGGTTGTTAACTGAACCCGATGGAGCGATTCCTTTGCTACTGCAGCTAACTGAAACCGATCGATTGGATGAACAGTGAGCGTTGTCAGGGGGTTTGGATGAATAGTGAGCGGTGGCGTTGCCTCTGGATGAACAGGAACCCGTGGTGTGGAGAGCTGGATGAACAGTAGATGCTGTTGGGGTGGCCATGGAGGGGTGGTTGAACAGGACCCCATGGTGTGGAGGGCTGGATGAACAGTAGACGGTGGAGGGGTGCCCGTGGAGGGGTGGTTGAACAGTAGCCGGTGGAGTAGCGTGCGGTGGAGGCTGGATGAACAGGAGCCCGTGGAGGCTGGAGGAGGTCGATGGTAGCCCGTGGAGGCTGGAGGAGGTCGACGGTGGAGATGAACAGTATCCCGTAGAGTCCCGTTTTGTGGTAC
>NC_041389.1:200071849-200179267 GCF_002162155.2 Triticum dicoccoides | reverse complement strand
AGGACTCCCGTTTCGACCGTAGGAGGTCCGTTTCGTCCGTTTTGCGGTACGCCACACCCCTCCCGATCAACAGGACCCCCGTTTCGACCGTAGGAGGTCCGTTTCCTCCGTTTTGCGGTATGCCAGGTCGCACCCGATCAAGAGGACCCCGTTTCGAGCGTGGCTGGTCGAACACAAGGCCGTTTCCTCCGTTGTGCGGTACGCCAGGCCTTGTTTCCATCGCCTGTTCCGTCCAAGCCCTCCCGATGAACACGGACACGCATTCCGTTCCGACCCAGCCGGTTGGTTCCCCATGAACACGACGACGACCCTGTTTCTCTGTTCCGACACAGCCATGTACGTATGCGCGAGTAGGCGTTCGAGACCCTGCTCGTATGTACGTATGTGGCCGTATTTTCTTTCTTGCACCCTCGCTGCTGTACGTACGTGTACATGCTACGTGTTCGCCTCCACTATGACACGTGCGCGCCTCTACATCTACGACACGTGTGTGCCTCTACATCGACCAGTATGTACGTACACGTTCGCGACCAGAATGACAACGCTACGTACTCTTCGACCAGGTGGGTGCCGACTGTCAGGCACTTCCCTTCCTGCGAAGATGTAGCAGGTGGGTCCCAGCAGTCAGGGGGGCGAATCGTTTTTTTTTGCCCGGACGCACTTCCTTGCGTGCGAAGATGTAGCTGGTGGGTCCCAACAGTCAGGGGGGCGAATCATTTTTTTTGCCCGGACGCACTTCCTTGCGTGCGAAGGTGTAGCTAGTGGGTCCCAGCAGTCAGGGGGGAAACGTTTTTTTCACGAAATATGTTGGCCCATCCGGTGGGTCCCCGCTGTCAGGTGGAGGAATAATTATTTTGCGCGTAATTAGGAGGCACTTCCTTGCTGCAGCCGTGGACCCAGCTGTCAGCCTCTCCACATATAGTCCACGTCCGATGGAAACCGTTCCTTGACCACGTTGACCACGTCGCGCCGAGAGCACCAGGGCGGTGGACGACGGCGAGGCCTAGGAAGGGGACGACGGGGAGCCGGGGAAGACGCGGTAGTGGAAGCCCGCGTCGAGAGGAGTACGAGGGTTCACTGATTCAGCTGCGGTGTGAGGCTACCGTCGCCGCAGGGCCTGGCCAGTGGTGGGAATAGTAGGGGGCGGTGAGGCCTCCGCGGTAGCACATCCGACCATGGGAGGCAGGAGCATGCGGCACGACCGGCGCTGCTTTGGGCGGCTGGAGCAAGAAGACTAGAGGTTGAAGAAGCACTACGGCCGTTGGATGGACATCGTACGGTCACTGGAGCTAGAATCGTACATATTGACTAAGTTGACAAAGCCCTCCATCTCCGTCAACTTAGTAGGCACACAAGTCAGCACCACGGTGGGTCCCAGCTAGCTGGGGGGTATTCATTTTTTTGTGCGTAATAAAGAGGCACTTCCGGTGGGTCCGAGCTGACAGCAGGGGGAAGGTTTTTTTCACGAAATACGGTGGCCTGTCGGGTAGGTCCCAGCAGTCAGGGGCAAACATTTTTTTCGCGAAATACTGGTGGCCCGTCCGGTGGGTCCCTGCTGTCAGGTGGAGGGATAATTATTTTCCGCGTAATAAGGAGACACTTCCTTGCGGCTGCCGTGGACCCAGCTATCAGCCTCTCCACGTACAGTATTCTTCCGATGGAATTTGGTCGTTGACCACATTGACCACGCCGCGACGAGAGCACCACGGCGGTGGACGACGACGAGGCCTAGGAAGGGGACGACGCGGAGCCGGGGAAGACGCGGCAGTGGATGCCCACGTGGAGAGGAGTACGAGGGTTCACTGGTTCGGCTACGCTGCCGTCGCCGCAGAATAACAGGGGGTGTGGGTGAGTGGAGTGGAGGGATGGCCTGGCCAGTGGTGGGAGTAGTATGGGGAAGCTGAGGCCTCCGCGGCAGCACCGTCGGCCACGAGAGGCAGGAGCAGGCGGCACGACCGGCGCTGCTTTGGGCGGCTGGAGCAAGAAGACCAGAGGTTGAAGAAGCACTACGGCCGTTGGATGGACATCGTACGGTCAGTCGAGCTAGAATCGTGCATATTGACTAATTTGACAAAGCCCTCCGTCCCCGTCAACTTAGTAGGCCCACTATACTGGGTCCCAGCTAGCAGGGGTAGTATTCTTTTTTTGGGGCATAATAAGGAGGCACTTCCTTGCGTGCGAAGATATAGCTGGTGGGTCCGAGCTGTCAGCGGCGGTAACATTTTTTTCGTGAAATACAAAGGCCCTTTCGGTGGGTCCCAGATGCCAGGTGGAGGAATCATTATTTTGCGCGTAATAAGGAGGCATTTCCTTGCGTGCGGCCCTGGACCCAGTTGTCAGCCTCTCCACCTACAGTCCACTTCCGATGGATGTCGTTCATTGACCACGTTGAACAGGCCGCGCCAAGAGCACCAGGGCAGTGGACGACGGCGAGGCCTAGGAAGGGAACGACACGGAGCCAGGGAATACTCGGTAGTTATTTCCCATGCGGAGGAGTACGAGGGTTTACTGGTTCGTCTGCCGTCGCCGGAGAATAACAGCATGTGTGGGACTGAGGGTGAGTAGAGGGATAGCTAGGCCAGCGATGGGAGTACGGTGGGGCGGTGAGGCCTGCGTGGCAGCACAGCCGGCCGCGGGGAGGATGGAGCAGGCAGTCCCGCCGATGCTTGTTTGAGCGGCCAGAGCAGGAAGAGCAGAGATTGAAGAAGCACGACGGCCGTTGGATGGACATCCAACAGTATACAGGCCATCTGTGGAAAGCCTAAAATCTGTGGAAAACAGCATACAGCCCATCTGCCATTATTTCAAATAGTTTAGATCCCATTTGCTAATTCTTACGGGTTTTTTTGGAGCCCATATTCTTTTTGTTAGCATTACAGCCCATATTGTGGCCACGGTTAAAAAATTATACGAAATTTTGCATAAGTCGGTGCGGTCTGAACTGTTTTTAATCCCGAAATTTCGAGTCACATTCAGACTGATTTTAAAAATAAATGTATATCAATATAAAATCCAATAAATTGTCCACGCATAAAAATCAATGCAATTTAAAATCTCGAAATGCAAAAAAAGATATTTGAAACTAATTGCCGATTTGATGTGTTTTAAAAATGTACAACCCATTTCTCATTACTGATAGGACATTTTCTCGGCCAGCCGAATGAAGCTCTCCTTGTCTAGCCCAACAGGCTTGATAAAGTGACTTACTTGACAAATCACAAAAAAACTGGGCTAGCCGTTTTCAAAAAGAAAAAAAACTACTGGGTTGGTTTGTGGTAAACATAAAAGAAAAGGCTGTCTAGACAGGCCAGAGTGTCCCGCACAGCCCAGTTGACACCTTGCTTCCGTCTCAAAAACATATTAGATAAATGCCACTCCAATTATGGCGATTCATAAAAATGCCACTGCAATTTCCAAACTTTGAAAAATGCCACTGCAATTTTTGCAAACTTTGAAAAACGCCACTGCAGTTTGCAAACTTTGAAAAGCGCCACTCCAGACTTCAAAAAATGCCACTAGAAATGGCATGAAATGGCATTTTTCAAAGTTTGGAAATTGTAGTGGCATTTCTCGGAGGCATTTATCAAATTAACCCAAAACAAAAATAACTGGGTCCCTGGTGTCAGCCGCTCGTTGTGCAATTCTCTCGTTTACTGACTACGTTGACAATGGCATGGGACCCAGATGTCAGAAATCCACTAGGAGGAGCCATTTTTTATTGGCTTGAAATAAGGAGGCACTTGCTTGCGTACTGCCATGACCTTGGCGGGTTCTTGCTGTCATACTCTCCACGTACAATCATCTCCTGATTGTGTACGCGTCAACTTGCTAGGCCCACAAGTTAGCCTCCAAACCCGTGGAGGACAAATACAACCCATTTAAAAAAATAACAGCCCATTCCATACGTTCAAACGGAAAGTTCAACATTCATAGCAAAGTAACAGGTCTGATACACATATAGAGTACTGAACTTCCACGTTGACAACCATCATAGCAAGTAAACTATCTACTCCCACTAGACAAGTACTAACTTACTCTTAGTAACTAGACGATGCCGGCGGTACACGCTAAACGCCAGCACCGGCATCCTGCGACTCGCCTCGGACTTGCCAGAGGTGCGATAGTGCGCGTTGCTCGCACGCGTTGGCCCTTTCCATGCCGGCGTGGTCCACCGAAGCTTCGGCTTCCAAGCGGGAAACCCACTTGACGAGCTGGTAGTAATAATCGGCGTCGCGAATGCGTGCGTGCCCGACAGCCTCCAGGGCTATTTGCCGGGCGCCGGCCTCCACGTAGTCGGCCCAGTTGTGGGCGCTCTGCTCACGACTCAGAGCGTCGGTGCGCTGCTGCTCCATGTCCCGCTGGCGGCACAAATCAGCGTTACGCTGCTCCTCCGCCAGGCGGTCGCGCTCCAACAACTCCTGCTCCTCCGCCATGCGGTCGCGCTCCAACAACTCCTTGATCTGCGCATTGCCATCTAAAGACAGATAGAATGCCTCCTCCCTCCATCTGCCTTCCGGTGAAAAACCGAACACTAGGTCCAGCGGTGACCGCCTCCGGAGTCGCCTACCGCGGACGGGCGGGGGCATGGCGGACGTGGCGAGTGACGTCGGGCTGGTGGGGGCTTATGAGATATGGCGAGTTGGGTCACGGTGGCACTGGAGAATGCCGGGAAACAGTACTTATAGGGGGAAGGTAGCGCGACCGTCATCGGAATTCAATGCATAATGGCTTAGCGCGCCAGGTTGCCGTGTAAAACTAGGGAAACTGAAATTATGAGTGTGTCGTCCCATCCCGTCTGGGTCGCACGCCGGCATGGCGGTCAAACGAGTGCACTCGAATCATCTCCCTCCTTGTCAATAATGATTTCACGGATTTAAAAAGAACGCAACAATTAAAGCGTATCTTCTTTCGCATCAGTTAGCTGCCTTAATTATGGCCGGCTGCATGCAGGCACTTAGAATCGCTCGCAGGCAGTACGCGAAGCAGCATGCAACGAGTCGCAGCCGAGGGCACGCATGCAGCCACTTAAATCGCTGGAATTAATTAGGCTTAAACTTCTGCATGCCGTTAATTATTGCCATGCCTTGGTCTTGCTGCTTTGCTCACGGTACTAATAAACCCGAACGGAGGGAGTACCTTGGTTGGTGAGAGGTTTGAATTAAGCCCTGCAAACCGGAAAGGAGGTACTAGTACGTGCGTGATCCGCTATTTATTCATGTAGGATTGAGTAGGTCGTTTGTTGAATTGAGCCCTACAAACCGGAAAGGAGGTAGTACGTGTGTGCTATGCTATTTATGCGTGTAGGATTGATAGTGTAGCTTGTCAGTTTCTTCAGAGGTAGGCATTTTTATCCGTGTAGGATCGATAGTGTAGCTTGTCAGTTTCTTCAGAGGTAGGCATTTTTATTCAAAAAACTGCCACTTCGCATCTTGCATCGCAAATAAAACTGCCAGGTGCGCATTTGTAGGCTAACTAGTGATCGATCTGTAACTTGTAAACACTGAGCGAACAAAAATAAGTAACTGTTAATGCATCTCAATGATTCATAGATCATATACAAATATGTAGCTCCAAAAGAAAAGATCAGCCACTTCGGATCTTGCGTTGCAACTAAAACTAACTAGTACGATTCCCATACATAAGATCAACATGTTAATGCATCTCAATGATTCACAGATCATATACAAATATGTAGCTCCAAAAGCAAAGATCTAGAAAAAAACATCTGTTCTTCCTACTAATATGGATGGTTCTCTTGGCCAACATTCAGTATAGACTGAAAGACAAATTTGTTTGTGAAGTCTACAATTACTCTTGCAAACGTAAGTGGTTTCACCAGCAGCTGGAACCATGAGAATGAACCACACATGATGGAGGAACATCCACTGCAATATGATTTGGTCTTCTCTCGATCACACCGCGAGACTATTTTCGGAATACAAACTTTAACTTAGGGAAAATGATGCCCATTGTATAATCAGACCAAAGCAATGAAGCACCAAGTGTTGGCCAGTAAATAGTATAGTACTACTTTTCTGCATCCATGAAGTGACTATCCAATCTTTGTGTCTATTTTCAAATGGCACTGCATGCAGTGTCTATACTATTCTCTTGTGCAGTTCAACCAAAATTGCGGACACTTTGTTTGTTTGCCAAATAGCAACGGGCAGACATCTCTGTCTGCACAAATATCAAGCAGCTAGTAAACATATACCACACCATGTTCGCAGTGATGGAAGAGGTGAAATCGATACAACCGAAATTGAGCATCCAATCATTGAATCCTATCCTGCACCTCCAATGTAGGTCCAGCCTGCCAATAAATTCACATGCAAACCACTAGTATTACTACCAAATGACAGTACAAAAAGAGTAGCAAGATAGTAGCAAACCATGTACCTTCATAATGAACAGCTCATAGTACCACCAATTGGATATAAAGGTTTGGAAAAAACATGCTCCTAATGTTGAACCAGTTGGACTTTTTGTGCAGCTCCACTAAAATCGAGCATACCTGTTTGCATGGATATTGAAAGTGTGATTACTATAAAAGTGGCACTAGTTGAAGCATAGACTCACAAATATAAGCATTCCAATTTCTTAATGGGAAAAGGTAGCAAGACTGTTTCTAACCACCTGTTTGAAGGAATAAATAAAGCAACAATGGCTGATGTTAGGAAGGCATACATAGTTTTTTTCTGAAAAACTGAGCCATTCCTGACCTTTCCTCTTCTTTTAAGCAAATTTTGTGCAGTTCTACCAAAATAAAATGCCATCACCGCCTTGACAATTTAGTTACACAGTATAAAAGGAAATGACTTAACATTACATCATGATGTCGGGTATGTAGCAGACAAGCATTAGAGACAAACATACAGACCTCCTCCGATAACATAATGAACATTAATTTTAACAAAGGTGTGACTAGCTTTACCGGGATAATTTGAGTGAACTCTACACCCTCTGTTCCTTAATATAAGACGTTTTCGCGGTTCAATTTAAAGTACCCAAACGTCTAGTATTTAGAAAAACAGGTAGTAGTTTTCTTGAGCACATATCTGGGAAAGCTTAACACACTTTATTTATGTCCATACGCTAATGCAAGACCATTCGAATACTACACATATACACTAATCCAGTGGCTAGTGCAACAGTAGAGTAGTTAGTTTATTACAGGGTACAGTACAATGGTTTTACTGAACAGATTTCAATAAACTCTAGCACTGGAAGGTTTCTATAAGAATTAACAATACAAAATGTAAAGGTAACAAGTTCAGCATTGGTATACTAGCTGTGCATGAGCATTACCAAATACAAAAGTCTGAAGGTAATTAGCATTATTAACTAATGACAGTATAAAAAAATTGCAAACCATGTACCTCCAAGGTAAATATCATTTCGAACTCGGGGGGACCTTAAAAGTTGCTATCCCAATCTTGATAATCGATCAAACATAAAAACTTGATCTTTCCTCTTGATAATCAAGAGAATAGCCGGAGGAGGAGGTGCCCACTCTTGGCCTTTCCTCTTGTCTTCATAATTGTCTGTGCAGTTTAACCAAAATAAAATGACATCAGCGCCTTGGCATTTTGGTGACACTGTACAAAAAATAAACATATCTCATGAAAGTGAGGTATGTAATCTATAAGCATTAACAGTGCAAAAATCTGAAGGTAGTAACAAGTTTCATCGTTGGTATACTGGCTATGCAACAGCATTAGAATGCCTTAGCTAAAAAATCTTTAATGCATCCACAATCAACAACTAACCCTGAAATGATCAAGTGACATTAAATGGCACTGCTTAAATTTATCTATGGCATTAGACCGAGAGCGGCATTAGTTAAATGTGGCATCACTTTAGCAGTAGCATTGCTTGACTTGACTGTTGGCGTTATAGTAACAGCAAAAAAAGTGGCAATAAGAGCATGGGAGGCCCATTTGGACAGTGGGCGCACCAGTACAATGTACCTCCACGGACGCAGAGTGGTGAGGGAGGTATGGTTGCCCAGAGCAACAAATATCCAGGCAGCATATGTGGATTGCGTCCCATTTTTGTTCTCTTTAGCCACCTTTTTCCTATGTGAGGATAACAAACTGATCCACCTGTTCATTCTCTATTGCGTTGTCATGCCTTTCTACCCTTCTTCAACCAAGAGACACGAGACTCGTTCCTTAGCTACTGATTTTCCCCTTTTCAACCAAGATGCGGGTTCGATGCCTACTCTCTTGGACAGTACAGTCTCCCTTCCTTTCCTTATCCAACCCAGACATGCATTAGTCTGCATGAAGTAGGGTTTCCTTTAATAGTGCAAATTATGGTTTTCGTCTGCGTGGCCAGCAGAGCAGAGGATAGCAAATTGGGAAGATGGTGGAGTGGCCGAAAGAGACAGCGGGCTTGTACTGGACCATGAAGACCATGGGGCGCTAAGAGGCCGAAAGTTAGGTCGTATTGTAAATGGCCCAACTGTGTTGTGGGCCTTTAGGAGGACGAAAGAGAAACCGGGCTGGTATTGGAACATGAAGGGCATGGGCCGTTAAAGGGCCAAAACTAAGGTCCGACTACAAATGGCCCAACTCATTTATGGTCCGTTAGCAGGCCGAAAGTCACACAGGGCCAGGAATTGGCCCAACACTTAAATGGGTCGCTAAAAGGCCAAAACTCAGGTCCGACTAAAAATGGCCCAATTGATTTATGGGCCGTCAACAGGCTGAAAGTGACACTGGGCCAGAAAATTGGCCCAACACTTAAATGGGTCGCTAAAAGGCCAAAACTCAGGTCCGACAACAAATGGCCCATCAGATTTATGGGCCATCAATAGGCTGAAAGACACACCGGGCCGGAAACTAGACCAACATTTAAATGGGTCACTAAAAGGCCGAAAGATGTACATCCTGAAAATTGGCCCATCCATTAAACGGGCCGTTAACAGGCCGAAATCTCATCGGGCCGATATTGAGCCTAGATATATAGCGGGCTGTTAACGGGCTCGAACTGATAATGGGCTACAATGGTCTCAAATCCTTAACGGGCCGTTGACGGGCCGAATTGGCTCATCTCGTATGGGCCATGGGCTTAAATAGACTTGACACAAGTAGGCCTTATATGGGCTAGCCTGCTAATTTTTACTGGGCTGGCCTTTTCACAGGAATGGGCCTCTGTTGGGACGTGCCACGTGTCGATGTACCATAGGCGTCTTCCGTCCAATGAGTGGATGACATCTGTCCCAACGGTGAGCCGACACGTGTTTCCTCCAGCTAATAATGATTTTACACGTGGAAAATCCCCATTGGTCGGGGCTGTTAACGGGTTATCGGATCCAAAACCTGACCCGATAGCTTAACGGCGTTCCGTTACGGTGGATGCCACGTGTCGGTCACCCTTGACGAAAGCACTTCTGTGACGCGCGATTTATCATCATGGAAGTGGACACTTCCGTGATGATAATTTTGGTAATGTCATGGAACACTTCTACGACAGCACAAGTATGACTATCTTGATTCTGTCATAAATTTGTCATGGATGTACATGTATGAAAAAAAATGCGACCTACTGTGACAAACACGTATCATCACGGAAGTGTATTTTTTTTGTAGTGAGTACCCCTGCGATCGAAGCGGAGGTCGAGGTCCTCGCTCCGGGCAGGGTCTACCTGACCCGTGGCTGGGGCGAGATCGCCCGGGTCTGCAGGACGGGTGGCGCCCTCGTAATCCACCTCGAGTATGACGGCGCCTCCCTGATGTTCTTCAAGGTCTTCGATGCGGAGGGACGCCGGCTGGAGTGCTGCCCTGAGAAAGGCGGCCGAGGCCCTGCCGCGGCGAGGATTAGGCTCGCCAACCGCTTCCCCAGTGGCTCCTCAGGCACTGAAGGTGTCGAAGGATCCATCGACTCCGCCGAGCTCTTCGCGATTCCAAAGACGAGCGACGACAGCTATGAGCCCCCGAGCTTGCGTCGCTCTCGGAGCAGGGTGGGCTCGTCAGGCCGCCGTCGCCACTGATCTATATGGGGTTGGCGCGGTGCCCGACGGCCCGCTGTTGATGATGGCGTCTTTTGCAGAGGCGCCTGTAGTTAGCGCTCTTTAGGATTTGCTCCTTTTGTTCCCTGCGAGGAATTGAAGGACACACCACGTGGGGGTTTGTAAGGTGCTTGTAGTTCCATTTGTTAATATGATCCTTATCGTGAAGCGGTGAGAGATGCTCATCCCGTCTTAGCCTAGTTCCTCCTTTCGAACCTCGTGAGGACTGGACGCTCTGTGCTGACAGGTCCCGGTCCCAAGGCAGGCTTCAGCCGTCGCTGGTATGCCAGGTCGCGATGCCATGGTCAAGGCCAGGAGGTGAGCGGCCCGGGGTCCAGTAAGAGCCTCTGATTCGCGATGCTCAGGAGGTCCCCTTTAGCGCTCAAGCAGCCATCGTTCGGTGAGAAAGGAGCGCGACATCGCCAAAACGGAACTGCATTAGGTGCGAGGTTGGTGCTGCGATAGCTAGTGTTCCCAGAGGATGACTTATCTCGAGGTTTAGAAGCCACTCCTTGGCGCGGCGCCAGGCCCGCGCATCGACAGCCGAGGAGTTTCCTGGCGAAGTCCCCACGCTCTTCTTCCCTCTCGCCGCTGCTCCCCTTCGTGCTCTACGTCCTCAGGTCCCAGCCCTCGAGCGAGCTCAGCCGTCGCTGGTATGCTAGGTCGTGATGCCGTGGACAAGGCCAGAGGGTGTGGGCTGGAGAGCCAGTAAGAGCCCATGAGTCGCGATGCTCAGGTACCCCCCTTTTAACGTGCAAGCGGTTCGCGTGGACGAGAGCGAAGGAGACGCTGCGGAGGCCTCGCCTGACGCTGCTCCTTAAAGCGATCCTGCGAGTTCATCATGAGAAAAGCGAGGGTTTGCCGATACAATTGCCGGCGAGCTGCTGGTTGATCTGGGGAGGTGACGAGGCACTGAAGGCTTGGTGAGGTGGCGCCCTGCGGGGTTGCCACGGCCAGCGCTTAGCCATCCAGGTTTGTCGATGTTACAGGGACGGACCCATGCGCAAGCGTCGTGCCGTGAGGCAGCAGCTCCATCAGTTGGTGTCAATCGAGCGGGCGATTAAGTCAAGCACGTTACTCATGAAGGAGCAGACCCCATTAGATAGGCGTAGAAAGAGGCAAACGCCGCTGGGCCGGACCCGAGCGATTTGGGGATGATGTAGCCCGAGGGGCGCCCCCGATAAAGTAAACTAGAAACATGAACTAAAGGGATACATGCCGGAGGGACGGAGCCACGCGGCCTGGGAATGATGCAGCCCTTAGGGGGCGCTCCCAGCTGAAAACAAAAATCAAAGGATGTCACCTGATGATGCTGAAGATAAGGGGGTGCTGAAGTAGCGGACGACGTGTGCTGCGGAAGCCGATCTTCACGAGCCCCAATGCCCAGGAGCCTCGGGAGGCTCCAGGGGCGCTGGCGGCTCCTCGCGGACCATCTCCATCTCCGCCAAGACTGTGGAATGCCTGGCCGCTTGAGCCTCCAAGATGCTCCTCATGACGCACTGACGCACAACAGCCGCGTTCGGCAGGCCGTAAGGCATGCGAACATAGCTGTGGGGTGGACCTTCGCAGCGTCCCACGCGTGAGGGCCAGAGGCGCTCCTGAGAGGCAGCTCGGTTGAGTCCTGGTATGTCGATGCAGACGCATAGCCCACCATCCTTGCCTGGATGGGGAGCTACGCGGGTAAGCGGCGACTGCCACTCATGACTCTCGACTCCTGCAGCTCCTGAATGATCTCGCTGACGAACTCCCGAGGGTTTGGCCTTCCTTGCCTTGCTCCTTCCTGAGGGAAACGTGCATTGAAGCACGCCTCCAAGTGGTGCCCGAGCGCCTCCCTCGTGATCTTAGCAAAGTCGATGGCCCTCCAGGAGAGAGCCCCCGAGCCTTGCTCGAAGAGGGCGCCGGGCACGCCTTCCTATGCGACAGAAGGAGGCGCCCCCTGAATAGGCGCGGACCCTGAGGGGCCTGCCTCCCGAGGGGTCGGAACAGGCGATGTCTTCTTCTTCTTAGGAGCAGCCTCGGGAAGCGTCCCGCTCCTGTGATCTGGGTCTTGAATTGATGCGGCTTGGAAAGCACACTCCAGAGAACACACAGCGTCTCTCTCTTCACAAGGCACCGTGATGATTCCACTGCTTCCTGGCATCTTGAGGACATTGTAGCCGTGATGAGTCACAGCCATGAACTTGGCCAGGGCTGGGTACCCGAGGATGGCATTGTACGGCAGGCGAATGTGAGCGACGTTGAAGTCAATGAGCTCGATGCGGTAGTTGTCGCGCTTCCCAAAGGTGACAGGAAGGCGGACCTGCCCTATCAGAACCATGGAACCATCAGTGACTCCTGAGAAAGGCTTGGTTGGCTGCAGCTGATTGTAGGGCACTTGGAGATTGTTGAACGTCTCGACGGATAGGACATTGAGACCTGCTCCGCCATCGATGAGGGTCCTGGTGACTTGCATGTTGCTGATGATTGGGGAACAAAGCAACAGGAGGACTCTGGCTGTGGCCGCGCACTTGAGTTGATCCGCTGAGCTGAACATGATGGCGCACGTTGACCACCTGAGAGGGTGTGTGGCCTCGAGCTTGGGGAGAACGGCATTCACTTCGTGAGCAAACTTCTTGAAGATGCGCTGAGAGGTCGGGGCCTGAGCGCCGCCCAAGATGCAAGCGATTGCGCGCGGCTCCTGGAAGCCCCCAGCCCCCTCGTCCTGATGATGGTCTTCATTCCTCCTCGGTTGTGGTGGCAGAGGAGGGAGGCCCGCATTGCCTTATGGGCGATCCTCGTGAGGCTAATCCCTCCAACCCCCCTCGCGAGGTCGGTCCCTCCAACCTCCCTCGCGAGGCTGGTCCTGCCAGTGGTCCTCGCGAGGTCGGTCGCGCCACCCTTGGCGAGGGCCTCGGTCTTCCCAACGTCCTCCACCTCGTCCTCCTCCTCGGCCATAGCCCCGATCGCTGCGCTCGGGGCGTTGGCCGGCACGCACGTCTCGTACGGCCCTGAGCTCTTGGCATTCGTTGGTGTTGTGGGTGTGGAGGTCGTGGTACACGCAGTACCGGCTGCCCTTGGATGACTCAGGCTGATCCCTGCCTTGCTTGGTGTCTGGTTCTGCTGCAAGTATGGCAGCCCCCTTGCGCTTTACGTCCTTGGCCTTGGGCTTCTTTTCTTCTGGATTAGCTAATGGCAACTCGAGGAGGGAAAGGCGCCCTTCCTCATCCCTAGCGCACTTGGTCGCCAAATTGAACAGCTCCAGGGAGGTGCATAGGTCCTCATGGATCGCAAGCTCCTCCTTCATCTTGACGTCACGCACGCCATCGGAGAAGGCTGAGATGATGGCCTCCTCAGACACCTTGGGTATCTTAAGGAGAGCGTTGTTGAAGTGCTAGATGAACTTCTGCAGGGTCTCTCCCAGCTGCTACTTGATGCGGCGCAAGTTGCTCATGGCCGGGGGCCGGTCGCGGGTGCCTTGGAAGTTGGCGATGAATCGGGTGCGCATCTTGTCCCAGGAGGATATCATGCCAGGAGCCAGGTTTGGGAGCCAGGTGTGGGTGCCGTCCTTGAGTGCCATGGGGAACAAGTTCGCCATGACCTTCTCGTCCCCGTTGATGGCCTCGATGCCCAGCTTATAGAGCTGGAGGAACTCCGCAGGGTCGGCCGTGCCATCATAGTGCGGGGGCAGATCTGGCTTGAACTTGCCCGGTCAGGCCACGCTGCGCAGCTCGGCGGTGAAGGCACGGCAGCCTGTAGTGGCCGCGGGAGGCCTTGGATGACGGAGAGCTTGATCTTGCGGGTCTCTGTGCGCTACCGCCAGGAGCAGCGCGGGGTCTTGGCACGCTGGAGCAGGAGCGCGTTCGTGCCAGGCCGGTGCGGGGAGCACACGGGCAGCTTCTTGGGGACGAGGGATCTCTTGGCAGCTCTTCTCTTGCTGTGCTGGTGCCGGACAGACTGGGTTCTGCCCAGGGGCCACGCGCCATGGGGCCAACGCGCCTTCTTGAGGGGGAGGCACCTGAGGCGCTCCCGGAGCTTCGTCGCCCGCGCAGGGCGGGGCGCGGTGCAGAGAGAGGGATGGTGCAGGGGAGCCCCCAGCGGCGCTGACGAGATCGGTGATGCGGGCGAGCCACTCGTCGTAGAGGTCGTCGACAGGACGGTAGTGCAGGAGCTCCCGCGCTAGGAGCAGCGCGGCGTGCGCGTCCGCCGGGGCGTGACAGGCGTGGGATGAGGAGCCGGCTGGAGTCAGCGACGGGGTGGCGGTGCGGCCTTCTCGCTGCATCGAAGGATGGAGGGACGACGCCTACTGCTCGTTCCCCGCCGGGCCAGTGGTGGCGTTGACGGCAGGCGACGGGGAACGGCGGGGGCGCCCGCTGACGGGGGTCGTCTAGGTGACGCGGGTGTCGAGGGCGGCCTGGTGCTCAGTGCGGGCTCGACAAGCGTCTGACATGGATGCGACGGGCGGCGAAAACACGAGGCGACGGAAGGCAGATTCCGGCGCACCCCTACCTGGCGCGCCAAATTTCAGATTTCGGGTTCCGGCAGACCCTCAAGGATCGAACTCTGGGGTGCACACGGATATCACACCCCCTACCTACCCGTGTCTCGTCGCCTCGAAAGGATCTAGAACTACAAGAAGAACAACACAAGGGACACGAGATTTATACTGGTTCGGGCCACCATTGTGGTGTAATACCCTACTCCAGTGTGTGGTGTGTGGATTGCCTCTGGGGCTAACGATGAGTAGTACAAGGAAGAACAGCCTCGCGAGGGTCTGTTCTTGGCTGGTGCGATGAACTGCTAGGGATAGTTCAGTCGCTTCTCTCTCTCTCTATCTGTCTTTCTATCCTTGTTCTTTCCATCCCTCTACCCTGTGGGTGGCTAGTCCTATTTATAGGCGGAGGCCCTAGGCCTCTCCCCAAATATTGAGCGGGAAGGGCGCCAACAATTGGCCATTTTGAAGGGGAACATCTAGTACACTTATCCTGACTAAAGTTGGTCCTCGCCTGCCAAAGACCCTGATGATGACGCCTGCTTGGGCTCCACGATGACCTCCGTTCTGCCGTCCTGCTGGTCTTGGTCTTGTTGCACCGAAATGGTTGCCTTTGCTTGATACCCTTGCCTGTGCTTGCCCCCTTTGCACCAAAGAGGAAACAAGGACTCTGCGTAGGCCGGCGCCCGCCTGGCGCCCGCCTGGCCTTGGTCGTCATGGCTTGCGTCATGGGCACCTCGTCAGGTACCCCGCCTTGATCTCTCCGCCTCCTCGCGAGCCAGCCTGACGAGGCTTTGCCCGAGGAAGCCTCCTTTAGTCTGTCCCGTGAGGCTTGGCCCCTCGCGAGGGTCTTGGGCATGCGCTGATGAAGATGGGCCATACTGGGCCGCTCCCTGAGCCACGCCGCAAGCCGCAGGCAGGCAAGTCTGCGTACCCCCGTTCCCAGAACACCGCAGTTGCCCAGCACCTTGCTGATGATGAAGGCACCTTCCCAAGGCGCCAAGAGCTTGTGTTGGCCGGCTGTTCGCTGGATCAGCCGGAGCACAAGGTCTCCCTCTTGGAAGGATCATGGCTTCACCTTGCGGTTGTAGTGTCAACGCAGACTCTGCTGGTAGATGGCCGACCGGCTGCGTGCCAACAGCCGGCATTCTTCCAGCAGGTCTACGCCGTCTTGTCACACCGCCTTGGCTTCCGCCTCGGTGTACATGGTGACTTGCTTGGAGTCAAACTCTATGTCCGTTGGGATAACAGCTTCAGCACCGTAGACAAGGAAGAAGGGTGTGAAGCCGGTCGACTTGTTCGGAGTTGTGCGCAGGCTCCAGAGGACACCCGGCAGCTCATCGAGCCAGCAGCCGGCCGAACGCTCAAGAGGCTTGACCAGTCGGGGCTTGATGGCGGACAAGATGAGGCCGTTTGCTCGCTCAACCTAGCCGTTTGACTGCGGGTGGGCAACGGACGTTAAATCCAGTCGGATGCCCTGCGTCACGCAGAAACAAGCCAAGGCTCGTTTGGCAAAGTTTGTGCCATTGTCGGTGATGATGCTATGCGGTATGCCGTACCAAGTGGTGATGTCGACGATGAAAGTCACGGCAGTTGACCCATTCAGTTTCTTGATTGGCTTGGCCTCTATCCACTTGGTGAACTTGTCTACAGCGACGAGCAGATGAGTCATGCCGCCACGGGCTGTCTTGAATGGCCCCACCATATCTAAACCCCAAACAGTAAAGGGCCAAGCAATGGGAATAGTCTTGAGTGCAGAAGCTGGCAAATGAGGCTTGGAGCGGAATCTCTGGCACCCTTGGCACTTCTGGACCAACTCTTTGGCCTCTTCAAGAGCAGTCGGCCAGAAGAAACCATGGCAAAAGGCTTTGGCAACAAGTGCTCTTGAGGCCATGTGGTGGCCACATTCACCCTGGTGAATATCTCTAAGGATTGCCTAGCCCTGGTCCGGCTCCACACAGCACTGGTACACACTAGTGACACTGCACCGAACCAGCTCTTTGTTGACTATGGTGTATGCCGCCGCCCGTCGTTGCACTTGTCGGGCCAGGGTCTCGTCGGCTGGCAGCTCTTTGTTTATCATGAATTTGTGGATAGGTTGAGCCCATGATGGTGCTGCTATCTCTCCGGCTGCTACGGCAGCAACTTGTATGAGGGCGGTTGGGCTGGGAGGCGGCGGGTTGAAGTCGGCTGCCGCCTGCTGTCTTGAAGAAGTCCCCGGGCCGACTGCTGCAGTTCCCGAGCCGGGCTCTGGAATTCCTGGGCCGGGTGCGACGGCTGCAGTCCCCGGGCCGCCTGCCGAAGTCCCTGTGCCGGCTTCTGGTATCCTCAAGCCGGACCCGACTGCTTTAGGAGGGGCCGGCACGAAGATGGAGTCAGACTCTGGAGATGGCTTGACAGACGGCTTGAGGAGGCGCTGCAAGGCGACGCCGGCTGGTATCGCCTGGCGGGTGGAGCCGGTCCGTGCCATGGCATCTGCTTGCTCATTATCATTTCTTGTCACGTGAAGGAACTCGCACCCGTCAAAGTATCCACTGAGTTGCTGCACGAGGAAGCGATAGCTTGCCATATTCGCGTCCTTGCCGTCCTAGTCGCTTGACGATTGCTGGACCACCAAGTCGGAGTCACCATAGCACAGGATCAGGCGAATGCCGAGTTCCTTGGCAAGCCGGAGTCCGTGTATGAGTGCCTCATATTCTGCTACGTTGTTGGAGGCGGCAAAATGGACTTGCAGCACATATTTGAGCTTGTCGCCTTTGGGAGAGGTGAGGACGATGCCGGCTCCCAGACCGGTGCGCATTTTTGAACCATCAAAATGCATCCGCCAATGGGTGGAGTCTGGTGCTGGCGGTAGGTACTGGGTCTTGGCCCAGTCGACGAGGAAGTCGGCCAACACTTGTGACTTGATGGCGGTGTGAGGCTGGTAGTAGATGGTGTAAGGGGCCAGATTAATAGCCCACTTGGCCACTCGGCCAGAAGCATCCCGGCTTCCAATGATCTTGGAAAGCGAAGCCGTGAAGACGACGGTTATTGGGTGCTCTTGAAAGTAAGGCTTCAGCTTCTTGGCGGCAAAGCGCACACCATAGCACATCTTCTGATAATGTGGGTAGTTTTGCTTGGAGGCGGACAGCGCTTCACTCAAGTAATATACCAGTCTCTGGACCGGCAATGCTCTTCCCTCCTCCTTGCGCTCTACCACAATGACTATGCTGACAACCCGACTGGTGGCAGCGATGTAGAGGAGCATGGGCTCTTTCTCAGTTGGAGCTGCCAGGATAGGCAGGGTTCCCAACATCTTCTTGAGCTGGGAAAAAGGCTTCGTCCGCCTTGTCGTTCCACTCGAAAAAAGTGGTCTTCTTCATAAGTTGGTACAGAGGAAGAGCCTTCTCGCCCAGCCGACTGATGAAACAGCTAACTGATGCCACGCAGCTGGTGAATTTCTGCACATCTAGCAGTCGGGTGGGCACCTCCATCTTCTCAATGGCCTTGATCTTCACCGGGTTGCACTCTATGCCGCGCTCTGAATCCAGAAAATCGAGAAGCTGGCTGGCTGGTACTCCAAAGACACATTTCTCCGGGTTGAGCTTGATCTGGAATCCGCGCAAGTTCTCAAAAGTTTCCTTGAGGTCTTCTAGCAGCGTGCCACGCTTCTCCGTCTTCACCACCACATCATCCACATAGACATGGGCATTTCTGCCGAGTTGCTTGAGGAGACACTTCTGCATGCAACGCTGAAACATTGCGCTGGTGTTGTGCAAGCCGAACGTCATGGTCAGGTAGCAGAAGGCTCCAAATGGCGTGATGAAGGCGGTCTTTAGCCTGTCGGCCGGGTTTAGCTTTATCTGATGGTACCCTGAGTAGGCATCCAAGAAACTCAACAGCTCGCATCCGGCTGTGGAGTCTATCACTTGATCAATTCTTGGCAGAGCAAAGGGATCTTTGGTGCAGGCTTTGTTGAGGCTAGTATAGTCAATGCACATGCGCCACTGCTTATTCTTCTTCAATAATAGGACTGGGTTGGCCAGCCACTCTGGAAAGAACACTTCCATGATGAATCCGGCTGCTAGAAGCCGGGCTATCTCTTCTCCGACAACTCTTCTCTTCTCTTCCGACAGGCGGCGCAAGGGCTGCCTGACCGGCTTGGCGTCAGGTCGGACATGTAACTTGTGCTCGGCGAAATCCACCGGTCACCCTTGACGAAAGCACTTCTGTGACGCGCTATTTATCGTCATGGAAGTGGACACTTCCGTGATGATAATTTTGGTAATGTCATGGAACACTTCTACGACAGCACAAGTATGACTATCTTGATTCTGTCATAAATTTGTCATGGATGTACATGCATGACAAAAAATGCGACCTACTGTGACAAACACGTATCATCACGGAAGTGTATTTTTTTTGTAGTGAGTACCCCTGCGACCGAAGCGGAGGTCGAGGTCGTCGCTCCGGGCAGGGTCTACCTGACCCGTGGCTGGGGCGAGATCGCCCGGGCCTGCAGGACGGGTGGCGCCCTCGTAATCCACCTCGAGTATGACGGCGCCTCCCTGATGTTCTTCAAGGTCTTCGATGCGGAGGGACGCCGGCTGGAGTGCCGCCCTAAGAAAGGCGGCCGGGGCCCTGCCGCGGCGAGGATTAGGCTCGCCAACCGCTTCCCCAGTGGCTCCTCAGGCACCGAAGGTGTCGAAGGATCCATCGACTCCGCCGAGCTCTTCGCGACTCCAAAGACGAGCGACGACAGCTATGAGCCCCCGAGCTTGCGTCGCTCTCGGAGCAGGGTGGGCTCGTCAGGCCGCCGTCGCCACTGATCTATATGGGGTTGGCGCCGGTGCCCGACGGCCCACTGTTGATGATGGCGTCTTTTGCAGAGGCGCATGTAGTTAGCGCTCTTTAGGATTTGCTCCTTTTGTTCCCTGCGAGGAATTGAAGGACACACCACGTGGGGGTTTGTAAGGTGCTTGTAGTTCCATTTGTTAATATGATCCTTATCATGAAGCGGGGAGAGATGCTCATCCCGTCTTAGCTTAATTCCTCCTTTCAAACCTTGTGAGGACTGGACGCTCTGTGCTGACAGGTCCCGGTCCCAAGGCAGGCTTCAGCCGTCGCTGGTATGCCAGGTCGCGATGCCATGGTCAAGGCCAGGAGGTGAGCGGCCCGGGGTCCAGTAAGAGCCCCTGATTCGCGATGCTCAGGAGGTCCCCTTTAGCGCTCAAGCAGTTCCCGGGCCGGGCTCTGGAATTCCTGGGCCGGGTGCGACGGCTGCAGTCCCCGGGCCGCCTGCCGAAGTCCCCGTGCCGACTTCTGGTATCCTCAAGCCGGACCCGACTGCTTTAGGAGGGGCCGGCACGAAGATGGAGTCAGACTCTGGAGATGGCTTGACAGACGGCTTGAGGAGGCGCTGCAAGGTGACGCTGGCGGTATCGCCTGGCGGGTGGAGCCGATCCGTGCCATGGTATCTGCTTGCTCATTATCATTTCTTGGCACGTGAAGGAACTCGCACCCGTCAAAGTATCCACTGAGTTGCTGCACAAGGAAGCGATAGCTTGCCATATTCGCGTCCTTGCCGTCCTAGTCGCTTGACGATTGCTGGACCACCAAGTCGGAGTCACCATAGCACAGGATCAGGCGAATGCCGAGTTCCTTGGCAAGCCGGAGTCCGTGTATGAGTGCCTCATATTCTGCTACGTTGCTGGCGGCGGCAAAATGGACTTGCAGCACATATTTGAGCTTGTCGCCTTTGGGAGAGGTGAGGACGATGCCGGCTCCCAGACCGGTGCGCATTTTTGAACCATCAAAATGCATCCGCCAATGGGTGGAGTCTGGTGCTGGCGGTAGGTACTGGGTCTTGGCCCAGTCGACGAGGAAGTCGGCCAACACTTGTGACTTGATGGCAGTGTGAGGCTGGTAGTAGATGGTGTAAGGGGCCAGATCAATAGCCCACTTGGCCACTCGGCCAGAAGCATCCCGGCTTCCAATGATCTTGGAAAGCGAAGCCGTGAAGACGACGGTTATTGGGTGCTCTTGAAAGTAAGGCTTCAGCTTCTTGGCGGCAAAGTGCACACCATAGCACATCTTCTGATAATGTGGGTAGTTTTGCTTGGAGGCGGACAGCGCTTCACTCAAGTAATATACCAGTCTCTGGACCGGCAATGCTCTTCCCTCCTCCTTGCGCTCTACCACAATGACTATGCTGACAACCCGACTGGTGGCAGCGATGTAGAGGAGCATGGGCTCTTTCTCAGTTGGAGCTGCCAGGATAGGCAGGGTTCCCAACATCTTCTTGAGCTGGGAAAAGGCTTCGTCCGCCTTGTCGTTCCACTCGAAAAAAGTGGTCTTCTTCATAAGTTCGTACAGAGGAAGAGCCTTCTCGCCCAGCCGACTGATGAAACGGCTAACTGATGCCACGCAGCCGGTGAATTTCTGCACGTCTAGCAGTCGGGTGGGCACCTCCATCTTCTCAATGGCCTTGATCTTCACCGGGTTGCACTCTATGCCGCGCTCTGAGACCAGAAAATCGAGAAGCTTGCTGGTTGGTACTCCAAAGACACATTTCTCCAGGTTGAGCTTGATCTGGAATCCGCGCAAGTTCTCAAAAGTTTCCTTGAGGTCTGCTAGCAACGTGCCACGCTTCTCCGTCTTCACCACCACATCATCCACATAGACATGGGCATTTCTGCCGAGTTGCTTGAGGAGACACTTCTGCATGCAACGCTGAAACATTGCGCTGGTGTTGTGCAAGCCGAACGTCATGGTCAGGTAGCAGAAGGCTCCAAATGGCGTGATGAAGGCGGTCTTTAGCCTGTCGGCCGGATTTAGCTTTATCTGATGGTACCCTGAGTAGGCATCCAAGAAACTCAACAGCTCGCATCCGGCTGTGGAGTCTATCACTTGATCAATTCTTGGCAGAGCAAAGGGATCTTTGGTGCAGGCTTTGTTGAGGCTAGTATAGTCAATGCACATGCGCCACTGCTTATTCTTCTTCAATAATAGGACTGGGTTGGCCAGCCACTCTGGAAAGAACACTTCCATGATGAATCCGGCTGCTAGAAGCCGGGCTATCTCTTCTCCGACAACTCTTCTCTTCTCTTCCGACAGGCGGCGCAAGGGCTGCCTGGCCGGCTTGGCGTCAGGTCGGACATGTAACTTGTGCTCGGCGAAATCCATCGGAACACCCGACATGTATTTGGGAGACCATGCGAAGATGTCCCGATTCTCATGGAGGAAATCGACGAGCTCACTTTCCTATTTGCTGTCAAGGTTGGCACCTATGACAGCGTGCCTCTCTGGGTGCTCCGGGTCCAAGGGTATCTTCTTTGTTTCCTTGGCCGGCTTGAACGAGCCCTCAACCTCCGAATCCTTGGGGATGGGTGACATTTCCGGCTTCTTGCCTGCCAACACCACCACCCGGTCAAGGAGTTGCTTCTCAGCTGCAATCACGAGGGACTCGGCCAGCCGGCTGCTATCTGCGGCGCAAGTGACCGACCTCTTGTAGTCTCCGTCTACGGTCAGGTTCCCCTTGGTACTCGGCATCTTCATCTTGAGGTAAGCATAGTGGGGGACCGCCATAAACTTGGCCAGAGCTGGTCGGCCAAGCAGTGCATGGTAGGGGCTTTCGAGGTCCACCACTTCAAACCAAACTGGCTCACGGCGAAAATGATTCTTGTCTCTGAAGAGAACGTCAATCTGGGTCTTGCCGATTGGTGAGCAGGAAAGGCCAGGGACTATGCCATGGAATACAGTCCGACTGGGGATGAGCTGCTTCTGCTTGATTCCCAACTTCTCCATTGTGTCACGGTATAGGATATTGATGCTGCCGCCATCTATCGGGACTCTTGAGAAACGCGCTGCCCGCCTCTCCGTCGCAAAGGTAGCTTCTAGGACCAGGGCGTATGAACCTGGGGAAGGCATCACTTCCGGGTGGTCGGCCCTACTTCAACTGATAGGCTTCTCAGACCAATGCATGAATTCTGGAGTACTTGTGGCCACCGCTTGAACTTCTTGTTGTTGTTGCCGTCTGCTGCGTCTGTCATCGGCCACACTGGTGAATACATCATAAGCTCCGTGCTCCTCAGGGTACTCGTCTTGTATGGCGCCGAATGGTCGAGCCGCCAGCTGCTGGGGCTGAGGAGGCGGCGGTCCGGCAGGCAGAGGAGGCAGGAGTCCATCTCCCTTGGCGATTCTGGGGAGCCAATGACACTTCCGAGTCGTGTGGTTGAACGGCTTTGCGCCGCTATGGAATTTGCAGGGTGCATCTAAGGTCTGCTCATAAGAGAAGGCGGGCAACCAATTGGACTTGCCGCCCTTCTGCCGATTGGGTGCCGGCTGCCCTTCCGGCTGCTGATCCTCAATTGTCGCCACTTGCCGGCTGGTGGAAGCCGGCTGAGTGGCCTTCCGCTTGTTGTCATTTGGTTGCTGTCGCCGACTGGTATCACCAGCCGGAGTCCGAGGGGCCTGAGGTGCCACCTTGCCGGACGCATCCACTAGTATTTCCGGCTTCATGGAGGAGTCGGTCGTAGCGTGCTTGTCAAGCTCGTCGCAGAGGAGTTGATGCTTGAGGAGGGTGCCTTCTCGGCACCCGGCAGTGAAGTACTCGATTGCCTGCACCTCGTGCATGCCTTCACAGGAGTTGCGTAGCTCGGCCCAGCGCGTGAGATAGTCGTGAGTCGATTCTGTGGGCCCTTGGACGCACAAGGAGAGCTGTCGGGGCTTGGGAGGCCGCTTGTAGGTGCTGGTGAAGTTGCGGATGAAGGCCTCGGTGAAATCAACCCAACTATTGATGCTGCGGGGCTTCAGGCTATTGAGCCATGTTCGGGATGTACCCTGAAGCATGAGTGGGATGTACTTTATGGCAACACGCTTGTTGCCATTTGCGATGCTGACAGCTGTCGAGTAGTCGACCAGCCAATCCTCCGGCTTCATGGAGCTAGTGTACTTGGGCGTATCTCGTGGGAGGGTGAACCCTTTGGGAAAGGGCTCATCCCGGATTCGTGGGCCGAAAAAGGGCGGACCCAGCGCGTCCTTCTTCTAGCGCCAGGGATCGGTTGAGGTGCTCGATCCGATGGCGGCCGTAGTTCTCTCCGACTCCCTCTCGGCGGCCAAGGCGGTCGCCGAGTGTCGGGTGCGTGGCAGGCGGCGGAGTGGGATTTCTTGCTCCGCAAGGCGGAGGAGGCGGAGGATCGCCTCGGTGCTCCACAGCTCGAGGCGGCCATCTTCTTCACCCTCGATGGAAAGGCGAGTCCGGCTTCGGCTAGCCGCCGGCTCGTTGCCTCGTCTTCCGCGGGCGCCACCAGTCGGTGTCCGGGATGTCGCGCCGTGAACTTGGCAATGGGGCGGCTCTTCGTTCCGCGGTGCGGGCTCTTCAGCACGACAGCCGGCTTCATGCAACACGGCAGCCGCGTCTAGGAGCTGCTGGACTCGCTCCGTCATGTGGCCATGCTAGTCGCCCTCGTACTCGTCCAGTTCCTCCGTCACCGCCTGGGCGGCCCAG
The DNA here is from genome assembly GCF_002162155.2 of Triticum dicoccoides. Lineage (NCBI taxonomy): Eukaryota > Viridiplantae > Streptophyta > Magnoliopsida > Poales > Poaceae > Triticum > Triticum dicoccoides. The sequence goes on along the minus strand of NC_041389.1, from coordinate 200,155,297 downwards.
ATGTTTTCTGCACGCGTGGCGTAGACGGGGCGCTCTGCCTCGAACATGCTGGCGATGGTCCCGCCATGCTGCCGGATAGGGTTAATGCGGCTAGGCCCCCCAGGAGTCGGTGTGCCACCGACGGCTCAGTCCATCTCGCGCCGATAGGCGTCTGAGAGGCGTCGCATGCTGGCCAGTCGGCCAGAGCTCTCGAGGAGCTGGACGCGGCGTGCCTCCAGCGTCTCAGCATCCGCGTCTTCTGGGATGGGCGCCGTCAGGTCTCGCAGCGCCGCATCGAGTGGGTCTCGAGCATCTCCAGCCGAGCGCTCGCCACTGTTGATGACAAGCACCTCCGTAATGGTGCTCCTGCCGCTGTGCTCGCGAGGAGGCGGCTCGTCGTAGATCACCACATTGGTGGGGAATGCGTCAAGCGACGCCGTGTGGAGTCAACGATCATCGGGTCGGTGGAGCCAACAGACTCCAGGTCCACAGCGGGCTCGCTGGTGACGTGAAGTTGGTCGAGGAGGCTGACAAGGCGGCTCTCGGGGAAGTCGGTGCTCGCGTCGGAGGCCGGCTTGTCGGAGAGGTGAATCTCACCAACGAGGTCGGCGAGGCAGCTCACCGCGCAGGCGATCTCCGCGCCATGCAGGGCGTCGAGGCTAACACCGTCGCGCGTGCTAGGCTGGCTTCGCTCGCCAGGAAGGAACAAGGTTCCCGTCCAGAGTAGATCTCCGGGAGAAGGTGCACCTCGCCCCATGGTGGGCGCCAAATGTCGGGGGTTGGGCGCGACATATGCCAAAGGATGGCTTATCATGGTGGGAGCGAGTAGAATGTCCCCGGTGCCCGGAAACGGGATGAGGTGTAGACACGAACGCCGGCGTACTTTACCCAGGTCAGGGCTCTCCTAGGAGATAACACCCCTAGTCCTGCTCTATGGGGTCTCCGCGTGATCACTAAAGGCACAAGTGATACAAAGTTGCTCCGTGAGCTGTATGCTAGAGGTAGGTGAAGGCAAGGCTAGTTCTCTCCTACCCTAGGAATGTGGCTAGGTCTAATGGGGTGGGAACCCTTTGCACGGGTGCCCTGGGGGGTTTATATAGGCTTACCCCCCAGGGGTACAATGGTAATTTGGCTGGCTGCTGGGCCCGGCTGTCAGCGTCTCCGGCCTCCGGCTTCTCCGCCGACTACTGGGGCCCGCTGCCTGGTGGGCCCCGCCGACCGGTCTGGTACGGAGCCGATAGGCCGCTTCCGCGATGGCGGATCTGGTTGGTGGCTGCTCACTGTAGCCATGCTGCTAATGACGCTGGCTTGGTCAGCTCAGTGTGGCTACAGTCCCGCCGCCTGGTGGGAGATCACTGTGGCCACACCTAGTCTCATCAAGTTAATGGCGCGCTTGCTTCGAGGGTGGGGACGGCCGCCTGCTGGAGGCCGGCCCTCTCCTGATCCGACTGGTTCGGCGTGCGCCATCTTCTAGGATGTCATTGCCCGGTAGGGCCCGTGGCCTGCAGGCCGTACCGACAGGCCATCGTGGGGAGCAGGGCTACGCCTGCCCAGAGTGATGTCAAGGAAGAGTGGCAACACTGCCACGCCATGCGGAGATCTCCGCCCATACGGGACACTGTGGCCTCGCCAATCCCAAGATTCAGGGGTGAGGACTTCACTGTAGCCATGCCCCGTCTCGTCCTCTTGATGGGGGCACAAACTCTGAGGGCGCGCGGTGGCTGCCTTCCTGATGCCGTCCTTCCTAGAGGCCGGCTGGCAGGAGCCGGCCGCTCGCGATGCCGTCTGCTGGTGGTTGGCCGCCTTTGGTGGCCGGCCGTTGAGCTAGCCGGCCCCGAGAGGGCGGAGCTTTAGTTCGGGGCGCAGCAAGCGAAGTCGGCCCAAAGTCTTGATAAATTCAGGGACTCTGGTGAGGCTACATGTGGCCCATTACTCCGACACTAGCAATGGTGAAAGGGTGAAAGTGCGTATAATCCATGGACTCAACATTAGTCATAAAGAACTCATATACTTATTGCAAAAATCTACATGCTATTGAAAACAAAGTACTATGCGCATGCTCCTAGGGGGATAGATTGGTAGGAAAAGACCATCGCTCATCCCCGACCGCCACTCATAAGGAAGACAATCAATAAATAAAATTGTGCTCCAACTTCATCACAAAGCGGTTCACCATATGTGCATGCCTCGGGAATCACAAACTTCAACACAAGTATTCTTTAAATTCACAATTACCCAACTAGCATGACTCTAATACCACCATCCTCATATTTCAAAACAATTACCAAGTATCAAATTGATCATAACATCCAATTCACTTTCTATGATAGTTTTTATTATACCCAACTTGGATGCCCATCATTCTAGGACCAATTTTATAACCATAGCAAATACCATGCTGTTCTAAGAGACTCTCAAAATAATATAAGTGAAGCATGAGAGATCAACAATTTCTACAAAATCAAGCCACCGCCGTGCTCTAAAAGATATAAATGAAGCACTAGAGCAAAAACTATCTAGCTCAAAAGATACAAGTGCAGCACATAGAGTATTCTAATAAATTCCAATCAAGTGGATTTGTCCCAAAAGGTGTGTACATAAATAATTATTGTGGTAAACTAAAAAGCAAAGACTAATATCATACAAGACGCTCCAAGCAAAACACATATCATGTGGCGAATAAAAATATAGCTCCAAGTAAAGTTACCGATAGACGAAGACGAAAGACGGGATGCCTTCCGGGGCATCCCAAGCTTAGGCTTTTGGTTATCCTTGAATATATTGGGGTGCCATGGGCATCCCCAAGCTTAGGCACTTGCTACTCCTTAATCCATAGTCCATCAAATCCTTACCCAAAACTTGAGAACTTCACAACACAAAACTCAACAGGAAATCTCATAAGCTCCGTTAGTGCAAGAAAGAAAAACCACCACATAAGGTACTGTAATGAACTCATTCTTTATTTATATTTGTGTTAAACCTACTGTATTCCAACTTCTCTATGGTTCATACCCACCGATACTAGCCATAGATGCATCAAAATAAGCAAACAACACACGAAAAACAGAATCTGTCAAAAACAGAACAATCCGTAGAAATCTGTAACTCTTGAATACTTATGGAATCTAAAAATCCTACCAAAATAGGAAGTCCTGGGCAATTTGTCTATTGATCTACAGCAAAAAGAATCAACGCAAAATCGTGTTTCTGTGAATTACTAAAATTATTTTTCATGCACGCAAAAGTTTCTGTTTTTCAGCAGAGTCAAATTAATTATCACCGTAGGTTATTCTATAGGTTCTACATGGCACAAACACTAATTAAAACATGAAAAAACATCTAAACAGAAGCTAGATGAAAGATTTATTACTAAACAGAAGAAAAAAGCAAGAAACAAAAATAAAATTGGGTTGCCTCCCAACTAGCGCTATCGTTTAACGTCCCTAGCTAGGCATAAAAGCGAGGATAGATGTAAGTATTGCCATCTTTAGCATTCGGAAAGAAAAGAAAGAATTTCCTTTCTATAGCATTCATCCTTCTATTTTGGGAAAGCACATTGCCATTAATGGAGGAAGTAAGATTAAGAATGTTACGAAAATTTGCATCTAAGCTAGCCTTCATCTCTTTGATAATTTTGTTTTGATAAAAGCATAGGAGGGTGGTAGATTCAACCTTATCATTCATGGGGTGCCCAAATATAGTTTTCATTCTTTCATAGGTATCTATAGCATCCCCTTCAAGAAAACCTCCTTCAAAAATAGAATCTAGATCTTTCTTAAAAGAAGCAGGCAAGCCAACATAAAAGCTTTTTAAGTATATCTCAATTTGATATTGTGGCACATAACTAGCCCGAATCCTTAATAACCTATCCCAAGCATCTTTTAAAGACTCATCAAGTAAATAACAAAAAAATCTGGAGTCATCTTCAAAAAAATTATTCAAACTCTCATTGGTAACCCTGGTAGGTCTTTCCACAGCATCATTATTTATGAGCTTAGAGAGGATAGAGGGACTATCCAAGGTACTAAAACCTTGGAAAGAACCCTTAGTTCTTTTTGATTCGGCTATGGCAACGGGAAAGCAAACGGTTAAAAGATGGAGAATAAAACGGCAAGGGTGAAGTGGGGGAGAGGAAAATGAGAGGTAAATGGCAAATAATGTAATGCAAGGGAGATGAGTTTGTGATGGGTAATTGGTATGTCTTGACATGAGTGAAGACCTCCCTGGCAATGGCGCCAGAAATCCTTCTTGCTACGTCTTGAGCTTGCATTGGTTTTCCTTGAAGAGGAAGGGGTGATGAAGTAATAGTAGCGTAAGTATTTCTCTCAATGTTTGAGAACCAAGGTATCAATCCAGTAGGAGGCTCCTCAAAAGTCCCACGCACCTACCCAAACAAACAAGAATCTCGCAACCAACACAATAAAGGGGTTGTCAATCCCTTCACGACCACTTGCGAAAGTGAGATCTGATAGATAATATGATAAGATAAATATTTTTGGTATTTTTATGATATAGATTGGAAAAGTAAAGATGCAAAATAAAAGTAGATGGTAAACTTATATGATAAAAGATAATAAAAGATAGACCCGGGGGCCATAGGTTTCACTAGTGGCTTCTCTCAAGATAGCATAAGTATTATGGTGGGTGAACAAATTACTGTTGAGCAATTGATAGAAAAGTGCATAGTTATGAGATTATCTAGGCATGATCATGTATATAGGCATCACGTCCAGGACAACTAGAGCGACTCCAGCCTGCATCTACTACTATAATTCCACACATCGACCGACTCCTGCCTGCATCTAGAGTATTAAGTTCATAAGAACAGAGTAACGTATTAAGAAAGATGACATGATGTAGAGGGATAAACTCATGCAATATGATATAAACCCCATCTTTTTATCCTCGATGGCAACAATACAATACGTGCACTGCTCCCATTGCAAGAAAGATCAATCTAGTATGCCAAACCAAACTGATAATTCGAAGAGACTTGCAAAGATAACTTAATCACACATAAAAGAATTCAGAGGAGATTCAAATATTTCTCATAGATAAACTTGATCATAAACCCACAATTCATCAGATCTCGACAAACACGCCGCAAAAAGAGTTACATCGAGTAGATCTCCAAGAAGATCGAGGAGAACTTTGTATTGAAATTCAAAGAGAGAGAAGAAGCCATCTAGCTAATAACTATGGACCCGAAGGTCTGTGGTAAACTACTCACAACTCATCGGAGATGCCTTGGAGATGATGTAGAGGCCCTCCATGGTCGATTCCCCCTCCGGCGGAGCGCCGACGAAGGCTCCAAGTTGGGATCTCGCGGATACAAAAGGTTGCGGCGGTGGAAATAGTTTTCCGTGGTGCTCCTGGATGTTTTCAGGGTACGTGGGTTTATATAGGAGGAAGAAGTAGGTCGGTGGATGCTCAAGGGGCCCACGAGGATGGGGGGCACGCCCACCCCTAGGGGGCGCGCCGGGCACCCTCGTGGCCGCTTCCTCTGTTGCTTGACGTCCACTCCAAGTCCCCTAGATCACGTTTGTTCCAAAAAGATCACTCCCGAAGGTTTCATTCCGTTTGGACTCCATTTGGTATTCCTTTCCTTCGAAACACTGAAATAGGCAAACAAACAGCAATTCGGGCTGGGCCTCCGGTTAGTAGGTTTGTCCCAAAAATGATATAATAGTGTAAAGTAAAGCCCATAAACATCCAAAACATGTAATATAATAGCATGGAACAATAAAAATTATAGATACGTTGGAGACGTATCACTCCGCTCCTCGCGGTGTCGGTCATCCTGGCCCCATGCATGGGCGAACTAAGGAACCGAGAACCCCGGTGGAGCCCGTTCGTGCCAAGGCCGAGTGAACACGGCCTCATCAGCATTGCCCCGGGAGTGGTCCGGTCTCTTCATTGGCGGGAGCAGCTCGGGTTCCATCTCGGGGGGCCTTTCCCTTCTCCGCTGTAGAGAACCTCCTGATCGGCACCATGCAAGACGGTGGAGCAAGGAGCAAGAAGACGAAGATGAGCAGGGGCTCCGCCCGCTCCCGCATTTATAGCTAGGAGAAGGTAAATTGTCAGCCTCCCACGATCTCTCGTAATGATGATTCTCTATGCATGCAGCATGCAGTTGTCAAGTCAAATGGTTGCCGAGGCGACATGGGGAAGCGAAGATGCCCATGTTCCACAAAGTGCCACGCGTCAGCTCGGTCCGGAGGCGATTGGAGCCCGCGGCGTTACGCACTTGCCCTCTGGCTTTGCCTCGAAGCCAAGTGCGAGTGCGCCTTGGGCCTGGGGGCTTCTGTCCACGTTCTGGGAACCAGGGTACCTAGACCAGCTTGCCTGCGGCTCAAGACGTGGTTTCATCGACGGCCTGGTACGGCCCAGCTTCGACTACGGCAAGATAAGACCGTCACGAGGGTCCAAGCCTCACGAGGCGGGCGACATCAAGGCCGCCCAAAGGAGTGGCCTCCTTAGGCGGCCTCCTAAGCGGAGCGGAGATTTCTATGCAAGACCCAGCCTCACGAGGCTGGAATGACATCAACCATGACGACCAAGGCCAGGCATGCGCCAGCGGGCGCAGAGTAGCATGTTTCCTCTTTGGTGCAAAGGAGACAAGCGCACGTGTGGAGTCCCAAGGAATCAGCCAAAGGTTGCCATTTGCGTGCAACGAGACCAAGACCACGGGAACGGCAGGATGGATGTCATCGCCAAGCCCACCAGAACGTCACGCTCAGAGGCTTTGCAGGCGAAGACCACCTTTCGTCGGGATTAGATGTACTTCTTGTTCCCCTTCAAATTTGGCCGTTGTGGGATCCCTTCATGCATAAGTTTTGGAGGAAGAGGACCAAGGCCGCTATAAATAGAGCCTAGCCACCATCGTAGAGAGGGATTGACTCATCTGGTGATAAGCTCATCGAACCACCAGGAGCTCATCACAAGAACATGCCTCCTGAGGCTGTTCTTCCACTTGTACTAGTTCATCCTCAGTCCCTCGCGAGGCTAATCCACCACAAAGCAGGAGTAGGGTATTACACCGCAAGGTGGCCCGAACCTGGGTCTGTTGTGTATTTCTCTGTCGTGTTCATCGAGCTAGGTCATGAGAGCAGTGGATCGAGAGGCTTGAGAGGTTGAGTTCTTCGCACACGCCCCTAAGTTTGAATCTTTCTTGGGTCTGCGGAGCCCGGAATCCAACACCTACCACCGACATGAAGTGGGGGTGGGAGGGTGGCAGACTAGCAATAGTGTGTGCTTTGTGTGACGACATGTGCCATATCAAAGTTGTGCATTGGACACGAGTCGGATGCAGCAACGTCCGTGATTGGGGATGCAACAGACATGGTTCCCTCAGACTACCCATGTACCATGCTCGTGCCCCTGTCACTCACATTAGCACAGTAGATTGGCTTCATGATGTTCCCTCGGAATCTCAAAAATATCTACCCTCCTAGAGGATTTTTTCTATTTGATAGCACACGATTACTATGTTTCGACCGTGTGCAGTGTTTGTTGCTCACACTCTCGAAAATATCTACCCTCCTGGAGGGTGTTTCTATTTGATACCACAAGATTATTATTTTTCGACCATGTGGGATGTTTGTTTCTCCCGCTCCCGCATGCTTCCCACAGAATCTTGAAGATATCTAACTCCTGGAGGGTTTTTCTATTTGATAGCACATGATTATTATGTGCGGACTATGTGCGATGTCTGTTACTTCCGCTCTGCTTCAATCCCTTGATCCAAATTTTTAGTAGCACTAAGCATTTTACTCCCGTCTACATGCCTCGCAATCTCAAAAATATCTGCTTGCCTGGAGGGTTTTTCTGTTTGATAGCACATTATTATTATATTTTGACCGTTTGTGATGTTTGTTACTCCCGCTCTGCTTCAATCCCTGGATCTAGATTTTTAGTAGACGCGGCATTTCCTCAAACACCACCTTGGCCCCCCTCCACACATACACCCCAAAACCTCCGCTCTCTCTCTCTCACACACACACACCACCCCTCACTCGCTCGAAACCCTAGATAGGTCGTCGCCGCCGCCGCCATAGTGCTCTGCCGGTTTGCCGTGTAGGTTACCGACCGATCTCCATACCATAGCCGCCCTGAGTTTCTTAGATGACTCCTGTCAAACGCGCCCTTTCCCATAGATCCCCATCCCCACCCCCCACTCTAGAGCATTGCAGCCTAAGCCTAGTTACGCTTCCCGTGGACCTCGAGGAACGAATGGCCCAAAATTGGTTTATCATGGCCTCTTAGCCCAATGTCGGCAAGGTGGCTGCTGAGGAAGCTGGCGGTGATTACTGGCCACAAGCTCTCAATCAATGGGCCAGAGTATGATGGTATGTCATAGACGCCGACTACGACATTGAGGTCGTCGACCACGACGGCCTGGCGCGGGTTACATCACAAGTTAAGTGACCCTTGGGTTCAACCACCGTCGATCGCATCCATGGCCCCGTCAATAATCTCCTTTGGATCGCTGTCAAGAATTTGCATCCTGCATCGCCATCGAGCCCCTTTTCTCAATTTTGAAGGACATGTTCTGTGACACTAGCTTGGGATCCTCAGCCTCCAAGTTAGACCTCATCGACGGTGACCACGAGGAGGGCACCCTCTTTGGCTCTGTCAAGGGAAAAGAGCCCATATGGGACATCAGGGAGGGCAACCTACAACCTTGCTCTTCCAAGGGGAAGGAGCCCATTTGTGGCAACATGGAGCCCACCAAGAGTCCATGCTCTTCCCATGTGAAGGAGCCCATCTGTGACAAGTGAGGAAACCCATGAATTGTTTTGTTGTGCCTCTTCATAGGGGGGAACCAATGATTTGTTCTGTCGAGCCCCTTTTGTAGTAAGAATATGTCCACTTTTAATTGCTATATTTGGTTGTTTGTTGTATGCCTTATTTATTTCAGTTATCCACAGGGTGATGCTCTATATGTGCAACTATTTACTATGTAGTACACTTTTATCAATACCAGTTTCAACAATACCAATAGGAATGACTATATTTGCTTGTTGTTAAGCCTGTTATAGTTGGCATATGCCTCTTTTAACGTTTTTTGATTGTTCGGTTGTTTGTAGTTCGCATATGTCCAATTTAAATTGCTATCTTTGGTTGTTCATAGTATGCCTTGTTTATTTCAGTTATTCACAAAGTGATGCTCCATATGTGCAACTATTTACTGTGCAGTACAATTTCATCAATACCGGTTTCAACAAATACCATAAGGAATGACTATATGTGGTTGCTGCTAAGCCTGTTGTAGTGAGCATATGCCTCTTTTAACATTTTTAGGTTGTTCGGTTATTTGTAGTTAGCATATGTCAAGTTTCAATTGCTATCTTTGGTTGTTCCTAGTTTGCCTTGTTTATTTCAGTTATTCACAATGTGTTGTTCTATATGTGCAAGTATGAAGTGTGCAGTTCAATTTCATCAATACCAGTTTCAACAATACCACTATGGATGACTACATTTGGTTGTTGTTAAGCATGTTGTTGTTAACACGCATTTCCATTTTTATTTAACAATAACTAGTGTACATATACCTGCACAATACCTATTTGAATGACTATATTTGCTTGTTGTTAAATGTTAGGCCTGTTGCAATTAACACACCTTTCCAGTTCTTGTTTTGCTTAACTAGCATGCTTAAGCCTGCACACCGAAGCTATCATTTGGAGATTATGTTGTCAACCATGGATATGTTTGGTTGATGTTTAGCCTATTGTGCTTAACATGCCTTTCGATGTACTTACACAGGACAATATTGGGAACGACTATTGTTTTCCATTGAGGTTAGTTTCATCCCATGGCTTATATATACTCACTGTTCAGGATATCAGTAGCTGGTACCATATAGGTCGGGGGCTGATAAGGGTTTAATTAGCGAATCATACATTTAACTGAATATATCTATAACACATTTATCGGTAGCTTAACTAGGGCCATATATAATATATTTGACGCTACATAGCAACATGCATTGTATTGAATGTCCAAATATGAGGCTACATAGTAACAAGGAAGAGTGTTACCTTAATATTCTTATGATGTTTAGATATACATAGAAGAGTGGCAGTAGTGAACTGCAGTTAATCGAACAATATTTGTACCAATCTAATAAACTCCCTCCACTCCATAATATAAGATGTTAATTCATCCAATATGTTAGTATATTGGATGTAATAACATCTTATATAATGGGACGGAGGGAGTGTGGTATTACATCATTGTGCAATTGTTGTTTAGCTTCTAATATTAACTTGGTGCTTTTAGGTACAGATGTCATTGGTAAAGATCCGCACTTCGACCCTTTTCGCGTTTGGGGCAAGAGATATTCATGAACCACCATCAAGTGAGGAAACCAATAAAGACTATTAGTAAAATGGGTCAAAAGATGGTGATTAAACTATTTGTTTATAGTTTATCCAAGACAACCGTCAAATGCAAGATGGTAAGTAAGAACTCTGCAGCCTTCTTTTTGCTGCCCATAATGAGTTGTGTTAGATGATAATTTATGAATCTTTTCGTTTGCAGTGGTTCCCAAAGCAGTTTACTCAAGATTACCTCTCAAACTACATGATTCATGGGCATGCAAAGGTTAAAGTATTTCTATCACAACACAATGACTATCTAGATGTCCTCATGAAGACAGTGAAGGATGGGCGGTCGGCCATCACAAGGGGTTGTATTAGAGTCGTGCGTGCCTTCTGCATGGAGGAAGGCACTATATGGGCCGCTTCACCTTGTTCGACAACCAGAATGTCTTTCACCTCTTTCTTTACCATCTTTAATAGTGCAAGTATAGAACCCTGGTTCATCATTCTTTATTTGGTGCTTATGTAATTTTTAAACATATGTACCTGTGAATCAAATAATGCATTGGTTGCTGAACCTGATGGATATGAATAAATTTATAGCCTACTTTCAAATTCAAATTCGGTACAATTTTAAATAGCAATGATTATTTTTGGGTGAAAATACATTCTACATGACGTTACTACGCACACGGTCTATAAAGCACAAACATGTGTGATATAAAACATAATCCGAAAAGGTTCACAGAGAGGAAACATATGCAAGCAAGCACGTAGTTGCCGCTTGCAAAGCGTGTGTGATGTCAGACAATACCACAAACGGTGCGAGCAAACTAGATTTTTGTGATATTCGCCTTATCGTACATGTTTTACAATCATGAACTATTTCTGATGGTGTACGCATTGTAAATGTTACACCGCATAATAGCATGTGTCATAGTTATCCTGTATGACACTGGTACGACAGTCCAACATTTCGTAATCCTATCCGACACTCGTATGATGATTAACTAATCCTAATTATATACCGCATATGGTTCGGGAGAAGTGAATGTGTGTGATAGTCTCCTTATCATACACGCTTTACAATCATTAGCTATTTGTGATGGGATGCGCATCATAAATGTGCACTACAGAATAGCGTATGTAATGGTAATGCCGACACACATGACTAGCAATGATGGAGCGTTTGGGATATTCGATATATCACAAATAGTTGTGTGACGAATTGCGTTTTGGGCGGATGCGGGCATCGCATACGCCTAGTTCTGGAAAACATATGCATTCATACTCCCTATCCCCGATGGTTTCTAGGTTGTGTGGGAAGGACCTCCCCCCCACACACCTATCGGACACACAAGCAAGATGACAGTTTAAAACTCCGTCGCAGACAGGGGTTAAAATTGTTTGTGTAGCAACTCGCTATACCAGTGTACCCGAGATCTGCCGGTTTTAGTACCGACAGTTGTGAAGCAAGAAACTTTAATAGATATGTAAGCAATCAACTGAAATGTAATGTTATCATGATTAAACTCTTGAGTGATTTGATGTTTACAATTTCTAATGATGTTAAAGGCTTATGTAAGTTCACACCCAGTTAGAAGAAGTTTCTAAATCTCAAAATCATTTGCTTAATGAGATGAGTAAACAATGAATGATCATGCCATTAGAGTAGTGACTAGAGGGGGTAAAATGACTCAGGATCCTCTATCCCTCGAAGGTCATCCTAAAGAATTGAGCAAGACTCCCAGATAATTAATAATGATACACCTAGTTCACAGAAGAAGAAGAAGAAGAAGAAGAAGAAGAAGAAGAAGAAGAAGAAGAAGAAGAAGAAGAAGAAGAAGAAGAAGAAGAAGAAGAAGAAGAAGAAGAAGGATAGAACTTTGCATGCTTCTAGTGAACCTATTGTTGAAAAACCTCCTGAGAATCCTAATGATGTTTCTATTTCTGATGTTGATACACAATCTAGTAATGAGCATACACCTAGGGATAATGGTAATAATGATGCTAGTAATGATCATGTTGATGCTCAACCAGACAATGATAAAGAATCTGGTAACGATGTAGAGACAGCACCTGAAATTGATCTTGATAATCCACCTCCTAAGAACAAAAGATATGATAAAAGTGATTTTATTGCTAGGATACATGGTAAATAAAGAGAACCATTGGTTCAAACACCTTTGTACTTGCAAATATGTTTTATTAATATTTTGAAAATGCCTCCATACTCTAAATATATGAAAGATATTGTCACTAATAAGATAAAGATACCAGAAGTTGAAACTTCGACCAAGCATGTAAATTACTCTTTTAATGGAAGAATACCTCAAAATTAGGAGATCCAGGGATAACCACTATACTATGCCCCATCAAACGTAATTATGTTAAAACCGCTTTATGTGATTTAGGAGCCGGTGTCAGTGTTATGCCTTTCTCTTTATACTCTTTATATAGTAGACTTGATTTGAGCAAGTTGACACCTACTGAAATATCTTTGCAAATGGTAAATAATTCAACTGCTATACCCATTGGAATTTGTGACGATGTTCTCGTGTTGGTTGCCAATATTACTATCTTAATAGACTTTGTTATTATTGATATGCCCGAGGATGACAATATGTCGATTATCCTTGGTAGATCCTTTTTGAATATTGTAGGGGTGTTATTTATTACAATAAAAGCAAGGTCACTTTTCATGTGGTAACGACCATACGGTATATTTTCCGACCAAATAGAGTTTAATGAATAGTATAAATTCTATTAAAAGAATTATGACAATCACTATTGGAGGTTTTGAATTTCCTCTTCCGGCACACAAAAAGAAATATCAGACTCTTATTGTTGGGGAAATGCATATCCCCATTGAGGTAACTCTGTGTTATACAAAAGTTACTCGAATATAGTTTGTCAATAAGACTTGATCAACCTTATTAATGGATTCTTTTTAAGGGCATGTCGTCGATGTACTTCGTAAGCACAACTTTCTATAATATTAGTTTGCTCTTTGTTACTTATAGTTTAATAAAGCAAAATTCCATGTGTTTGCACATGAACACGTCACCGTGTACCATCAACACCGGGGGTGATGGACCGCAGATCACGTCAAAGGAGACCCGTATGGAAGCGCGGTACGCAAGCAGTCTGGCAGGCGCTTTTGAGGACCTGAAACCCCACACGCCCGGGAGGAACCTTGTTAGGGTGCACGGCGGCTATCGGCTTTCCTTGGTAGACTCGTTCGCTCCTAGGGCCTCGATGTTCACTGGCCTCCAATCTTTAAGAGCGGTGAATAACGAGAAGAAAGATACAAGGGAGAAGATAAAAGTAAAGGTAAAAGTGGTAGATGATTTGTTCGATTCGGTGTTCTTGTTCAATTGGTCGTCACCTCTTGTCTATATATGAGGCGGATAGACTTCCCATACAATAAAGGGACTTGTCTTGTCGTCTAAACCATCAAACTCTAACCAAATTCAGACTTCCCATGACCTCCGGCCCGGATGATCGGGCCAAACCCAGATTTGTGATGGCAGCATATTGATTGGCCTGTAACTTTTGCATACTAGCTCGGATTAAGATGATTCTTACATAAAAGTCAACCGCTTCGACGAGACGCACAACTTTGATGTTGAACAGTTTTCGATTTGAGGTGATCCTCAAGGAGTCTCGGGCTGTTTTCTAACATCTGCATCAAACAAAAGTTGCCCGGACGTCCGGATCCTCGCCCGGATAGTCTGGCCTTTACCTAGATAATCCAGGACTACAACCGGACCATCCGGCTTCATTTTTTAGCTTTTATTGTTTGGGTCATTTGTTCGTCCCCTGGCTGGATGATCTGGAGCCCGGCCCGGATGATTCAGCCATGCAGTGCTACAACACACAGTTTTGGCTCTACATTTTGCATACGACATCGGATTAAGACAATTTTTATATCAAAATTGTCTGATTCGACGAGACGTAGAAATTTCATGTTGAAACATTTTCAATATGAGGCCATATTAATTATGTTTAATGCCATTTTCTAATCTGATATGAACACGGGTATCTCCAAAATTGTCATACCTTTTGCATCTTAGCTCCGTTTTGGACCATCTTCATATCTATTTCGATCGTCTTGAAGAGAGTCATCAAATGGTGACATGAAATAATAGTTTTAACCTCATCTCATTATAGCCTCAAGTCACTCTTTGTGATCATGCCATTTTTGAGCGCCAACACATGCCCCCCCTATTTTTCGGCAAAGCTTGGATGCCAAAAATTAATTTGCCCAGAGTTTGTTCCAAGGACGATGTCAACACTCTATTGTCCATTTATATGTGCTTAGGGTGATAAATATATATCAGATGTGTCTTTTCTTAGGGCGATAGTTATATATCGGCCATGTCTTTGCTTAGGGCAATAGTTATATATCAGTCGTTGCCTATCTAGGCTTCTTCCCACACACTTGGGTGGTACTTCTTTAAATATTTGCCATTGAGAACTTGAGGTAACAATGTGCCATGTACGGATTTTACCAAATATAAGATTCTAGGAACTACTCTTGTAATCTTAAAAGGACCTTCCCAACTTGGAGACCACTTCCCGAATTTTTTTATCGTTTGAACAAATTGCTAGAATCACCTACCACGAGATCGCCAACTTAAAAATTCTTCAACTTGACCTTCTTATTGTAAGCTCTTGCCACCCTCAACTTATCTCTCTCTCTCTATGTCCTTCAAAGCAACCAAACATTTATCGGTGACTTCATCAATATTGTCCATCATCAAGTTATAAAAGTCCACCATCGATAAATCATTTTGTTTGGCTATTCTCAAAGCATTCAAATTCACTTCCACTGGTAAAACAGCCTCTTGACCATATATGAGCTCATATGGAGTTACCTTTGTAGCACCATGCCTTGATATTCTATGTACCCACAAAGCTTCGGACAATAGCTCATGCCATGTCCTTGGATTATCCACAATCTTCTTCTTGATGAGCTTGATCAATATTTTATTGAGAGACTGAGCTTGTCCATTGGCTTGGGCATAATACGGAGAGGAATTTAGCAACTTTATCTTATATGATTCGACAAATTCTCTAACTTGATTTGACATAAAGAATGAACCTTGGTCCATAGTTAATGTTTGAGGAATGCTGAATCTATGAATAATGCGCTCAGTTATGAATTGAATTACTTCTGTATGCATCATATTTTTAGTGGTATTGCTTCAGACCATTTAGTGAATTAATCAGTTGCCACCAACATGAACCGATGTCCCTTTGAATAAGAAGGATGAATCTCTCGAATAAATCTAATCCCCAACCTCTAAAAGGCGACGGCTTGATAATAGGATGTAACATAGCAGCAGGAGCCAACGGAATATCACCAAACTTTTGACAAGCTTGACAACTTTTATAATATCGGAAGCCATCATTAATCATCGTTGGCCAATAAAACCTAGCACATCGTAATAACCATTTCATCTTGGGAGCCGACAGATGAGTGCCACAAATACCTTCATGTACCTCTCCCATAGCAACTCTCGTTTTATCCTCGTCCAAGCACTTTAAAAGAACATCATGAACTGTTCTCCAATAGAGATCATCATATCTCATTGTGTACTTGAAAGCCATAAGCCGAACAGTCTTGTCCACCCTTTTACTAGGATCACAAAAATAATCAATAGTGGGTTTCCTCCAGTCTTGATTTTCTCCTGCATTAATATTTCATTAGTGGACGAAATGGTGGGCTCCAGTTCGGCCTCCCCTATGTTCGCAAGACTAGACATTGTCCTTTGAGAAATATGAAATAACATGCCGTGATCAACATGATAGCCTGATGCTTGTTGTGCCAACTAATTTGCTCTCCAATTGTCATGTCTAGATATAGAGCAATGCTAAAATAATCCAAAGTAGAAATTATATCTAGACATTCATCAAGATAAACATTAAGTGATTCGTAAAAACATTGAAAGACTTTGGATATTTGTTGCACTACTAATAATGAATCACTAAAAGCCTCAATATCTGTAGCACCTATGGCAAGCAACATCTCTAAGAGGAATAACAATGCTTCATATTCGGCTTGATTATTTGTGCAAAAATATTCTAAGCGGCATGAGGCTTCAAAAACAGCTCCATGAGGAGATATATAAACAATACCAACACCTTGGCCATTGCTACAAACTGAACCATCAAAATATAATATCCATGGTACTAACGAGGCAAGGTTTATATCAATATCATGTTTGTCATCAATCCGATGCTCAACAATAAAATTAGCAACAATTTGGCCTTTCATCAATTTCAGAGATTCATAAGCCAACTCTTATTCAATTAAAGCATAATCCCATTTGCCAATTCTACCACTAAGAATTGGCCTATGCAACATATACGTAATGACATCGGTTTGACAAGTTATTATGAAAGCACACGGGACTAGGTAATGTTTCAATTTTGTGCAAGCATAATATATACAAAGGCATATTTTTTAATAAATGTGTACCTTGTCTCGGCGTTCAATAAACATCAGCTCAAATAAGTAATAGCATGTTCCTTTCCTTTAGTCTCTTGAGTCAAAACAGCACCAATAACACCTAATTCCGATGCAATATAAAGCCTAAAGGGCTCTTTATGTTGGGAGCTTTCAACACCGGAGGAGTGCACAGATAATTTTTGATCATATCAAATGCTTCTTTTGTTTTTTCCCCAAGTAAAATTAGTTTAATTCTTTAACCAGAGGATGGGAGTGAATGCATCAACCTTCCCTGTCAAGTTGGCTATGAATCTCCTCAAATAATTAACTTTGCCAAGGAATTTTTGCATATCTATCTTGCATGTTGGAGCCTCCACCTTTTGTATGGCTTCTATCTTTTTGGAATAAATTTCTATGCCATCTTGATGAATAATGAAACCTAAAAAATTTCTAGCTGATGCACCAAAAGCACACTTCAAAGGATTCATCTTCAGTCCACATTTTTTCATTCTCTCAAAAGCTAAGCGCAAATCGGCTAGATGATATTCAAAAGCATCCAATTTGACAACAATATCGTCAATATAAACCTCAACTATAACACCAAGTAAATCATGGAAAACTAAATTCATAGCCCTTTGATACATGGCACTAGCATTTTTTAATCCAAAGGTCATCACTATCCACTCAAATAAACTAAGGAAACTGGGACATCGATAAGCTATTTTGGACATGTCCTCTTCGACCATAAAAATCTGGTTATACCACGCATTACCATCAAGAAAGCTAATGACCTTATGTCTAGAAGCATCATTGATAAGCATATTGGCTATGGGCATGGGATACTCATCTTTCGGTGTAGCTGTATTCAAGTCTCTGAAATCAATACACACCCTCAACTTGCCGGAGCCTTTCTTCTCCACTAGTAAAATGTTAGAAATCCATTCGACATACCTGCAAGGTCCAATAAAATTAGCTTTAAGAAAATGACCAATCTCTTCCCTGATTTAGTCATTTGTTTTGGATTAATCTTTTTTCCAGATTGCTTGTATGGTCTAAAACTTGCCTTTATAGGTAATCGATGTTCCACTAGCTAGCTCTCGGCTTGAACCTGGCATCTCATGATATCCCATACACAGCAACAAACATATTCTTTGAACAACTCGGTCAACTTAGCTTTATGTAGGCTCTTCAATTTTCATTTAGAAATGTCGGACTAGGAATGAACCATCTCCCATATCTATCTCCTCTAATGGATCGGCCAATGTAAAACCTTGTCCTAATTTATCCATATCATCTAACTCCTCTATAGACTCATACATATTGTTCTCATTGGACCGATATTCTACAAGATGCTTTTGCAACCACTCTGAGTTAGAATCCATTTAAATACATCATACCTTGGAGCCGATTACCACCAACCGACTTTGAACAAACGGGCATGAAACCACTTTTTGTAGCGCTACGAAAATCAAATTCTGATAAGTCGCACCCCGTCAAGCAAGTAGCATTGGGATGTTGCCAATCCACCGATGCATCATCCAACGCAACACAAGTCGAATTATCCGCATGAATGACTTCTACTCCATCATCAAACCATTGAATTAAAAACTGGTGCATAGTAGATGACACACTGATTGCTTCTATCTGCGTTGGTATTTCCCCGAAGAGGAGAGGATGATGCAGCACAACAATGGTAAGTATTTCCCTTAGTTATGAAACCAAAGTTATCAATCCAGTAGGAGAACCAAGCAACACTATGTAAACGGTACCTGCACACAAAGAACAAATACTTGCAACCCAACGCGTAAGAGGGGTTGTCAATCCCTCCTCGATACTAAGATAGATAAAATTGTATGAGATTGGATAAATACATCTAGGAAAATACAAAATAAAATAAAGAAAGAAAAAGTGCAACAAGGTATTTTTAGATTTTTGGAATAATAGATCTGAAAACTATATAATAGAAAATAGACCTGGGGGCCGTAGATTTCACTAGTGGCTTCTCTCGAGACAATACCATAGGTGGGTAACAAATTACTGTTGGGAAATTGATAGAAGAGCAAATAATTATGATGATATCCAAGGAAATGATCATGTATATAGGCATCACGTCCAAGATTAGTAGACTGACTCCTGCCTGCATCTACTACTATTACTCCACACATCAACCGCTATCCAGCATGCATCTAGTGTATTAAGTTCATGGAAAAAACTGAGTATTGCAATAAGAACAATGACATGATGTAGACAAGATCTATTCATGTATGAATAGACCCCATCTTTTTATCCTTAATAGCAACAATGCATGCATGTCATGTCTCCTTCTGTCACCAAGATTGAGAACCGCAAGATCGAACCCATCACAAAGCACCTCTTCCCATTGCAAGAAAAATCAATCTAGTTAGCCAAACCAAACCAAAGTTTCAGAGAAGAAATATGAGGCTATAATAATCATGAATATAAGAGATCAAAGAAGACTCAAATAATATTCATAAATAGAACTGATCATAAACTCGCAATTCATCGGATCCCAACAAACACACCGCAAAAAGTCATTACATCAAATAGATCTCTAAGAACATCGAGGAGAACATTGTATTGAGAATCAAAAAGAGAGAAGAAGCCATCTAGCTACTGCCTACGGACCCGTAGGTCTGTGGTAAACTACTCACGCATCATCGAAGGAGAACCAATGAGGATAATGAACCTGTCGGGGAAACTGATCCACGAGCACCTATGGGACCGGCGGACCGAGCCCCTTTCGGTTCGGCGGAGGGCGGAGGTCGCACGAAGAGCGGATCGAGGCAGTGCACACGAGCAGTTTACCCAGCTTCGGAGCTCTCCAGAGAGATAACACTCCTACTGCTGCTTGTTTGTGTATTCAGTGTTCTTGCTCGGGAGCGATCTGAGCTACAAGACCGAGCATGGGAGCGTTTCTAGTTTCGAATGAGTCGAACCTCTTCTACGTTGCGCATGGGCCTCCTTTTATATGCTCAAGGGGTCACCGACAGGTGGCAACGTAGATGAAGGGTAAAAATGGAAAAAGGATGTGGTAGGTACAGCTACCTATACTGTAGACACAGTGTATCATACCTAACTCTGACGGCAGGGGACAAGGGCATTGAATGCCCGTCTGTGTCGTCCAAACAGTGCAGAAAGAGACCGTTAGGGACGCCACCGATCGCCACGATGGCCTTCTTGTTAGCACCGCTTGCCACCATGCACCCCTGGCTACACAGCCTCTCGCCACGCGTGCCCGGGAGGGCCCCTGAGGGACACGTGGGTTGATGTGCTGGAGCGCGGGTGCGGTGTGGCCGCTTGCCGCGGCAAGTGTCTTGCCGCGGGCGTTGTCTTGTCGGGCTCGGGGGCTTGTCGCTCACCGAGCCTTGCCGGGACGCAAGGCGCGTCGCGGCAAGCCTTCTTGGAACGCCTTGGTCGGCCTTCCCGGCAAGCTCCTCTTGCCGGGGCCTTGTCTTCTCGGCTTGAATACTTTGTTCTTGAATGGCTTCCCGGCAAGCTCCTCTTGCCGGGGTCTTGTCTCTTAAGGAGTCCCGGAGGATCTTGGCGGTGACCCGGCGAGCCTTGCTGCGGGGTGCTACAACTGCCCGTGCACAAGTTTGGGATACTAGGGTACCCCTACTCTAGTACACCGACAGGAGCCCCCGGGCCTGGGCCACACACGGTGCCGAGCGCTGTTGGGCCAGGCCCAAAACAGGGCACGGGCACACGCGGCCTGGGTCGTGCCGTTTCCTACTCCGCATCCACCGCGCCCTCCCCGAACGGCACGCGTTAAATGCGGCGTCGTGGGAGAGATCGTGGGTGAATTCTTTATTCGAAAAAGCGTAACGTCCGCCCCCTCCCTCTTTATAAGTAGAGGAAACAGAGGCAGTTGCTCACCTCGTCTGTTTACTGCTCCAAAATCTCCGCCGTTCCCCTCTCCTCTGAGAAAGCAGTGCTCCGCACCCCATCTCCGCCGTCGCCACCAACGCCGTCGACCTCCTCCACCACCTTCGCCATGGCTCCGAAGACCGGGAAGGTCGCGAAGTCGGCCGAGGCGCTGCGGCTTGAGGCGCTGCGAAAGGAGCGGGCCACTTTCCCTCCCGAGCTCGACGCGGCGGGGCTGAGGCAGTGGTTCTACCTTTTCTGGTCGACGGAGACGCGTGCGCATCCGCGCACGAAGGTACTCTCCGCCGCTGCTTCAAAACGGGCTCCATACGGGTATCCCTTCTTCCCGCTGTTCTTCTACTGCGGCCTTTGTCCACCCTTCTCGGAGTTTTTCTGCGACATCATGAACACCTACGGGTTTCATCTCCTTGATTTCACCCCCAACGCCGTCTTGACCATGTCGGTTTTTGCACATCTCTGCGAAAACTTTGTCGGAGTCCACCCAAACGTAGCCCTTTTCCGCCATTAGTTCATGCCCCGGGTCGAAAGAGGAGAGCCACTTTCCGGGGGGATAGCCTGGATCTCGAGGGCCGGCAAGAAGGAGGCGTATCTGGAGGGGGAGCTCCGCAGCAAGTGGGAGGAGTGGAGAGCTGAGTGGTGTTGGATCATGGAGGAGGACCCGCAGCCATTCACCGCCCTGCGCCAAGTTCCAGTAGTGCGCAGCAATGATTGGAGCAGCCTGGCCCCGGAGGACGCTAGGCTGAAGATTGCCACCACCAGAATCCTGCGCATCAGGGTTGCCGGGCTGACTGTGGGTGCCGTGGGCGTAGACTTTCTCCGCCGCCGCATCGCCCCCCTGCAAGAGAGGAGGAGACCTGCTTGGGAGTTTGGCGGCCCCGCAGATATCATGCGGCTGCGCCCGGGCCTTAATTTCAACTTCACCGTGCTGGAGCTGGATGCGATGCTCAAGATGTTGTTCAAGCATGACCCCCAACATCCAGAATGGTTCAGGTTGCCGGCGGGGGTCGTCTCGCTGTGCAACAATTCTTCCCTCGACCGCATCCACGCGATGATGCCGCAGTGCGACTCGCATGGTCTTGTCCCGACGTGGCAAGAGACAGTGGACGACGTTGTGCAGCAGTTCTTCGACGGACTGGTGGAGGTGGAGGTCCGTGCCGACGAGAAGAAGAGCCTCACCCGCGATACTACCGAGGAGGAGATGCGACGCGTCGCCACCAGGGCGGAAGAGGCGGCGGCAGCCACTGCCGCGGGTGAGTTCGGTTTCACTGTGGAAGAGGCAGAGGCAGAGGCGGCGGCAAGCCTTGCCGAGCGAGAGTGGATTGACGGCGAGGAAGAGCTTGCCGCGCCGGAGGTCGAGTCGAGCGAGCCCGCCGAGGGTGAGCCCGCCGAGGGTGCGAGCGGCCCGCCATCTCCAGGCCACTTGCCGCAGGCGGAGCCCACAGCGCAGCCCCCAGCTCAACCAAGAAGGCGCCTTCGCAGGGGCGGGGACGCAGCGGGGTGACAGAGGAGTCAGCAACTGACGCGGCGCGCGACACGCTCCACCGTGACAAGCGATGTTGCCGCGGGAGCGCCTCGTGCCGCTGCGGCAACTGGAGCTGGATCTTCCCGCGCCACCGCCACCGCGCTGCCAAGCGGACAAGGGATCCTACTCCTCCGCCTCGTCGCGCCGCAGGTGGGCCGGACTTCGACCTCTCCGCGCTCAGCTCCGACGAGGAGGAAGAAGAGTAAGACTTTTCTGGTGTACTTGTAGTTCTTTGATTTTGTTGCTTTGTCTTGTATCTGATCTCCTTCGATCTGAACCTGTTCCTTTTCAGGACGTTGGCTCAAAGAGCGGCGAAGAGGGCCAATGTCCCGGTGGTTATCATCGAGGACGAGCCCCCCGAAGCAACAGGGGGGGCGCCCGAGACCACCTTGCCGGACCTGGCAACTACTCCGCGAAGCAGCCCCCAGCACAGTCCCCAGCGTAAGTACATGGTTCACTTTCTGCTTTTGGGCGCGCACGGGTGCTCTTTTCTTTGCTGACATCTGATTGTTGGTTTGCTTGTGTAGGAGCAGAACAACTTCACCAGGAGGGCTCGGAAACCGTCTCCGACGTGCCATCTGCCTCCACTCACCTCCAAGGGATGATTCCCCGGCAAGGGAGCGTTCTCTGGTAAGGAAGCAATCTCTAGCAAGGGAGGAGTCTCCGGCAAGGGGCAGCACTGGTGACCCCCCGGTGGTGGAGCCCATGACCATGGACCCCAGCTCAGGTACTCCCTTGCCTAAAATTTTCCTTGCGTTCTTCTGATTTTTTTTCTTTTTTTTGGATATTTTCTTGACTTCTTCTCCTTCTCCGGTCGCCAGTCCCACTTTCCACAGAGCCCATGGAGACTGAAGCGGGCGGCGAGGAGAACGTGCGCGGCGATGCTGACGATGCCGCCGCCGCCGAAGAAGAAACCGGTGCCGATGATCCCGCCGGCGAGGAAGCCGCCAAGGCTGCTGGCGCGAGAGCTGGCGAAGGGTCCGGCGGTCGCACTGATGGCCCTGAGGCTGCAGGAGCGCCAGGCGCTATGCCGACCGCCGATCCTTCCGCCGCTGCCGCAGCGCCAGACTCCGAGGAGCCCCAACCCGGCGCCTATCTGAAGGCTGGCGAGGGTGTCTTCATCAGGCT
Organism: Triticum dicoccoides; assembly: GCF_002162155.2. Taxonomy (NCBI): domain Eukaryota; kingdom Viridiplantae; phylum Streptophyta; class Magnoliopsida; order Poales; family Poaceae; genus Triticum; species Triticum dicoccoides. The sequence goes on along the minus strand of NC_041389.1, from coordinate 200,131,980 downwards.
CCCCTGGGCGTCGAGCTCCAGGGCGCCAGTTGAAGGAGAAGCTTTCGACGGGGAGGTGCTCGCCTCTGCTGGGCTGTCACTGGTTGACACGCCAAGCAACAGCAGCGGCGAGTCTGAGGAGGAGCAGCTGCTCCGGAAGCTGGTGTTGCTCTACCGCGCCCGACAAGCCAAACTGGAGTCCCGAGAAGCGCTAGTCGCGCAGGCGGGGGCAAATATTGAGAAGCGTGCAGAGGAGCTCCGGGAGCACAATCGGGAAGCTCTCCGGTCCATTGCAGAGGAGCGTGCGCAGCTTGTCGAGGCACGGAAGGCATTCATCCTTGAGAAAGACGAAGCCGAAGAGCAGCAGCGGCTCGCCGCCGAGGAGCTATCTGCGCGGGAAGGGGAGCTGACTCAACGGAAAGTAAACCTCGACAGCCAGGAGGAGGATCTTGCCACGCATGAGCAGGCACTTGGCGAGGCGCTCAAGGAAGCAAAGGACGCGGCCGCAGCTGCCGAGGCCGCCAAGGAGGGATTGGAGGCAAAGGTGGCGCAGCTAGAGGCTGATCTGAAAGCGAGCGGCGAGGAGCTTGCCGCGCTCAAGCTCGAGCGTGAGAAGGACGCCCTTGCCCATGGTGAGCTGCAGGGTCAACTTGCCGAGAAGGGCAAGGAGCTGAGCGCCGCCAAGGATTCCAACGCCGATCTGGAGCTTAAGCTGGCCACCTTGACGGAGACGCTGGACGGCGCCAAGAAGCGGGAGGCGGACTTGAAGGAGGAGATCAAGGGCAACGAAGCGCTGCTGGCGAGGGCCGCCGAAACCCAGAACACCTTCAAGGACACGGTGGAGCTCTGGACGGAGGGCCTCGTGAACATCGCTGCAGTCATTGACGGGGAGCTGGCGCAGTTGGGAGTGGAGGACTTCGGGTACTCCTCCGACGAGAACCTCCCGCCCAGCGCCAAGCTCACCCTGTTCTTCAAAGGCGTGGCGACTGCCCTCCAGCAGCTCCAATAGAAGATCCCGAAGCAGCTGGCCGACGAGTCGCGCACGATCTGCGCCCGAGTCCTGGAGAAGGTGTTGGTGAAGGTGGCCTTCCGCAACCAAGGTCTCAACTTCACCAACATCCTGAAGAAGCTACTGGCGGATGCTGATCTTGAAGCGCTCAAAGCCCTTGTCGCACCCATTGTGGACAAGGTGAATGAGGTCAAGAGGGTCGATGGTGGCCGCGTAGATTAGGCCGCCAGTTTTCTTCTTCGCTTGCCGCTGCTAGTCATGTCATGAGAACATTTTATTAGAGCCGCGACAAGTTATTTTTGTAATATAACTCTATCTTAGGTAATGATTGCTATGTTACTTCCTTTACTTGATTCTTGGATTTGTATGTTTCTACCCTACGCTTTCTAGGGAAACTTGCGGGCGCAGGCACCTTTGCCGCGAGCGCTGAGTGCCGAACTTCAGCAGCCTGCTGGCGGTGCTGCTACCGACAAGCAACCTTGTCGCAGCTAGTCGCAGCTCACTTAAGTTGTTGAGCGGACTCGAAACAAAGTAAGGGCGCAACTAGCTATGAGTTGGTTCCTCTGCGCACAGGTTTTCCATACAAAGCATGGTCGTTCAAGGAAAATAACTTAAAAATTTAAAATTTGATTGCTCAAACTTTGGCAACTTAGCTTTTCTGTCGTTTGCTTCCCGGCAAGGCGAAACTCTCTTGAACGGCCCGGTCCACACCATTATCTTCTCCTTTCCCCCCGGCAAACTTGTGTGCGAGGGAACCTTTTTCTTCTTGAGAAATAGAAAGAAGAGAAAATAAAGATATGGAGCCTTACGGCTCGTTATTGTTTACCGGAGGCAGGTGCTGCACAAAGTGTCAGATGATACAAAGATGTCGGGGAAACTGATCCACGAGCACCTATGGGACCGGCGGACCGAGCGCCTTTCGGTTCGGCGGAGGGCGGAGGTCGCACGAAGAGCGGATCGAGGCAGTGCACACGAGCAGTTTACCCAGCTTTGGAGCTCTCCGGAGAGATAACACTCCTGCTGCTGCTTGTTTGTGTATTCAGTGTTCTTGCTCGGGAGCGATCTGAGCTACAAGACCGAGCGTGGGAGCGTTTCTAGTTTCGAATGAGTCGAACCTCTTCTACGTTGCACATGGGCCTCCTTTTATACGCTCAAGGGGTCACCGACAGGTGGCAACGTAGATGAAGGGTAAAAATGGAAAAAGGATGTGGTAGGTACAGCTACCTATACTGTAGACACAGTGTATCATACCTAACTCTAACGGCAGGGGACAAGGGCATTGAATGCCCGTCTGTGTCGTCCAAACAGTGCAGAAAGAGACCGTTAGGGACGCCACCGATCGCCACGATGGCCTTCTTGTCAACACCGCTTGCCACCATGCACCCCTGGCTGCACAGCCTCTCGCCACGCGTGCCCGGGAGGGCCCCTGAGCGACACGTGGGTTGATGTGCTGGAGCGCGGGTGCGGTGTGGCCGCTTGCCGCGGCAAGTGTCTTGCCGCGGGCGTTGTCTTGTCGGGCTCGGGGGCTTGTCGCTCACCGAGCCTTGCCGGGACGCAAGGCGCGTCGCGGCAAGCCTTCTTGGAACGCCTTGGTCGGCCTTCCCGGCAAGCTCCTCTTGCCGGGGCCTTGTCTTCTCGGCTTGAATACTTTGTTCTTGAATGGCTTCCCGGCAAGCTCCTCTTGCCGGGGTCTTGTCTCTTAAGGAGTCCCGGAGGATCTTGGCGGTGACCCGGCGAGCCTTGCCGCGGGGTGCTACAACTGCCCGTGCACAAGTTCGGGATACTAGGGTACCCCTACTCTAGTACACCGACAGAACCCCTCTGTGATTATCTTCCCCTCTGGAAAGGTCTCGGAAAGGGCCTCTGGATTAGATCTAGTGGTTCTGGAACTTGCGACAGCTAGAATTGTGTTTTGTGCACTCCCCTAGGGTTTATGGAATTTTAGGGTATTTAACGAGCTGAGAGGCGGTGGAAAGAACCTCTATGGGCCCCACCATGCATCAGGGCGCTCCAGGGGCCTCTAGCGCGCCCAGGTTGGTGGTGGGCCCCATGGGGCTTCCCTCGTGCACTTCCGTGGCTCCCAAGTTGTCTTCTGGGCAAAAACAACTCTCTAAAAAGTTTCGTTGCGTTTGGACTCCATTTGATATGGATATTATGCGAAGTAAAAAACAACGAAAAAATAGCAACTGGCACTGGACACTATGTCAATAGGTTAGTCTCAAAAATTATATAAAGTTGCTATAAAATGGATATGAAACATCCAAGAATGGTAATATAGCAGCATTGAACAATCAAAAATTATAGATACGTTGGAGACGTATCATACACATTGGTTTGCTTGAACCCAATCGCGGTCTAATATCACATTGTAGTTACCTTGCACCTTGGAGACAAAGAATGTGATAGCTAAAGTTTTGCTTCCCACCATACGCTCCACATACATCACATCTTTGGCTTGAGTTTTCTATTTGCCTTCAAAACCATTAAGCACCATGTTGGTCTTTATTAACTCTTCATCACGCAGCCCCAATTTTCTGAAGACCGAATATGGCATAAGATTCACCACGGCACCACCATCAAGCATTCTAGCAACCAGCGATCCATTAATATGACCTTTAAGGAACAATGGCTTCAAGTGCGTCTTCGGTTCTTTTGGCTTCTCGAATATAGCATTTTTAGGAATAAAATCCAACTGAACTACTTCCCCTTCTTCATCTATAGCACACAATTCAGCGGTTAAGTAATACACCATATTAATATCCATACCTTCATGAAGCGATGTAGACCCATAATCCAGCATATCATCTCCATCCTCAAGCATGTCCACCGACTCCGAAATATCTCCAAGTGAAGAGGAAGTAATAGGTGAAGTGGACGATGTAATAGTGATTGCATCATCCTATGTTGGTGGTGTAGGTGTGGCTATGATCAATGCAGAACCTTCTATGTTTTCCTTTTGCTTAGTCTTCCACACATGTTTTTCGAGCATCATGGGATGGGTTTCATTGAACAATTTATCCCTTTGCTTCTCTCTTCTTTTTCCACCTTCTCATGGCTCCTCATGCGCTGAAATATCTTTTTTTGTGCCTTGGTCAGACCGGGAGGACACCACTTAGGCTAAGTATATTTTGGATCACTCGGTTTGGCCTTGCTTGTGCTAGCTTCATGGTCATTAGCCATGGGACCTTGCTGGACAGCAACCACATATTTACTAGAATTAGCCGGATTATCAACAATAATCGACTCTTTGATTGTTAATTCTAGAGTGCCTACCATAATAGTTTTAGCACTAGTACTCTTCTCCTTTTGCTTGCTAGGCTCTGAAATTTCAACACTTGGTGATTTAGCACACCACACTTGCCTGGTGACCCTTTTTTGATTATCTTGCATTGGCCGATTGACACCATTGTTCAAACAGCCTTATGTGGGATGATTATCTTGCATTGGCCGATTGGCACCATTGTTCAAACAGCCTCATGTGGGATAAGAAAGCCTCTCATGAACGGGCCTCCTTGGTTCTGCCCAACCCGGATGAAAAGAATAAGGGGCCATTGGGGGCTTCCCCCAACCTCCATTGAAGTCTCCCATGTAGTATGGAGCATAGGGGAGTGACGCTATCCATCTTCCCATATGGCCTTGCATGATGTTGAAATTCTTCCCGAGGAGGTGACCTTGAGCGCTTCAAACTTGATGACCGGTTAGAGCTAGAACCGGCCGCTTGATTGGCCTATTTGGACAAAAACATATAAAAAGTTGGCTTGATTTTCTTGCGCTACACTTTAGCTTCATTCGTCTTCCACTTGCCAACCTCTGGACTTTTGGGCTTAACAAATTTGGCATGAGTGTTCTCTTGCACTTGTGGTTGCCCCCCGATTGTAGGATTCTTGATCGTGATCTTAATTATCTACTTGCCGCCAGGTTGCTTGTCAAGCACAAGTTGTCTCCCCAATACCTTGTCCCCTTGCTTTTCCTAGGCTCACCAATGACAATGTTCTTTTTATTAGCTGATTTGGCTATGTTGGGCCGAATTAACATCGTCTTCCCCTCCAAATCCATGGTGTTCATTGGGAAGGGCTGCTTGCCAACTTGCATCTCAGAAAAGTTCAATCGTTCGCCATTAATGGTCGATAGTATCTGCCGTGGAAAAACATTACAAACGTTGTGGCATGAGAAAAAGAATTACGATACTTGCAATAAGCATGCAGCTTCAGCTCTTCAAACGGCGGTAAAGTATGAGATATTCTAAAAATCTCAGCTTCCAACAAAGCATCAAATATTCTATAACACTTCGCAATGTTGAAAGTAAATTTCATCTCTTCATCACGATTCTTATGAATCAGGTTTAAATCATTTCAAGTAAATGACTTGGCCTTAGTTTGGCAAACAAATTCAGTAGCATAAATATCACCCTCATAGTCCAAGTGCTCACTATCATACTCAACCATATTCATCTTAGGACGATCAGTTTTATACCTATGCACCTCTTTAAGATCTTCGCTTCGGCTTTCTTGAGCCAAAGCCCTTTGTAAGACTTGGTTGATACTTCAAGACTCATAGCCTTCTAGACTTTATATAATGTGAGTTCTCAAACCACTAAGCACAAGATCAGCCAAATCCCTCTCGGTTATCACCAAACTATAGCACCATTTTTTATCTCTAAATCTCTTGATGTAATCGGAGACCGATTCATCATTCTTTTGTCTAACCGATGTAAGATGTGAGAACTTAAGCTCATTATGCCCACTATAAAAATGATCATGAAAATTTTGTTCGAGTTGTGACCATAAATGAATAGAACCATGTGGTAAAGCGGCAAAGCATGAAAATGCGGTACCGGTTAAAGATAAAGGAAATAAACGCACTTTCAATTTATTTAGTGAGCCTGCTTCACCCATTTGTGCCAAGTATTGACTAGCATGCTCCCATGTGGTTTTTGTGCCCTCTCCATTAAACTTAACAAAATCTGGAATTTTATATCTCGGAGGGCATTGAATTGCATCAAAGTATTCTGGATATGGCTTTTGGTAAATACGGTTCCTTGGTAACTCAACTCCAAAATTCTCTCGGAGCATCTTAGCCATCTCCTCTCTAAGATTAGCTAGACCATCATCCTTAGTGGACGATGAAGCTTGTGGCATTGGTATAGGAGGAGTAGGGTTAGCAGCTGTAGGTGTGATTTGTGGCATGTATGCCGAATTGTAATTCGGCAGTGATCTAAACGCGTTTGCACCTATGGGTAGGACTTGGTTCGGCGTCACCACCGAACTTGTCTTGCTCATGATAGGATTAGTGGGTGCAACAACAATTTGATTTTCGCACAAGGATAATAATTCATCAGCATAGGAGGCGCCGATGAAATAGGTAAAGTTGGATTAGGGATATCTATGGTAGTAGGCACACCAACATTACCACTAGATGATTGAGGCATATTTTTTGAGCATTACTATTTTCCAAAAAAGTTTTGTATAAAAGATTATTGCTATCAGTAATGCGACTATCAATTTCAGCCCGTACCTCGGGGGAGAAGGTATTACTCGCAGAGGGTTTAACCAACTCACCATGAAGGGGAAGAAACTTGACTTCTCCAATCAGAGTGATATTGCCTTGAAAATCCATCTTGAAGTTTCCAAGGAACTCTTGCAAGTACATCTCTTCACGTGCTTTCTTGTACTCATCATATGCTTGGTGACGATCGACCGATAGCTCATCAAGCTTGGGATTAATGATGTTATCGGTGCCTACCTCAGATGGCTTGGGAAGATCAAACATGATGGATGACGATGATGATTGATCTTTAGTCCCCAGCGGAGTCGCCAAAAAGTATGTTTGCACACGAGCACTTCACCGTGTGCCCTCGACACCAGGGCTGTTGCACCGCAGCTCACATCTAAGGAGACCCATACGGAAGCGCGGTACGCAAACATTCGGTGGGCGCTTTTAAGGACCCGAAACCCCACACGCACAGGAGGGACCCCGTGAGGGCGCATGGCGGCTATGGCTTCCCTAGGTCGATTTGCTCGCCCCTAGGGCCTCGAGGTTCGCTGCCCTCCAATCTTGAAGAACGGCGAAGAACGAGAAGAGATATACAAGGGAGACGATAAAATTAAAGGTAAAAGTGGTAGATGATTTGTTCGATTGTGTGTTGTTATTCAATCGGTCATCACCTCTTGTCTATATATGAGGCGGATGGACCTCCTGTATAAGAAAAGGACTTGCATTGCCATCTAAACCATTAAAATCTAACCAAATTCGGACTTTGCATGACATCCGGCCCGGATGTCCGTCTCTAGGCCCGGATGATCTGGCCAAACCCGGATTTGTGACAGCAGCACAGTGGTGTGGGTGTAAGTTTTGCGTATGACCTTGGATTAAAACGATTTTTATAACAAAATCATTCATTTCGATGAGATGCGCAACTTTGATGTTGTACACTTTTTGATTTGAAGTCATCTTGAGGGGGGCTCGGGCTGTTTTCTAACATCTGCAGTAGAAAAAATTTGCCTGGACGTCTGGGTCATCCGGCTTCATTTTTAGCTTCTGTTGTTTGGGTATTTTGTTCGGCCTCCGACCGAATGATCTGGACCCCGGCTCGGATGATCCGGCCATGTAGTGCTGCAGTGCGCAGTTTTGGCTCTAATTTTTGCATACGACCTCAAGCTAAGATAATTTTTATATAAAAGGCATGCGCTTCGACAAGACGAAGAACTTTCATGTTGAAACATTTTCCATACGAGGCCATCTTAATTGTGTTTCATGCCATTTTCTAATCTGATGTCAACACATGTATCTCCGAGATAGTCATACTTTTGCATCTGAGATCCGTTTTGGACCATCTTCATATCTATTCCGATTTTCTTGAAGAGAGCCATCAAATGGTGACATGAAATCATAATTTTAAGCTCATCCCCTCAAGTCACTCTTTGCGATCATGCCATTTTCGAGCACCAACACCATAATTATCCTATTTTCTAAACTATCCGTGCAGTAAAAAATGACCCAGAAATAAAAGTGCTCAGAATGTCGTAAAATTTTAACATGATTTTTTCTGAATATTGAAGAATTTTTGGCACTGAACACACCCCAGGGGGTGCACCTGTTGCTCACAAGGCAATAGGGCACGCCTACCCCCCTGGCGTGCCATGTTGCCTTGTGACACTCACATCACCCCACTCACTTAGTGCACTTGCGCACTACATCTCCTTCCTCCAGAAAAAATTGTGGTAGCTATTGTTCTCGTGTTCTTGCTTCTAAAACTGAGATTTTTGATCTTTTTGCTCGGACCTCCATTTCCGAAACTGTTTTGGGGGATTACTCCTTGGTATGTGACTCCTCCAATGGTCCAATTAGTTTTTGTTTGGGTGGTTTATATTTTTCTTATTTAGCTACTATTGGTGCCACTCAAAATAAGCTTGCATGTTGAATTTATTTGGTTCTAGTAGTCTGAATGGTTGATATAGGCTCTAAACACTTGTACGAGTAGTTGCTCTCAATCTTGTTAAGTTTTGTTAACTTCTTTTTGTGGTCCAGAAATTTTTAGAAATTTTCTCTCAGTAAAATGAAGATCTTTAGGAGAAGTTCTTCAAGGAGGAGGTCCTCGGGAGGATCATCAAGCTAGGGCTCGACACGTCAGGCATATATTGAACCACGAGCAAGTTCGGTGCAAGGTGCTAAAGAGAAATAATGCCAATGTTTGCGTGACATATTCATGATAGGTGCAGGCATTAAGGAAGAATTTCATCAATATATATTCAAAATGCTGAACTTACCATAGGTAATGGTGATTTATATGGAGGAATCTATGCCTCCAGTGTAGCTGCAAAACTTGGGGTCTCTCCCTGACCTAATGATCCCATACTACCTGATAAGTACTTAGATTTTGAGGCGATGCAACACCGTGTGTTTATTAAGTATGAGACTCGCAAATATGACTATAACTTCATATTTGATAAACATCGTGATGTCTCCGTTATTTTTCATGCGCCTATTCTCTTTGACTTTCATAGGAAACAAAGAAATTGTGTCTACGAGGATGAGGTGCATGAGTACAATGAGGCAGTAGAGATTGTCTGATGTGGCAGCGTTGAACATTGCCCCGATTTATAATTATGACTACTGTCCTGATCAGTGGTGGCACTAGACCAAGTTAGGCCAAAACCCTAAGCTTGGGGGACTACGTATACTCACCCTCTTTACAGTCATGTATCACACATTCATTCCAGTTGTTGGTCTTAATCGTTTTCACTGTATATCCATGCTTAGATTTATTTGACTTTTCTTTTGTGTGTTTGAAAAACTTTAAAAATCCAAAATTATTTCTCACTCTTTTGAGTTTTCCATTCTTGTTTAGTTAGTTCATAGTAGTAAACATAACCCAAAAAGACTTCTCATTTCATATTTTGTTTGTTGGGAGTTCTCTTGTGTAAGTAGTTTTTCTCGCCTTTTGTTTTTCTTCTTTAGTTTGTTTTCTTCAGAAAAACTAAAACCTCCTAAAATATTTCAGTGTGTTCCTCTGAATTTCTTTGAGTCGTCATAAGGAGAAGACTTCGTAAGAATTTTCTAGTGGCTCTTATATACGTTGTTGTTAATCTAATGAAGGGCCAATATTTACTTGTCTTCTCCTTTGAATAAAATATTTGCAGATTTTAGCTTCCAGGACACTCTTGCACTACTATTATTTCCACATCATTCAGTTGTGCAAGTGAAAGGAAATAATGACAATGATTTGATGAAGTGACTGTGACAAAGAAAAGTTAGCATGAACTCTTCTTGTTTTTTCCTTTTGTAAATATGTTTAACTCAGTATCCTCGATTCAGCATATTATGAGTAAACATGTTCATGACGATAATTAGATATTATAGTTGCTCATGCCATGCTTAAGTAGCTAGGAGTGGATAATGATTTATCTTGAGTGTCAGCATGCATTAAAATGGTTATGATGTAGTATGTTAGGATGGTATCCTCCTCTAAGTGATTCAAGTGGCTTGACTTGGCACATGTTCACACATGTAGTTGATTCAGAACCAATGTAGCCTTCATGATATTTATATTCAGGTTTTTTATATCCTACTCACGCTCATGTTCAATGTTAATTATTCGCGATGCACAATTATGACAATTGTCGCTCTCTAGTAGGTCGCTTCTCAATCTATTTGCTAGCCTTTGCCTTTACTAAGTGGAAATACTGCTTGTGCATCCAAAATCTTGAAACCGAAAGTTGTTCCAAAAAATTCAACCATACCTACCTATATGCGGTATTACCCTACCATTCCAATTGAATTTGTATGTGGCATCTCTAAACCTTCAAATAAACATCTATTTTGTGTGCCCACACCGCTCATGGAGCCATGGGGCGGTCAATATCTTCCATGTTGGGATGACCGAATAATTAAGCTACAGTAACCTCTGCTAATGATGCCATGTCACCATGATTATGGTGGTTAATCCCGCGATGGTTCAATCCCATTTGAATTCAAATTTCAAAATCAAGTCAAACGGCCAAAGTTTTCAATCTTTTCAAACTAAAATGTTCTGGGTGTGACAAATAAAACAGTAGCCGAAAACATTGGTGTAGAAATCATATTTTTATAAAAGGTTTAAAAGCTCTTACATAAATAAAACAGTAGCCGAAAACAATTATTAAATGCTCATAAATAGTAAACAAATATAAACATGTTTTATTAAAGTGCCAAATTATTTGTAGGAGTGGATTAATTGTTAATGCTAATTTTAGATGTAAGTGTTGTGTTTTATAAAAAATAAAACTAAAAGGAAAATAGTGGAGCGGTTTCAAATAAAAGAAAAACACCACCACTGCCCTTGGGCCTCGGCCAACTGGCCGGCCTAGTCGGCCACTTCCCCAGCTGGCCCAATTTTCCCCCACCTATAACCCCTTACCCATGACTTAATCCACCCCACAACCCACACGATCCCCACCCCACTCGCCCCACTCCCTCGCCCTCCTCTGCCTCCCTCGATCTAGATCGGGCAGATCGGTGCCCCGTCGCCGCTCGCCTTCTCTGCCACCTCGTTGCCGACACCGGACCTTGATGTCACTGCCTCACCTCGCCACCGAGCCGCCCCCAACGCCGGTCTGCGCGTTGCCCCATCCCCTCCACCCCCGATCTGGAACTGTGGCTCGGCCCCGACGCCACCGACGCTCGGAGCCCCCCTCGCCGAAGCCACAACGATGCCAGACCACGTCCTCATCTCCTCCTCGCGCTGCTTCTCCGAGCCACGCCGCCCGTTCCCCTACATCATGGGTGAGGAACCCCCTCTCAACCTAGCCCCACTTCTCCGTCCGATCACCGCGGTCGGGCCGCGCTCGCTGCCTCTGGACCACGCGCGTGCACGCACTCAGCCACGCCGGGCCGCGCCCATTACCACCCAACGCGGTCGACGCCTCCTCCGGCCACGACCTGCGCCTCGCCGGCCTCGCAGCCGCTTCACTCCAACCGCCTCCCTGCGCCCACACGCAAAGTCCCCTGCTAGCCGCTGCTGCCCTGCAGCTTAACGCCGCGCTGCCGGCTCGCCCTCGCTCGCCCCTGCATCGAGCCGTCGCCTCGGGCCCCAACCCACCACGCACTGCCTCCCTCCCCGGCGACCACCGCGCCACAACAGCCCACTACCCCGCGGCGGCGCCCATGTGGCCCGCCCCTTCCTGCTCCACCGCCCTCGCGGGACCGGGTCGGCGCCCGCACGCTCGCTGTGCCCGTAACCGCCTGCCCCGCTAAAGCCTTGGCCCACTGACCAGTGGGGCCCAGGCCCTAGTTATAAACGAAATTAATATATATATATATAGAGAGAGAAACAAAATTAAAAATGATAATTAAAAAATAATTAATTAACTAATTAATTAATTAACCTATTTAACTCTTTTTAATTACCGTAATTGCATAATTAGTCTAATTAAACTATTAGATTAGCTCATGTGACAATAATAGTGGGTCCCGGTCGTCAGTTTGACCAGTCAACGCTCTGTTGACGGCTCACGTCATGATGACATCAGGCTAAGATCATAATCCTGTTTTTGATTTAAGGACAAAAGTATCGTTTAAACTACCCGAGATTATTAATGTTATTAACATTATTAAAAATAAAAAGGTATAAAAATACTTTTTTCATGAATAAAAATTACATGCAAATGTAGGTGATGTTTTCTGAACATGCTGATATATTTTTTGCATTTTTCAGAGTTCATATCAACTTATTATGAATGTTCAAACGACTTTGACCATTATTTTGAAACTTCATAACAAGTTGATATGAACTCAAAAAATGCAAATAAGATATCAGGATGTTCAGAAAACGTCACCTACATTTGCATGTAATTTTTGTTCCTGAAAAAAGTATTATTTTTACCTTTTTATTTTTAATAATCTTAATAACTTGAATAACCTTAGGTTCTTTAAACAGTGCTTTTTTTCCTGAATGCAACTGACATAAACATAAAGCTAATGCTTATCTGAACATTTTGATATCTAATTTGCATTTTTTCTGAGTTCATACCAATTTGTTATGAATTTTCAAAGTATTAGCCAAACGGTCAAAGGGCATTGGACGACCTCAGAGGAAAATCTAAGGGCAAAACTGAGCAGAGTCGAAAAGTAAGGGCAAAACCCATGGGTAGGTTCCAATTAGGGGCAAAAATGCATTTGTCCCTAAATTAAATTAGGTAATTCTAGAAATTGATTAAAACTTTGAAAATTAATTTAAAATAATCTGCAAGTTAGATGTAAATACTTTCTACATGGAAGTTGCTCAGAAAAACGAGACGATTCCGAATACGCTCTCCATTCATCCGGCATGTGCCCCTAGCACAGCGAAACTGGAACCATCCCCTCCGTTCTGTCTGTCCAAAAATACCTAACACCGGGAATACTTTCCCGGTTGTTTTCCGCCTTCGCCGGTGCTACCTAGCACTGCATTAGAACAACCCTAGCACCGCATTTCATCATCTCATGCTTAGTGATGCATCTGTGTGCTTTGTATTTACTATTCCTTCCCCCTCTTCTCTCCGATAGACCCCTAGACCGTTGTTGATGCCACAATGATCGACTACATCGACGATGACATGTCTTCCTTTTTAGCAGAGCTTCGAGGCAAGCAAACCCCCCTTGATCATTCTGATATCGCCTGTTCCATTCTCTCTCATGCTTGCATTAGATTTTGCTACTGTTATTGATTGCTCCTATTATGATGCATAACCAGCTTTTGTAACCTACTATTGTACCTTACGTGCTTATCCTAAACTGCTTAGTATAGGTTGGTTTGTGATCCACCAGTGTTGCTCACCTTGTCCTAGTTGCCCCGGCTTGATGATCGATGACTCGATCAACGTGATCGACATACAGAGCTCAACACATCACATCACACCCCCTTTATTGCTCGACTCTGCTGAGCTACTATCGATTGCCGAGGGTGATACCTCATAACACACTCCTGGGGATAACTCTATAGTGTAGCTATTCGGTCGTGGTCATCGAGGGTGATTCCTCCTTCACCACTCCCGATACGACTCTGTCGTGCAACACCTCAAGTGTGAACCTCGAGGGTGATTCCTCCTAAGTTCAGCTTGATGATTACATTGAGTGGATTCTATCGAGGGTGATTCCTCGGGTTTCTGCCTTGATGTTACAGACACATAGTTACCTTTACCTCCCCGTGCACAGTTACTATGGGACTGTAGGGACAGGAGGTACCATCCCGGTAGAGGTGGACCTAAGTTCCCAACAGTTTCTGCTTAGTCGGGTTGGCCTTGAGGGGTACCCGCGGGTTGATGTGAAAGTCAGGGTGGGCCCAGAGAGCACCCGCGAGATAATTACGAGGCATTGCCGGGGGGGAGATCACCCAAGAGAGAGAGTGTTGGGCCTGGCCCTTGCCGTATTTCCTCGAGACGGGGTGACGTGGTCACATTATCGTGAGTCTCTGCTCGTCTCCACGAGCTCCTAATACATTAAGGGTTTGGGTAGATGTCCTGAGTTGGCCACTGGCCTATACACACTAACCACCACGCGGGAACAGATATCATCACTCGGCGTCGTAGTATCAGCCGAAGCTTTGTCAGACGTCCAGTTCAGCATTGCAGCACGGCTGGGTCGGCACCATCCATGACAGAGGTGGAGCATGAGCCTGCCCTGCTCGAAACAACCCGGAGTGCAACGGGTGATGGGCCGAAGACTCCGGAGTGCTTAAGATGTAAACCGGCAGGGACCTCTCTGCTGAGCCTAGGTAGGGTTGCGACGTGTTGATCTTCTGAGGCCGGGCATGGACCCAAGAAAGTGTGTCCGGCCAGAGTAATCAAGTGTGTTGGGTAATGTGGTGCACCCCTGCAGGGTAGTTATCTATTCGAATAGCCGTGTCCACAGTAACGGACGCTCAGAGTTGTATCCCGATCTATTACAACTAGAAATGGATACTTGAGACATGAGATGGATATGTTGGCTCCGGGATTACTTTCTCGCAGAGAGTCGAGGAAGGATCCCTGGGCGTTAATACTACAACATGCTCATTAATTATAAACTGCTATTCTGCACTCTTCTGAATACTGCAAGACTCTTAAAGATGCTAGTCTTTGATAGGCTAGACTTTCCCCTATATTCTGGCATTCTATAGTTTAGTCCTCAGATGCATCCCTTCCTTTGATACCAATGCATACTTAGTATAGATCTAATGCTTGCGATTGCTTCAGATGAGTACTCACGATTGCTTTGCTATCTTCCCCCCTTCTTTCTTCTTTTAGGTTGTTGCAACCAGTTGGTGCATCCCAGGAGCCAGATGCCACCACCAACGTCTGCTACTACCCTAATGGAGCCTACTACTACATGGAGACCGCCGACGACCAGGAGTAGTTAGGAGGTCCCACACAGGAGGCCTTTCCTCTTCGATCGTTGTTGCTTTTGTGTTTGCCTTCTTAAGGCATCCTTGTTTAACTTATGTCTGTACTCAGATGTTGTTGCTTCCACTGACTCTTGTGTATCGAGCTATGTATTCGAGCCCTCGAGGCCCTTGGCTTGTAATATAAAGCTTGCATAATTTAATTTTTCTATCTACAGCTGTGTTGTGATATCTTGCCATCAGTCCCTGATCTGGATCATACACATTTGCATGTATGATTACTGTACAATTAAATCAGGGCGTCACAAGTTGGTATCAGAGCTGACTGCCTGTAGGAATCCCCCTTCCAAAACTCCTTGGCCTAAGTTGAGTCTAGTCTTTGAAAATTGTTTTACTAACATAGTTGTGTGGCTTACGGGCCCACGTCGCCATTGGGTGGTATTAGGATCTTTTACTCCTCATCTATACTCTGGGACTCTAATCTCTCTTCTATTTGGGTTAAATGGTTTTGCTAACTCTAATTCTGGGTTCTCGTAAATACTTTCTCCTTGAGAGCCCCTTTATTCTAGATGATGGCTTGCTTAACCAGAAGATTCTGAAGATATCCTTCAGTATTTCCCGAGACGTTTGTGCTCGTCGATTTTGTAGTTCCCTACCTTCGATAAATCCTCTAGATAACTACATACACTTGTTTCTCATACCTTCATCCTCTATTACTCTTGTTATTACAAGATGTCCTGAAATGCTCTTCGACATTCCAAGAATCTTTTATGCTTAATGCACAATTCCTTGTCGCATGGATACCCCTATGAATAATTTTTTGCACTTGTCGAGGAATTGTTCATTACTAGTTGTTCATATGAATCACGAGATACATTGACATACTACTCGATCTTCCAAAAGTCCTCAGTAACCTATTACTCTTGTTCCTCCTTACCTGCTTACACTATGGTTAGTACCATATGTATAGTAATATAATTAGCATCCTTTGTCATCCTAATTTCAAGCATTTGATTTGATATGTTTGTGAATGCTCGCAATAATCAATTGTAATTAGAATTCTTCCCTTGGCTCAGACATCACTCCGGACATGAGCTCATGTTCGGTCAATCAAGCCTTGATTGATTGTCATTTTGGGTCTATTCAACTTATCCATCCTGAATCAGAGTGTTTGCTTTTGATCCCTTGATTTGGAAATCATAATTTCTTTGCATTTGAGCTTGAGTTAGTCATTTTTTTCTATAGTCTGATCTCCTTGCATTCTTCCTTCTTCTAGTTGAGTACCGATGCTCACATCAAATCCGTTGTCGACCACGAAATCCTTCGTTGGATTTTATCCGACAACGTGCTTCATATTCAATAACCTTATGAGTTTTTCCTCGGATCCATAATTATTTTGGTACATTGTATCCTCTGCTTTCTCAACCATGCTCTACTTTGTAGCTTGTATAAATTACTCCTGAAGTCTGTGTTATATGTTCCTAGGATGCCCCAATGGGTTGAATCTGTGTCTTCCCTAAATCCATGTGAACTCAAAAGTTATGCCGGTCATACTCTACTAGATTTTCGTTAGGTAAAATTTGAATGCTACAACTTCTTCGAATGTGAGAAGTGAATGCAAGGTTGTGCATTATAGAAGTGGGAGTCGACCTTGAACCTTTGTGTTCATACCCATGGACCAGATGTGGAATTTATCATGGAAGCTTCTTGTTATAATAATAATCCCCTTGTGATAAGTTCATCTTGTCTCTATATTTGATCCTTTGCAACCATGGTTCCGACCATATTGTTCTTCTTTGCTCCCATTTCTCGGACAAGTTAAAGTACTTGTCTTCTGCAGATCTTTTCACCTGTCCAACCTCTATCATGTTCTAACATCGAGTATTACCCTCTAGTATCTCAAGAATATCATGGAACTACATAACTTCTTATGAGTTCTTCATCAACTATTATTTCTCGCTGATTCCAACTTTCCATGGGTTCTGAGTTGTTAGACACTCGAGAACACTGATAACGGATTCGAGTCTACACATTCCTTTCCGTTGTATTGTTTAGCCTTTCTTGTAACCTAACATATCTAGGCAGTGATAATTCCCTGCTTGTGTAAACACCTCGGTGTAAAAACTCTGTCAGTGAGACCTTGTTACTATTGTTGATGACATTCCGGTAGCCACCAATGGACGAGAATTTTGCCTATTGGTCCGACTCGTCTTAACGAGTAGGAAAATGGTTCTATTCGTCCATTGCCCTTGGTACCAACATTGTTGCCAACATAACTGATAGGCTATCTTCTGACCTGCCTTGCTATCATGACTGTGAAAGATGTCAGTGCCCTTTCTACTTTTAACTCACAAGGCAGGCCCATAACCCACAGTTCCACAGGATCGAAACCTGACTCTCTTGTACACCCCTGTTTCAAACTTATTCCTCGCACGTGAACTCGTATGTAATTCACGAGCCACCTTCCGGGAGATCATCAATTCTGGTATCAGAAGCAATACTTATTCCCATCGCTCTGAACCCCTTTCACCGTCTGTTTCAGGCAACGAATGATTGCCTACATGGTTGAAGCTTCTTATTGCACCTCCTTACCTTGCTCTCGATGACTTTCTTGAATTTCAACTTGAGAGATGCCTCTATGCCACGTTCACTGAGATAGTCCTCAGGTACCTATCTTGTGTTGAGCTCTGTCCTTGCCGAGTCTTTCCCCCTTACTCCACCCCTTAAATCTCGAGACGAGATTTCTTGTAGTGGAGGAGAATTGTGACGCCCTGATAATTAAGCTATAGTAACCTCTGCTAATGATGCCATGTCACCATGATTACTGTTCTTAATCTCGTGATGGTTCAATCCCATTCAAATTTAAATTTCAAAATCAAGTCAAACGGCAAAAGTTTTCAAACTTTTCAAACTGAAATGTTCTGGGTGTGACAAATAAATCATAAGTAATATTCGTGGATAAATCATCTTTTTATAAAAGGTTTAAAAGTTTTTACATAAATAAAAGAGTAGCAAAAAAGATTATTAAATGCTTATAAATAGTAAACAAATATAAACATGTTTTATTAAAGTGCCAAATTATTTGTAGGTGTCGGTGTACTAAAGTAGGGGTACCCTAGTATCCCGAACTTGTGCACGTGCAGTCGCAGCACCCCGCGGCAAGGCTTGCCGGGTGACCGCCAAGATCCTCTGTGGCCCCTTAGGAGACAAGGACCCGGCAAGAGGAGCTTGCCGGGAAGCGATTCAAGAACAAAGTATTCAAGCCAAGGAGACAAGGCCCCGGCAAGAGGAGCTTGCCAGGAAGGCCAACCAAGGCATCCCAAGGAACTTGCCGCGACGCGCCGCGCGTCCCGGCAAGGCCCGGTGAGCGACAAGCTTCCGGACGCGAAAAGATGACGACCGCGGCAAGACGCTTGCCGCAACAAGCGACCACTCTGTACCCACGCTCCAGCACATCCACCAACGTGTCGCCCTGGGGCCTTTCCAGGCGCGCATGGCAGGAGGCTGTGCAGCCAGCGGTGCGCGGTGGCAAGCGGCGCTGACAAGATGGCCATCGTGGCAAGCGGTGGCACCCCTGTCAGTCCCTGTTTGCACTGTTTGGGCGACGCAGACGGGCATTTAATGCCCTTGTCCCCTGCCGCCAGGGTTAGGTAGGATACACTGTATAGGTAGTTGTACCTACCTCAAATCCTTTTCCATTTTTACCCTTGTCTATGCTGCCACCTGGTGGTGACCCCTTGAGCATATAAAAGGAGGCCCATTCCCAACGTAGAAGGGGTTCGAAAGGTTCGAAGCCAGAAACACACTCACGCTCGGTCTCGTTAGCAGCTAGAGTGTACTGTAGCATTCAGCGCTCCCGAGGAAGAACTCAATATACTCAGACATGCAGCAGTAGGAGTATTATCTCTCCGGAGAGCTCCGAAGCTGGGTAAACTGCTCGTGTGCTTCGCCTCGATCTGCTCTTCGTGCGATCTCCGCCCCCCGCCAAACCGACAGGGGCTCGGTCCGCCGGTCCCATAGGTGTTCGTGGATCAGTTTCCCCGACATCTTTGGCGCGCCAGGTAGGGGGCGTCGAGATTGTGTGAACCTGATCCGGCGTTCACACGAGCTAGATCTTCATTTTTCTTCATCGACATGCCACCGAAGAAGAAGGCTTCGGAGGCAGCTGTCTCGGCCACGTCGATCCCACCACCACCGGAGCAAACGGGTGGTGGGGTAGACGCTGGCGGAAGAACGGGCGTCGACGAGGGAACTCACGGTGCTGCCAGGTCCAAGGACAAGGCTGCGCAAACCTCGGTGTCTGTACATGCACCGCGCCCATCTCAGGAGGCGCAGGACCCACAGCATCATGGTACTCGCAGTGCCATGCGTCCGTTGAATCAAGATCGAGCTGGTGGATCTAGGGGTACTCAAGACCAGCATGCACGCCAACATGCTGGCACGAGCGAGGCACGGTCGCCTGGACGAGATACTGCTCCTTCTAACATAGTTAGAAGTCCGAGCATATCCCGCTCCTCGCACCGTTCGCCACTGCCGCCCACCGCTCGAGCAGAAGCTTTGGCGCGAGCTCAACTGCTCCTGGATTACCCTCCAACAACAGACAAGGTCGACGAATGGAGGGCCACCATTCAGAGTCTCATCGGCTTTGCCAACGGCGACACTCCGCGGCAGCCGAGTACATCGCTACCGCGGCAGGACTACCAGGCGCGAGCCGATGGCGACGAAACCGGTGGGGGTGCGACTACCATGCACTCTCCACCCCGAAGGCCAATATCGCCAACTCGCCGGATCCACCTCGATAGCAACTCCACCGCATCATCAGATCCATGAGCTCGTCGCGATCAGCACCAAGTTCTTCACGAACGACAGCAAGAAGACGCTCGTACTCGCATTGAGTGCCGAAGAGAAGCGCGGCGTCAATCCGACCAGCGCGCTGGGCCCTCTGTCGACATGCATGCGCCAGGGGAACCAGGCGACTTGCCATACGCGGTAGGTTGCCCTGCGTTTACTCGTGAGCTGCGGCAAGTCCAGTGGCCCAGCAAGAAGAATTTCAAGCCAGATGTACCAGAGAAGTACGACGGCAAGTCGCATCCGTCGGAGTTCCTCAGCATCTACACCATCCCGGTGCAAGCTGCCGGGGGGCGGGACGACAAGATCCTTGCCAACTACTTCCCGCTGGTGCTCAAGCCCAATGTCAGATCCTGGCTCATGCACTTGCCAGACAACTCCATATCCTCCTGGGCAGATCTATGCCATCACTTTGTCGGCGCCTTTACAGGCGCTCACAAGCCTCATGGCCAAGAGAGTGACCTTCATCTGCTCGCCCATAAGGAAGGAGAGCCCCTGCGCAAGTATATTCAGAGATTCAGCCATGTACAGCACAACATCCCAGTTGTCCACCCTGCCGCGGTCATCAGCGCGTTCCATCAGAACGTACGAAACCGCAGGATGCGGGAGGAGATGGCGATGTGTAAGATCAGAGACGTCAGTGAGCTATATGCCCTGGCCGACAAGTGTGCACGTGCTGAAGAAGGGAGGAAACTCCCCGGAGAGAATACAGTAGCAGGAGGATCTGATAGTGAGGATGCTGCTCCGGCAAAGAAAAACCGGCGGCGGAACAACAGGAAGAAGAAAGGCAAAGATGTGCTAGTCGTTGAGCAGTCCGGCAATGGAGGTGGCGCCATGAAAGCCAAAGCTGGTACCTCCGGCGCGCAGGCTGTGGCGGTCGCTGACAAGCAAGACGGCACCAACAAGCTGTACTGCAAGATCCACCGCACCAAGGGCCATGACCTCCAGAGCTGCAAGAAGGTCGAGCAGCTTGTCGAGTAGCAAAAGGCTGAATACGAGCGACGTGACAAGGAGAAGTCCCAGGAAGGTGCGGGAGGAGCCAGCAAGAAATGCCCCGGCCGAGGAGGACGCCGCGGCAAGGCCAAGCAGCGGCAAGGAGACAGACCTCCCCGCGGCCGCGACAAGGATGAAGATGACGACAACGACGAAGATATGGATGATGACGAGGCCGATGAGCAGGAGTTCTAGAAAGCCACAGAGGTCCTGTGCGTTGACGGCGGTGCTTCTCTGCATACTTCACACCACCAGCTCAAGCAGTGGGTGCGGGAAGTTAATGCAGCAGAACCACCAGTTGAGTCATGCAGGCCTCTGAAATGGTCCAACACGCCTATCATCTTTGATATTGAGGACCACCCTGATCGCATAACTGCGGTCGGGTGCTTGCCGATGTTGGTTTCACCAACTATCTGCAACCTCAATGTCACTAAGATGCTAGTTGACGGCGGGGCCGGCTTGAACTTGATCTCCTCCGCGGTACTCCAGAAACTCCAGATCCCTGATAGCGAGCTCGAAGAGACCGGCGCATTCCAAGGAATCAATCCGGGAAGGAGCAAGCCGAAGGGAAAGATCACGTTGCCGGTAACATTTGGCAGTGAGTTGAACTTCAGAACTGAGAGGGTCACTTTTGACGTTGCTGACTTTCCGTTGCCTTACAATGGGATACTCGATCGTCCAGCACTCGCCAAATTCATGGCAGCCTCTCACTATGCATATAACATGCTGAAGATGCCAGGCCCGATAAGCGTCATCTCTATCCCTGGCAACAAGAAGGATGCTCTTATCTGTGCCGACAAGATCTACCAGGATGCAGCAGCCGTAACAGACAGCAAGTCACTTGCCGCTGAAGCTCCCGGGGGGAAGAAGAACAACAAGTCCGGCAAGAGTTCTGATGCCCACTCCGGCAAGCGCACCTCTTCAGAGTGCTGCGCTACCGTCGAGGACGCACCATCGAGCTCCACCGGAAAGTGTAAGAAGACAATGGCAGCTCCACCAGAGACCAAGAAGGTGTCCGCCAAGGAGGACGGCACTGGTGGTACCTTCACCATCAGTGCCACTCTCGACCCTAAATAGGAAAGCGCGCTCGTTGCTTTCCTGCGGGCGAACGTCGACGTGTTTGCGTGGCAACCGTCTGACATCCCGGTGTTCCCAGGAAAGTAATCGAGCACCATCTTGCCGTATATCCTCATGCGTGGCCCGTCAAGCAGAAAGTCAGGAAGCAAGCAGTGGAGCGCCAAGAATTTATCGCAGAAGAAATCAAGAAATTGGAAGCAGCTGGCCTTGTCAGAGGAGTGCTCCATCCTACGTGGTTGGCCAATCCTGTGGTCATGCGCAAGGCAAACGGGAAATGGAGGCTTTGTATCGACTTTACCGATGTCAATAAAGCTTGTCCCAAAGACCCATTTCCCTTGCCGCGCATTGACCAGATTGTTGACTCCACGGCTGGATGTGACTTGCTTTCATTTCTTGATGCATACTCAGGATACCATCAGATCTTCATGGCAGAAGAGGATGAGGAAACGACCGCATTCATCACCCCATGTGGCACATACTGTTTCGTACGGATGCCTTTCGGTTTAAAGAATGCTGGTTCAACATTTGCAAGGGTAGTCCATGTCGCTTTTGAGCCACAAATACACAGAAATGTGGAAGCCTACATGGATGACATAGTGGTCAAGAGCAAGGACAAGGCGACCCTGATTCAAGATTTAGACGAAACTTTTGCAAATCTGTGCAGGATCAACCTCAAGCTTAACCCTGAGAAGTGTGTGTTTGGAGTTCCCCCTGGCAAGCTTCTCGGGTTCTTCGTGTCTCAGCGGGGAATTGAAGCCAATCCCGACAAGATCATGGCCATTGAGCAGATTGAAGTACCAAAGCGCGTCAAGGATGTACGAAGGCTTGCCGGTTGCGTGGCTGCTCTCAGCAGGTTTATCTCTAGATCTGCTGAGCGCGCCCTGCCGTTTTTCAAAATATTGAAAAAGGCAGGTCCAATGAAATGGACTCCGGAGGCGGAGGCTGCGCTGCAGGACTTAAAGAGATACCTGTCCTCCACTCCAACACTTGTCGCACCTAAGCCACAAGAGAAGTTGCTGCTATATATAGCGGCAACCAATCAAGTGGTTAGTGCCGCGTTAGTGGCGGAGAGGGAGGCGGATGATGAGCCGGCAACCGCGGCAGATGCATCCAACGACAAGCAGGGGACTTCACCGACAAGCTCTGGTCCCGACAAAGATGGATCTGCGCAGGTGCGTAGGGAGGTGCAGAAGAGAATGGTGCAGCGCCCAGTTTACTTTGTCAGTTCCCTTCTGCAGGGGGCTAGGTCAAGGTACTCTGGTGTGCAGAAATTGCTTTTCGGCCTTCTCATGGCCTCGAGAAAGCTGCGCCATTACTTCCAAGCACATGAGATCATAGTCGTCACTCGTTTTCCGCTGAAAAGGATACTGCAAAATCCAGAAGCAACAGGAAGGATTGTCGAGTGGGCACTGGAACTGTCAAGCTTTGGCCTCAAGTTTGAGAGCACTTCAACTATCCAAAGCAGAGCATTGGCAGAGTTCATAGCAGAGTGGACGCCAACACAAGATGAAGAAATCCCAGAAACAAGCATCCCCGTCAAGGAAGCAAGCAAAGAGTGGCTGATGTACTTTGATGGTGCCTTCTTGCTACAAGGTGCCGGTGCGGGCGTGCTACTTGTTGCACCCACCAGAGAGCACCTCAAGTACGTAGTCCAGATGCATTTTCCCAAGGAGCAAGCAACAAACAATATCATAGAGTATGAAGGTTTGCTTGCCGGTCTCAGGATCGCAGCAGACCTTGGGATCAAGAAGCTCATTATCAGGGGTGACTCACAGCTTGTCGTCCGCCAAGTGAACAAGAATTATCAGAGTCCATTGATGGAAGCTTACGTTGATGAAGTGAGAAAGCTAGAAGAGCGCTTTGATGGCCTACAGATGGAACATGTTCCAAGAGCTCAGAACGACATTGCCGATGGCCTGTCAAAGTGCGCTGCACTTAAGTTACCTATGGAACCAGGGATCTTTGTGCTCAAGCTGACCCAACCGTCTGTAACGCCATCAACTGAACAGAGCAAGAAGAGGAAGTTGATTTCTGATGACTATTTTCCGGCAGAGCTTCTCGAAGCCGCCGCCAAGAAGGTCCCCAAGATCAACACCAAGAGTGTTGAGGAGCAGTCTGCTCCGGCAAGCCCTAGGGTTTGTTCCGCTGAAGCAGACGCTCCCGACAAGTTTTGTTCCGGCAAGCTTGCCGGGGAACATCAAGCTCCGGCTGAGCCGCAAGTTCTTACCGTAGAAGCGGATGTTCCCGCAGCAGCAGATGTGCCTTTAGTCCTTGTTGTCGAGCCGCAAGCTCCAGCATGGGCACGGCAGATTGTCCGTTTCCTTCAGACAGGAGAGCTTCCCGAAGAGCAAGAAGAAGCGGAAAGAGTAGCCCAGCAGTCAAGTATGTACAAGTTTGTCGACAACACACTATACAGAAGAAGGCTCAACGGTGTGAAATTGAAGTGTATTCGCCGGGAAGACGCACAGCAGCTGTTGGCAGAGATACATGGAGGCATATGTGGTCACCACATTGGCGCAAGAGCACTTGCCGGCAAAGCATTCCGGCAAGGTTTCTTTTGGCCGATAGCCCTCCAGGATGCAACTGCACAAGTAACCAAGTGTGAAGCGTGCTAGTTCCACTCCAAGCAGATACACCAGCCAGCTCAAGCTCTCCAGACGATCCCTTTATCCTGGCCATTTTCAGTCTAGGGGCTCGACATTCTCGGCCCCTTTCCCCGAGCTATCGGGGGCTTTGAGTACTTGTACGTTGCAATCGACAAGTTCACAAAGTGGCCGGAAGTGGAACCAGTGAGGAAGGTGACAGCACAGTCAGCAGTCAAGTTCTTTAGGTCGATTGTTTGCTGTTTCGGGATCCCTAACAGGATCATCACCGACAACGGCACACAATTCACGAGCCGCACCTTCATGCAGTACGTCCAAGATCTTCGCCAAGGTCTGCTTCGCTTCTGTTGCTCATCCGAGAAGCAACGGTCAAGCGGAGAGGGAAAATGCCGAAGTGCTGCGCGGACTCAAGACCAGGACTTTCGACAGGCTGCGCAAGTGTGGAAAGAACTGGATTGAGGAGCTGCTGGTGGTTCTTTGGTCGATCAGGACGGCGCCAAATCGAGCCACTGGCCAGACACCTTTCGCTCTAGTCTATGGAGCAGAGGCAGTTCTCCCCACAGAACTCGTATATGGGTCACCTAGAGTGCTCGCTTATGATGAGCTTGAGCAAGAGCAGCTGCGACAAGATGACGCGCTGCTCCTTGAGGAGGACCGTCTTCAGGCTGCTGTACGAGCTGCTCGATACCAGCAAGCTTTGCACCGCTACCATAGCCGCAAAGTTAACGCCAGAAGTTTCGAGGAAGGCGACCTTGTTCTTCGGCGCGTTCAGTCCGCCAAGAACTCCAACAAGTTGACGCTGAAGTGGGAAGGCCCTTACCGGGTGAAACGATTCACTAGGCCTGGCACTGTCCGCCTTGAGACCGAAGATGGCTTTCTGGTGAGCAACTCCTAGAACATTGAGCATCTTCGTAAGTTTTACCCGTAGGGCGCGGTTGCCGGAACCTGTTCCGGCAACCACCTTTTGTACAAGTCTTTCCGATGTTGCATGTAATCCTTCGTACAAAGCTGGGCGCAGACCCCGTGCATAAATAAAGCTCATGTGCTCTGCACATCTTGTCGATTTCATGCATTCTATTTTTTGCATCTGTTATCTGACACTTTGTGCAGCGCCTACCCCCGGTAAGCAATAACGAGCCGTAAGGCTCCATATCTTTATTTTCACTTCTTTCTTTTTCTCAAAGAAGGGAAGGTCCCTCGCCCACAAGTTTGCCGGGGGGAAAGGAGAAGATAATGGTGTGGACCAGGCGTCGTTCCAGAAAGTTTCGCCTTACCGGGAAGCAAACGACAGAAAAGCTAAGTTGCTAAAGTTTGAGCAATCAGCTTTAAATTTTTTTTAAGTTATCTTCCTCGAACGACCGTGCTTTGTATGGAAAACCTGTGCGCGAAGGAACCAACTCGTAGCTGGTTGCGCCCTTACTTTGTTTCGAGTCCGCTCAACAACTTAAGTGAGCTGCAACTAGTTGCGACAAGGTTTCTTGTCGGTAGCGGCACCGCCAGCAGGCTGCTGACGTTCCGCACTCAGCGCTCGCGGCTAAGGTGCCTGCGCCGACAAGTTCCCTAAAAGCGTAGGGCAAAAACATAAAAGGAAGGAATCAAGTAAAGGAAATAACATAGCAACCACTACCCCAAATAGAGTTATATTACAAGATAGCTTGTCGCAGCTCTAATAGATTGTTCTCATAACATGAACAGCAGCGACAAGAGAAAGAGAAAGCGGGCGGTCTAATCTACGCGATCGCCCTCAACCCTCTTGATCCCGCTCACCTTGTCCACAATGGGTGCGACAAGGGCCTTGAGCGCTTCCAGATCAGCATCCGGCGGCAAGGACCTGAGGATGTTGGTGAGGTTGAGGCCTGGGTTGCGGAAGGCCACCTTCACCAGCACCTTTTGAAGAGCTCCCGCGCAGATCTTGCGCGACTCGTCGGCCAGCTGCTTTGGGATCCTCTCCCGGAGTCGCTGGAGTGCCATCGCCACGCCTTTGAAGAACAGGCTGAGCTTGGCGCTGGGTAGGAGGTGCTCATCGGAGGAGTACCCAAGATCCTCCATCCCTAGCTGCGCCAGCTCCCTATCGATGGCGGCGGCAACATCCACGAGACCCTCCGTCCAGTGCTCCACATTCTCCCTGAAGGTGTTCTGGGCGGCGGCAGCACTCGCCAGCAGCGCCTCATCGGCCTTGATCTTCTCCTTCAAGGCCACCTCCTGCTCCCTGGCGCCGTCCAGCGTCTGGGTCAAAGTAGCCAGCTTCAATTCAAGATCCACATTGGAGTCCTTGGCGGCGCTGAGCTCCTTGCTCCTCTCGGCGAGAAGACCCTGCAGCTCGCCATGAGCGGCGGCGTCCTTCTCGCGCTCACGCTTGAGCGCAGCGAGCTCCTCGCCGCTCGCCTTGAGGTCGGCCTCCAGCTGCTCCACCTTCGTCTCCAGCTCCTTGGCGGCCTCAGCAACTGCGGCAGCTTCTTTTGCCTCCTTGAGAGCCCCGCCAAATGTTTGCTCGCGCGCGGCGAGCTCCTCCTCATGGCTGTCAAGATTGACTTTCCGCTGCGCCAACTCACCTTCTTGCGCAAACAGCTTCTCGGCGGAAAGTCACTGTTGCTCTTCAGCTTCAGCCTTCTCGAGGAGGAAGGCTTTCCGCTCCTCGGCGAGTTGCTCCCGCTCCTCTGCCATGGACCGGAGAGCTTCCTGGCGAAGACCCCGGAGCTCCTCCGCGCGCTCTCGATGTCCACTCCCGCCTTCGCGACAAGCGCTTCTCGGGATTCCAGCTTGGCTTGTCGGGCGCGGTAGAGCGACAACAGCTTCCGCAGCAGCCGCTCCTCCTCAGGCTCGTCACTGCTGCTGCTCGGTGCGTCGACCAGCGTCAGCCCAGCGGAGGCGAGCACCTCTCCATCCAAGACTTCTCCTTCGACCAGCGCCCTAGAGCTTGACGCCCAGGGGAGCTTGATGAAGATGCCATCGCCGGCCTTCAAATAGGCGCCGGGCTGGGGCTCTTCGGAGCCTGACGCTGCGGCAGCGGTGGAGGGATCGGCGGTCGGTGTAGCGCCTGGTGCTCCTGCGGCCTCGGGGCCGTCATTGCGATCGCCGGACCCCTCGCCAGTTTTTGCGGCGGCAGCTTTGGCGGCCTCTTCGCCGGCAGGATCATCAGCGCCGGCCTCTTCTTCGGTGGCAGCGGCGTCGTCAGTACTGCCGCGCGCTTTCTCCTCGCCGGCGACCTCGGTCTCCATCGGCTCCGTGGCAGATGGATCTGACGGCCGGAAAAGGGGGAGAAAAAGTCAAGCAAATATTCAAAAAGAAAATCAGAAGAAGAACCCAAGGGAAGTTTTCAAGCAAGAAGATTACCTGCACTGGGCTCTGCATTCATGGTCTCCACCAGCGGAGGGTCGCTGGTGCTGTCCCTTGCCGGAGAACTGTCCCTTGCCGGAGACTTCTCCCTTACCAGAAAATTCTCCCTTGCCGGAGAACGCTCCCTTGCCGGGGAATCCTCCCTTGGCGGTGTAGTCGAAGCAGATGGCATGTCAGGAGCGGCTTCCGGGCACTCCTGGTGAGGCTGCTCTGCTCCTACACAAGTCAATAATTAGATGTCAACAAAGAAAAGCACCCATGCGCGCCTAACAGCAGGAAGTAAACCATATACTTACGATGGGGGCTGCGCTGGGGGCTGCTTTGGGGAATGATTGCCGGGTTCGGCAAGGTAGTCTCGGACGCGTCCCCCGTTGTCGCGGTGGGTTCGTCCTCGATGACAATCACCGGGGCCTTGGCTCTCTTCGCCACTCTCTGGACCAGAGTCCTGAAAAGGAAAGGGTTCAGAGTAAAGCAAGACAGATACAATACAAAGCAGCAAGAATTGAGGAACTACAAGTACAACACAGAATCTTACTCTTCTTCTTCCTCGTCGGAGCTGAGCGCGGAGAGGTCGAAGTCCGGCCCACCTTCGGCGCGACGAGGCGGAGGAGTAGGTTCCCTTGGGCGCTTGGCGGGAGCAGAAGCGGCGGACCGGGAGGACCCCGCTCCAGTTGTCGCAACATCGTGAGGTGCTCTCGCGGCAACAGTGCTTGCCGCGGTGGAGCGCGTCGCGCGGCGCGGCGGCTGCTGACTCGTCTGCCGCCCCGCTACGTCTCTGGCCTTGCGGAGGCGTCTTCTTGCTGGAGCTGAGGGCTCCGCTTGCGGCGAGCTGTCTGGAGGTGGAGAAGAGGTGGAGCCGATCCCCAACGAGTCACTCGCGCCCTCGGCGGGCTCGCTCGACTCGGCTTCAGGCTCGGCAAGCTCTCCCTCTCCGGCAAACTCCTCTCGCTCGGCAAGGCTTGCCACCTCTGCTGCCTCCGCCTCCTCCACGGTGAATCCAAACACGCCCGCGGCAGCGGCTGCCGCCGCCTCTTCCAGCCTGGTGGCGATGCGCTGCATCTCGTCATAGGTGGTGTCGCGGGTGAGGCTCTTCTATTCGTCGGCACGGACTGGCACTTCTACCAAGCCGTCAAAGAACTCCTGCACGACGTCGTCTGCAGGCTCTTGCCAAGTGGGGACAATTCCATGCGAGTCGCACAGCGGCATCATTGCTCGCATGCGGTCGAGCGAGGAATTGTTGCACAGTGGAACAACACCCCTCGGCAACCTGAACGCTCCAGGATGTTCAGGATCATGCTTGAACAGCTCCAGGAGCATCGCGTCCAGTTCCAAGACAGTGAAGTTGAAGTTGAGGCCCGGGCGCAACCTCATGATATCCGCCGCGTTCTGGAACTCCCAGGCGGGTCTCCTCCTCTCCTGCAGGGGGCGATGCGGCGGCAAAGGAAATCTATGCCAATGGCGCCTACAGTGAGCCCGGCAAGCCTGAGGCGTAGGATCCTGGTGACGGCAATCTTCAGCCTAGCGTCTTTCGGGGCCACGTTGCTCCAATCGTTGCCGCGCACTACTGGGGCTTACCGCTGGGCAGTAAATGGCTGCGGGTTCTCCTCGACAATCCAGCACCAGTCTGCTCTCCACTCGTCCCACTTGCTGCGGAGCTCTCCCTCCAGATAAGCGTCCTTCTTGCCAAGTCTCGAGATCCAGGCGATTCCGCCGGATAAAGGCTCTCCTCTCTCGACTCGGGGTATAAAGAAGTGGCGGAAAAGAGCTACGTTTGGATGGACTCCGACAAAGTTTTCGCAGAGATGTGCGAAAACTGCCATGGTCAGAACAACATTGGGGGTGAAGTCAAGGAGGTGGAGCCCGTAGGTGTTCATGATATCGCAAAAGAATTTGGAGAAAGGAGCGCAGAGCCCGCAGTAGAAGAATAGTGCGAAGAAGGGATATCCGTTCGGAGCCAGTTCCGAAGCGGCAGCCGAGAGTACCTTCGTGCGCGGATGCGCTCACGTCTCCGTCAACCAGAAGAGGTAGTAGTACTCCCTCAGCTCCTTCGCGGCGAGCTGGGGGGGGGAAGGTTGCCCGCTCCTTTCGCAGCGCCGCGCGCCGCTGCGCCTCGGCTGACTTCACGCCCTTCCCCTTGTCGGCTTTCGGAGCCATGGCGGAGGTGGTGGGGGATATTGACGGCGTTGGCGGTGCTGGTGGTGATGGGGGGCGGAGCGCTGCTCTCTTTCAGCTTTGGGAAGAAGGGGGGAGCGGCGGAGATTTCTGAGAATGGAGTAGCAACCGGCGAGATGGGCGAACTGCCCCTGTTTCCCCTGCTTATAAAGAGGGAGGGGGCGGACGTTCCGCTTTTCCGAATAAAGAAACCACCCACGATCTCTCCCATGACGCCGCATTCAACGCATGCCGTTTGGGGAGGGCGCGGTGGATACGGAGTAAGATACGGCATAACCCAGGCTGCACGTGCCCGTGCCCTGTTTTGGGCCTGGCCCAATAGCGCTCGGCACCGTGTGTGGACCAGGCCCGGGGGCTCCTGTCGGTGTACTAAAGTAGGGGTACCCTAGTATCCCGAACTTGTGCATGGGCAGTCACAGCACCCCGCGGCAAGGCTTGCCGGGTGACCGCCAATATCCTCCGTGGCCCCTTAAGAGACAAGGACCCGGCAAGAGGAGCTTGCCGGGAAGCCATTCAAGAACAAAGTATTCAAGCCAAGGAGACAAGGCCCCGGCAAGAGGAGCTTGCCGGGAAGGCCAACCAAGGCATCCCAAGGAACTTGCCGCGACGCGTTGCGCGTCCCGGCAAGGCCCGGTGAGCGACAAGCTTCCAGATGCGACAAGATGACGACCGCGGCAAGGCGCTTGCCGCAACAAGCGACCACTCTGTACCCACGCTCCAGCACATCCACCAACGTGTCGCCCTGGGGCCTTTCCAGGCGCGCGTGGCAGGAGGCTGTGCAGCCAGCGGTGCGCGGTGGCAAGCGGCGCTGACAAGATGGCCATCGTGGCAAGCGGTGGCGCCCCTGACGGTCCCTGTTTTCACTGTTTGGGTGACGTAGATGGGCATTTAATGCCCTTGTCCCCTGCCGTCAGGGTTAGGTAGGATACACTGTACAGGTAGTTGTACCTACCTCAAATCCTTTTCCATTTTTACCCTTGTCTACGCTGCCACCTGTCGGTGACCCCTTGAGCATATAAAAGGAGGCCCATGCGCAACGTAGAAGGGGTTCGAAAGGTTCGAAGCCAGAAACACACTCACGCTCGGTCTCGTTAGCAGCTAGAGTGTACTGTAGCATTCAGCGCTCCCGAGCAAGAACTCAATATACTCAGACATGCAGCAGTACGAGTATTATCTCTTCGGAGAGCTCTGAAGCTGGGTAAACTGCTCGTGTGCTTCGCCTCGATCTGCTCTTCGTGCGATCTCCGCCCCCCGCCGAACCGAAAGGGGCTCGGTCCGCCGGTCCCATTGGTGTTCGTGGATCAGTTTCCCCGACAGTAAGAGTGGCCTAATTGTTAATGCTAAGTTTAGGTGTAAGTGTTGTATTTTATAAAAATAAAACTAAAAATAAAACAGTTGAGAGGTTTTAAATAAAAGAAAAACACCCCCACTGCCCTTGGGCCTCGGCCAACTAGTCGGCCCAGTCGACCACCGCCCCTGTCGGTGTCAAAACCGGCAGATATCGGGTAGGGGGCCCAAGCTGTGCATCCGAGGATTAGTGGTAACAATGGACAAAGGGACACAATGTTTACTCAGGTTCGGGCCCTCTTAAAGGAGGTAAAACCCTACGTCCTTCTTGATTGTATTTGATGAGTATAGGGGTTACAAGAGTTGATCTACCTCGATATCATAATTGCTAAACCCTAGCTTGTCTAGCCTACGAATATTATGATCCCCTCTGTGGACTAAACCCTCCGGTTTATATAGACACCGGAGGGCCCTAGGGTTGTACAGAGTTGGTTTACAAGGAAAGGAAATAGCATATCCGAACACTAGTCTTGCAGTTCATGCATATAGGAGTCCCGTCCAGACACGGGAGGTGGTCTTCTTCCTTTATCTTCACGGCCCATAAGTTCGGCTCATATCGAATAGACCGGATGCCCGAGGACCCCTTAGTCCAGGTCTCCCTCAGTAGCCCCTAAACCAGTCTTCAATGACGACGTATTCGGTAAGAGGATTGTCTTTGACATTGCGAGGCGGGTTCCTCTCCTTGAATACCATACATCTGCTTCCCTTATAAAAGAACTGTATCCGGCTCTGTATAATTAACACAATCCTTAGCCACGAAGGCAAGATATAAAATAGAAATAGTTTCTTTGCTGACAACTTTTTTCGGCGAAGCGTCACACTTGACTCTTCAGTATTTTGAAACTTCTTCACACTCCCCGTTTCATGTTTCGAGGTCGAGTACCCTTGGCCCGTCTTGTCAAAACAGAGATCGTGCCCACTTATTACGGGATTCTCATCAGTGGGATTTGGGTAACCCAACCGCTCCTGGCGCACGACCTCATTGGGAATAGGCAAGGTTTAAGGCTTGAGTGGGGGGCGGTTGGCATTTTCACCACCTATAAGAGGGCAAATATTCCTCCTTTCTTCCCCACGCCTACCTCCAGCCTCTGTCTTCCAATATCCTGAGCTCCACTGCCCAAAAAAGCTCCCATCTTCCTCACCGCCACCAGCCTCTCCAGGCATGGCCGAGTCAGGATCTAAGGGCAAGTGGGAGGCCTCCTCCGTCGCTGAGAAGGACGTGAAGGAACTCCGGGGCGCAGGGTACCTGTCTGCAAACATTGCGCACAGGCTTCCCGACGCGGACCAAATCATCCCACTCCGGCGCCCGGCGAAAGGATTGTGTTCCTCCCCCATTTCCTCTGGGGGCTTGGGTTTCCCCTCCACCCCTTCATCCATGGCCTTATGTTCTACTACGGGCTAGATTTCCATGATCCAGCCTCGAATTCCTTCCTCC
This sequence comes from Triticum dicoccoides, assembly GCF_002162155.2. NCBI lineage: Eukaryota > Viridiplantae > Streptophyta > Magnoliopsida > Poales > Poaceae > Triticum > Triticum dicoccoides. Next base: position 200,099,347 of record NC_041389.1, on the reverse strand, counting down.
ACATATCAGTGTTCATCGTCGTGTGTGAGGCTCGGCTCGGCATCCCACCACACATCGGCCTGTGGCTTAAGGTCTTCAATCTGAAGCCGAAGGTGGTCGACTGACAGCATGTGGACTATGGCGGGGCCATGGTAAGCAAGTTGCCCAATGCCACATGGCCCAAAGGGGCCTTCATCAAGACCGTCAAAATTTGGCAGCAGGAGTGGTTCTACATCACCGAACCCCGCCGCGCCAACTGGGTGGCAATTCCGGACTTCAGATCCGGACCCCTCATGAAGCTCACCTCGTGGACTGCTAAGGGCCTCGATTGGGGGTCCCAGACGGAGGTGAAAATGCTGCATAAGCGCATCACCAATGTGCTGGGCACGAACATCGGTCTCACCAACGTGGTGCAGATCATGCTCTTCCGCCACGTCCTCCCCTGCCAACACTGGTCCTCCCCCATGTGGGAGTTCAATTCGGAGGAGCCGCGGACCCTGAAGCGCTTCTTCGTCACTACACACGAAGAGATATGGAACCTGCTCTTCAAGGCCCAGAAGAGCTGGCCCATGAAGACCGAGGACATTGGGATCGACATCGATAATCTGGCCTCAAAGGTAATTATTTAGTTCTTCCGAAGACCTATTCGGTCAATGCCTTAATAAATAGAAATCTTATCAGCTCCCTTCCTTACAGGGTTGGACATCAAAGGCGAAGCCGATCGATAGTCCGGCTCCGCTGCCAGAGGGCCCAGCCACTCCCCAGCCGACGGAGATGTTGGTCCTGGTACCCTATCAGGCGCCGGAGAAGAAGGGCAACAAGAAGGGCAAGGAGACCAAGGGCGGCCCCCGCTGTAGAGGCCCTTCGGACGATGTGTCCGGAGAGACCGAGATCGTCTCCTGTCATGAGGGAGACGAGGAAGAAGAAGAGGAGGAGGTGGAAAGCGATTCCCCAGCAAGGGGAGGAGGAAGAAGAGGACGGCCTCCAAAGACCCGGAGGTGGTGGCGCCGAAGAGGAGGAAGATAACCCTTTTGGACAGTTCGTACTTAGAGTCCGAACACATCCCCAAGAGACCTCCCAGGGTGAAGCCCGTGGCCGTATTGCAAGTATTCATAATCTTATTGTTCAGTTTTCGCTTACCTGCCTCTGTTATGTAAGTTATATTATTATTTGCTTTTCATCCCTCCCCGTGAGATTCCGAACACCCCCTCGTCGGAGGGGAACTCCATGCCGCCTGAGCAGGAGGAGAGCGATGCGCCATCGCGAGCCCCCTCACCTACTACCATGGAGGACACCAAGGTATTGTCCTGAAGGATTTTTCCTGGCCGAGGAGCGCTACCTCTTGAGCTTGCATTGGTTTTCCCTTGAAGAGGAAAGGATGATGCAGCAAAGTAGCATAAGTATTTCCCTCAGTTTTGAGAACCAGGGTATCAATCCAGTAGGAGACAACGCACAAGTCACCGAGTACCTGCACAAACAATCAACAACTTGCACCCAACGCGATAAAGGGGTTGTCAATCCCTTCACGGTCACTTGCAAATGTGAGATCTGATAGAGATATATAAACGGTAAAGTAAATATTTTTGGTATTTTTGGTTTATAGATCGGAATGTAAAAGATTGCAAAATAGTAGATCGGAAACTAGCAAGACATAAACGAGATTCAATATAATGGAAAAGAGACCCTGGGCCATAGGTTTCACTAGTGGCTTCTCTCAAGATAGCAAATATTATGGTGGGTGAACAAATTACTGCCGGGCAATTGATAGAAAAGCGCATAGTTATGATGATATCTAAGGCAATGATCATGAACATAGGCATCACGTCCATGTCAAGTAGACCGACTCCTGCCTGCATCTACCACTATTACTCCACACATCAACCGCTATCCAGCATGCATCTAGAGTATGAAGTACATAAAGAACGGAGTAACGCATTAAGCAAGATGACATGATGTAGAGGAATTAACTCAAGCAATATGATGAAAACCTCATCTTTTTATCCTCGATGGCAACAATACAATGCGTGCCTTGCTGCCCTTACTGTCACTAGGAAAGGACACCGCAAGATTGAACCCAAAGCTAAGCACTTCTCCCATTGCAAGAAAGATCAATCTAGTAGGCCAAACTAAACCAATAATTCGAAGAGACTTGCAAAGATATCAAATCATGCATATAAGAATTCAGAGAAGAACCAAATAATATTCATAGATAATCTTGATCATAAATCCACAATTCATCGGATCTTGGCAAACACACCGCAAAAGAGTATTACATCAAATAGATCTCCAAGTACATCAAGCAGAACATGGTATTGAGAATCAAAGAGAGATAAGAAGCCATCTAGCTAATAACTATCAACCAGAAGATCTGTGGTAAACTACTCACGCTTCATCGGAGAGGTAATGGTGTTAATGTAGAAGCCCTCCATGATTGAATCCCCCTCCGACAGGACGCCGGAAAAGGTCCCTAGATGGGATCTCACGGGTACAGAAGGTTGCGGCGGTGGAGAAGTGGTTCTATGGCTCTCTTGGATGTTTTGAGGGTATAAGAGTGTATATAGGTGAAGGAACTAGGTCAGGGGAGCCGTCAGGCGCACGCGAGGGTAGGGGCGGGCCCTACCCCCTTGGGGGCGCCCTCCTGCCTCGTGGCTGCCTCGTTGCGTCTCTGACTTCAATCCCAAGTCTTCTGGTTTTCTTTCGGTCCAAGAAAGATCATCGTGAAGGTTTCATTCTGTTTGGACTTCGTTTGGTATTCCTTTTTTGCGAAACTCTAAAATAGGCAAAAAAACAGAAACTGGCACTAGGCCCTCGGTTAATAGGTTAGTCCCAAAAATAATATAAAATAGCATATAAATGCCTATTAAACATCCAAAACAGATAATATAATATCATGGAACAATCAAAAATTGTAGATACGTTGGAGACGTATCAAGCATCCCCAAGCTTAATTCCTACTCGTCCTCGAGTAGGTAAAAGATAAAAATAGAATTTTTGATGTGGAATGCTACCTAACATATTTATCCATGTAATTTTCTTTATTGTGGCATGAATGTTCAGATCCGAAAGATTCAACACAAAAGTTTAATATTGACATAAAAACAATAATACTTCAAGCATACTAACAAAGCAATCATGTCTTCTCAAAATAACATGGTCAAAGAAAGCTATCCCTACAAAATCATACATTCTGGCTATGCTCTATCTTCATCACACAAAATATTTAAATCAAGCACAACCCCGATGACTAGCCAAGCAATTGTTTCATACTTTGGATGTTCTCAAACTTTTTCAATCTTCATGCAATACATGAGCTTGATCCATGGATATAGCACTATAGGTGGAATAGAATGGTGGTTGTGGAGAAGACAAAAAAGGAGAAGATAGTCTCACATCAACTAGGGGTATCCACGGGCTATGGATATGCCCACCAATAGATATCAATGTGAGTGAGTAGGGATTTCCATGCAACGGATGCACTAGAGCTATAAGTGTATGAAAGCTCAAAAAGAAACTAAGTGGGTGGCATCCAACTTGCTTGCTCACGAAGACCTGGGGCATTTTGAGGAAGCCCATCATTGGAATATACAAGCCAAGTTCTATAATGAAAATTCCCACTAGTATATGAATGTGAAAACATACGAGACTCTCTATCATGAAGATCATGGTGCTACTTTGAAGCACAAGTGTGGAAAAAGGATAGTAACATTGCCCCTTCTCTCTTTTTCTCTCTTTTTTTATTTGGGCCTTCTCACTTTTTTATGGCCTCTTTTTTTCTTTTTATTTATTTATTTTTCATCTGGAGTCTCATTCCGACTTGTGGGGGAATCATAGTCTCTCCATCATCCTTTCCTCACATGGGACAATGCTCTAATAATGAAGATCATCACACTTTTATTTACTTACAACTCAAGAATTACAACTCAATGCTTAGAACAAAATATGACTATGTAAATGCCTTCGGTGGTGTACAGGGATGTGCAATGATTCAAGAGTGACATGTATAAAAAAATTATGAACCGTGGTTTTGAGGGAGTCCTGGTTTAAGGGGTCCTCGGACGACCGGACTATTAACATGGGCCGAATTGTTGGGCTATGAAGATACATGACAGAAGACTTCTTCCCATGTCCGGATGGGACTCTCCTTTGCGTGGATGGCAAGCTTGGTGAGTCGGATATGTAGATTCCTTTCTCTGTAACCGACTTTGTATAACCCTAGTCCCCTCCTATGTCTATATAAGCCGGAGGGTTTAGTCCATAGGGCAGAATCATAATCATATAGGCTAGACTTCTAGGGTTTTAGCCATCATGATCTCGTGGTAGATCAACTCTTGTAATACTCTATTCATCAAGATCAATCTAGCAGGAAGTAGGGTATTACCTCCATAGAGAGGGCTCGAACCTGGGTAAACATTGTGTCCCCTGCCTCCTGTTACCATTAGCCTTAGACGCACAGTTCGGGACCCCCTACCCGAGATCCGCCGGTTTTGACACCGATATTGGTGCTTTCATTGAGAGTTCTGTTGCATCATCACCAAAAGGTTTGATGGCTCCATCAATCATCTACAACAATTCAGTCCAGGGGAAGGTTTTCCTCCCCGGACAGATATTCGCATTCGGTGGCTTTAGGGACAACTCGGTTGGCCATCTAGAGCAGATCGACAGCTACGCCCTTGGCCATTAGGTGAGGTTTGGAAGCTTGAATTACGTGGCCGATATCCGCGGAGACTTGATATTCGACGGATTCGAGCCCATGACGGCTGCTCCCTATCACCATGATGAACGTGACCTAAATCTGTCATCGGACCGTGCTCAGGAGATAGCACCTATAACTGCTTTGGCCCTAGATCCGGAGCAGATTGCGCCATCCGAGGACGGGATGCTCAACCCTGCCATAGAAGGTATTTTAAGTGCGTAGTTATGTACGCGTACTACATATACCGAGGCCTTATGGGGCAATCGGCGGAGGCAAAGCTTCTATTCAAGGTTCGGATCCATCGAGCTATCTCCATGAGGTGAGGACGAGACTCTTTTGGTAATGTCATTTGGTCTTGATGGCCGATGAATTGTTCGGCTTGATAAGGCCGCCATGCACCTCGGCTGCTAGGGCCGCGGTGTGCTCTTTAGTATGGAGGGATTGCTCCATATTTCCATTGACTCTAATGACGCCACGTGGTCCAGGCATTTTAATCTTCAAATAAGCATAGTGTGGGACCACATGAAAACAGGCGAAAGTGTTTCATCCAGCAACACGTGATAGCCACTACAGAAAGGAATGATATCAAAGATCAGTTCTTCGCTACGGAAGTTGTATGGAAAGTCGAATTCCACTTCTAGTGTTAATGAGCCCGTACAATGGGCCTCCACGCCGGGTATCACTCCTTTAAAGGTAGTGTTACTAGGCTTGATTCTTGACGGGTCGATTCCCATTTTACGAACAGTGTCTTGATAGGTCAAGTTAAGACTACTACCGCCGTCCATAAGGACTCTACTGAGATGGTATTCGTAGATGATAGGATTGAGTACCAGGGCGGCTGAACCCCCATGGAGAATACTGGTTGGATGATCCCTAGGATTGAAGGTGATCGGACAGGCCAACCATGGGTTGAATTTTGGGGCGACAGGCTCTACGGCGTAAACGTCCCTTAGTGCGCGCTTGAGATCCCTCTTGGGGATGTGAGTGACGTAGATCATGTTCACTGTTTTCACCTCAGGGGGAAATTGCTTCTGGCCCCCGGTGTTTGACTGGCGGGGCTCGTCATCATCCTCGCTTAGAGGTCCCTTCCCCTTATGTTCGGTATTTAACTTACCGGCCTCTTTGAAAACCGAGCAATTTCTATTGGTGTGATTGGCAGGCTTATCGGGGGTGCCATGAATCTAAGAAGGCCTCTAGAGGATTTTGTCCAAATTGGATGGACCATCCCTGTTTCCCTTATAAGGTTTCTTCCACTAACCGGGTTTAGAACCACTGAACCCGGCGTTTACTGCCATGTCTTCTATGTCGTCGTTATTATTCTGGCGCTTGTTTTTATTGTGGTGTGGCCTGCCATTGTCGTCCCAGGCCTCGGAGGTGCCGGGGTCGCTGGAACTGTTGCTTCTACGAGCTAGCCAGCTATCTTCACCCGCGCAGAAGCGGATCATAAGTGTTGTAAGGGCTTCCATGGCTTTCGGCTTTTCCTGCCTGAGGTGTCGGGCGAGCCATTCATCATGGACGCTGTGTTTTAAGGCCACTAAAGCTTCGGCGTCTGGAAAGTCCACGATTTGGTTCTTTTTAATGAGGAACCGATTCCAAACTTTGTGAGCTGACTCTCCGGGCTGCTGGACTATGTGACTTAGGTCATCGGTGTCCGGTGGCCGGACATAGGTGCCCTAAAAGTTGGCCCGCAAAGCACCTTCTAAATCCTCCTAGCTCCTAATGGAGTTCTCTGGGAGGCTATTCATCCAGTGCCGTGCTAGTCTCTTCCACTTCAGGGGAAGGTATTTAATGGTGTGGAGGTCATCTCCGCGGGCCATGTGAATGTGGAGAAGAAAATCCTCAATCCATATGGCAGGGTCTGTTGTTCCATCGTACTGCTCGATGTTCATGAGTTTCAACCCTTTCGGAAACTGGTGTTGCATTACTTCATCAGTAAAGCACATAGGGTGTGCGGCACCTCTATACCTGGCTACATAGCGACGGAGTTTGGATGACATATGTGTTCAGTGCTGACCTCATACTTGATGATGTTCGTCGTGACAGGTTTGCTGGCCGTCGTCTCGTGTCGGAGCACGTCCTCTGGATCCGTAGATTAATCTAGTATGGTCGGCTTTATTGGCCAGGTCCTAACATAAGTCATAAGTGTAGTACGGCGCCGCTGTCTCCTTGCCTATACGGCGAGGTGGTAGGCGAGGTGGTGCGGGCTGGTGTTCGGCATGATGAGCCGTTACCGTCCATGTGGTGGTCGGTCTGGTTGATCAGCATAATTGTATTTTGACGGAATTGGCTCAAGGGCTTCGTTGTCAAATTGTGGCAGTAGCCTGCGCTTGGGGTAACTCTTTACTGGTCTCTCAAGGTTTTATTCTTCGACGGCTAGGACCTTGGTCCATCTATCGTTGAGCGTGTCCTGTTCAGCTTAAAGTTGTTGTTGTTTCTTTTTCAGGCTCCTCGCGGTGGTGATGAGTTGTCGCTCGAAGCATTCTTGTTCGAGGGGTTCCTCTCGGACGATGAAATCTTCATCATCGAGGCTCACATCCTGTTCGGAGGCAGGTAGGTAGCCGTTGTCCTCCAAGTCCTCGTGATCAGCGTGTTTGGGGCTGTACTGACCCTCCTCCCTCTCATCTTGTTCGGACATAGGATCGACGGGGTGGTCACGGTCTTCGGCGTTATTCGGAGTGTCATTATCTCTAGTGTCGATATGACTATCCTTTTGCCCGACGCGATTGTGATCAGCGCCGTTGACGCTGACACTTTGGTGGTTCATAGACGGGCTTGTCCTTACCTGGATCTTGGATGCCATCATCATCCTTCTTCTCAGGAGTGTACATCATAGGTAGAAGCGGTCGTCCAGCGCCCAGTGATAGGCGGGTTTTGGCTTCGTTCGGTGTCGACATCATCGCCCATGCCGTCGATGTCTTTAGAGGCGTACTCTAGCACGTCGGTTAAATCCTAGATAGTGGCTATTAAGTGGGTGGTGGTGGGGTCTGAAATTCCCTGATCTCAGCCCCCAGCCTGTGCTTGGTGTAGTTTGGAGGCAAGGCTTCCGTAAAGGCAAGAGATTGTATTAAGCCCAGTGCTTCGTCTAAAAGCAAAAGTTGGATAGGGGTCTTCGGATGTGCGAGGCCGGGCACTTGATCGGGCCCGATGGATGCAGACCTCGACAGTTCAGAGTTATCATCCAGAGGCGAGTCTGACTCTCCAATGACTGGGAGAATCCCATTTGACTCCAGTTTTACCAGCGGTCGCATCTAGGTCTCCGATTCAGAGCTCCATGATAGGAGAGAGTCCGGCGGGGCCGATCCTCTTGTCTTCGGATGACACGATCTACCCCAGATCTAAGGCCGAGGCAGGTGTGAACATTGACCCCTCGACGGGAACTGATAGCGGATCCGAAGGGCCTTCTTCATTAGGGTAGGGAGCGGCAGTTGAGGCCGCGAACCCCTCGAAGATCAGATCTCCTCGGATATCAGCGACGTAATTCAAGTTCCCAAACCTGATCTGGTGACCGGGGGCGTGATAGTTGACCTGCTCAAGGTGGTCGGTCGAGTCGGCGCGTAGGACGAAGCCTCCGTACACAAAGACCTGTCCGGGGAGAAAAGTCTCCCTGTACATAGCATCATCATTGATGAAGAGGCGCGCCAACAATCCTTCTGTTGACAATGCAGCAGAGCTCTCAATGAAAGCACCAATGTCGGTGTCAAAACCGGCAGATCTAGGGTAGGGTGCCCAAGCTGTGCGTCTGAGGATCAATGGTAACAATGGACAAAGGGACGCAATGTTTACCTAGGTTCGGGCCCTCTTAGAGGAGGTAAAACCCGACGTCCTTCTTGATTGTATTTGATGAGTATAGGGGTTACAAGAGTTAATCTACCTCGAGATCGTAATTGCTAAATCCTAGCTTGTCTAGCCTATGAATATTATGATCCCCTCTACGGACTAAACCTTCCGGCTCATATAAACACCGGACGGCCCTAGGGTTGTATAGAGTCGGTTTACAGGGAAAGGAAATAGAATATCCGGACACTAGTCTTGCCGTTCACGCATATAGGAGTCCCATCCGGACATGGGAGGTGGTCTTCTTCCTTTATCTTCACGGCCCATCAGTGTGGCCCATATCAAATAGACCGGACGCCCGAGGACCCTTAGTCCAGGACTCCCTCACCCCACCAGCCGGCCTAGTTTTCCCCCACCTATAACCCCCTTGCCGTGACCTAATCCACCCCACAAACCCCACGATCCCCGTCCCACTCGCCCCACTCCCTCGCCACTCCTCTGCCTCCCCCGATCTAGATCGGGGGGATCAGCGCCACGTTGCTGCTCGCCGTCTCTGCCTCTCATCACTGACGCTGGACCTCGCCATCGCTGCCTCACCTCACCCCTGAGTCACCCCCGACGCCCGTCCGTGCGCCGCCCCGTCCACTCCGCCCCCGATTTGTAATTAGGGCTCGGCCCCAACGCCGCCGCTGCTCGGAGCCCCCCTCACCGAACCGCGTCCTTGTCCCCTCCTCGCACCGCTTCTGTGAGCCACGCAACCCATTCCCCTGCAGCGTGGGTGAGGAACCCTCCTCTCAATCTCGCCCCCCTTCTCCGTCCGGTTACCACGGCCAAGCCGCGCTCTCCGCCCTTGGACCACGGACGTGCACGCACTCAGCCACGCCGGGTCGCGCCCATTACCACCCAACGCGGCCGACGCCTCCTCTGGCCACGACCTGCGCCACACCGGCCTCGCGTCCGCTTTGCCCCGACCACGCGCCTTCCCCTTCTAGCAGCTACGGCTGCTGCCCCGCAGCCCACAGCCGCGCCGCCTGCTCGCCCTCGCTCGCCCCCTACCTAGTGGCCATCTCTGGCCGCCGTCGCCTCCGGCGCCTACCCACCACGCCCGGCCTCCCTCCCCGGCGACCACCACACCACTCCAGCACACTGCCCCGCGGCGCCGCCCAGGTGGTCTACCCCGCCCTTCTCCACCGCCCGCACGGGACCGCGTGGGCGCTCACACGCCCCATGCACCCGTAACCGCCCGCCCCGCTAATTCCTTTAGCCCACTGACCAGTGGGGCCCAACCCCTGGTTATAAACGGAATTTAAAAAAAAAATATATAGAAACATAAATAAAAAAATGAATAAAATAATAATTAATTAACTAAATAATTAATTAACCTATTTAACTCTGTTTAATTAACCTAATTGCATAATTAGACTAATTAAATTGTTAGATTAGCTGTTGTGACAATGACAGTGGGTCCCGGTCGTCAGTTTGACTAGTCAACGCTCTGTTGACTGCTGAGGTCAAGCTGACGTCATAATCCTGTTTTTGAATTAAATTAAATCAGGTAATTCTAGAAATTTGAATAAAACTTTGAAAATTAATTTAAAATAACCCGTAAGTCAAATGAAAATACCTTGTACATGAAAGTTGCTCAGAAAAACGAGACAATTCCGAATACGCTCTCCGTTCATCTGTCACGTGCCCCTAGCATAGCGAACATGGAACCGTCCCCCTCCATTTCGTCTGTCCAAAAATACCTAACACCGGCAATACTTTCCCAGTTGTTTTCCCCCTTCGCCGGTATTACCTAGCACTGCGTTAGAGCACCCCTAGCACCACGTTTCATTATGTCATGCTTACTGATGCATCTGTGTGCTTTGTATTTACTATTTCTTCCCCCTCTTCTCTCTGGTAGACCCTGAGACCATAGTTGACACATAGTTGCCTTTACCTGTAGCCCACGTGTGTTGTTACTACGGGACTGAAGGGACATGCGGTACCATCCCGTTAGAGGTGGACCTAAGTTCCTGACAGTCTCTGGTTAGTTGAGTCATCCCTGAGGCACACCCGCGAGTAGATGTGGAAGTCGGTCGGGCCTGGAGAGCACCTGCGAGATAATTATTAGCACGGTCGGGCAGGTAGACCGCCCTAGAGAGAGAGGGTTGGGCCTGGGCCTTGTCCTATTTCCTCGAGACAGGGCGACGGGGTCACATTATCGTGAGTCTTTGCTTGTCTCCGCGAGCTCCTAATACACTATGGGTTTGGGTATTTGTTCTGAGTTGGCCACTGGTATATACGCACTAACCACAACACACTGGCCTATACGCACTAACCACAACACGGGAATAGATATGGGCACTCGGCGCCATAGTACCAGTCGAAGCTTTGTCAGACGTCCAGTTCAGCATTGCGGCTGGGCCAGCACCATCCATGACATAGGTGGAGCCTGAGTCCGCCCTACTCACAACGACTCGGAGTGCAACGGGAGATGGGCCCAAGACCCCGGAGTGCTTAGGACGTAAGCCGGCGGGGACCTCTGATGTCTACTATGCAACCTTCTTCTTGTAGACGTTGTTGGGCCTCCAAGTGCAGAGGTTTGTAGGACAGTAGCAAATTTCCCTCAAGGGGATGACCTAAGGTTTATCAATCTATGGGAGGCGTAGGATGAAGATGGTCTCTCTCAAACAGATAGGCCCACCTCAAGGGGATGACCTAAGGTTTGTAGCACAGTAGCAAATTTCCCTCAAGGGGATGACCTAAGGTTTATCAATCTGTGGGAGACGTAGGATGAAGATGGTCTCTCTCAAACAACCTTGCAACCAAATAACAAAGAGTCTCTTGTGTCCCCAACACACCCAATACAATGGTAAATTGTATAGGTGCACTAGTTCGGCGAAGAGATGGTGATACAAGTGCAATATGGATGGTAGATATAGGTTTTTGTAATCTGAAAATATAAAAACATCAAGGTAACTAGTGGTAAAAGTGAGCGGAAACGGTATTGCAATGCTTCGAAACAAGGCCTAGGGTTCATAATTTCACTAGTGCAAGTTCTCTCAACAGTGACAACATAATTAGATCATATAACAATCCCTCAACATGCAACAAAGATTCACTCCAAATTCACTAATAGCGGGGAACAAACGAAGAGATTATTGTAGGGTATGAAACCACCTGAAAGTTATTCTTTCCAATCTATCCATTGGGCTATTCCTATAAGTGTCACAAACAACCCTAGAGTTCGTAGTAAAGTAACACCTTAAGACACACATCAACCAAAACCATAATGTCACCTAGATACTCCAGTGTCACCACAAGTATCCGCTGGTATGATTATACGATATGCATCACACAATCTCAGATTCATCTATTCAAACCAACACAAAAAACTTCATAGAGTGCCCCAAAGTTTCTATCAGAGAGTCAAGATGAAAACGTGTGTCAACCCCTATGCATAAGTTCACAAGGTCACAGAATCCGCAAGTTGATCACCAAAACATACATCAAGTGTATCACATGAATATCCCATTGTCACCACAGATAAGCACATGCAAGACATACATCAAGTGTTCTCAAATCCTTAAAGACTCAATCCGATAAATGACTTCAAAGTGAAAACTCAATCCGTTACAAGAAGGTAGAGGGGGAGAAGCATCATACGATCAAACCATAATAGCAAAGCTCACAGTACATCAAGATCATGCCATATCAAGAACAAGAGAAAGAGAGATCAAACACATAGCTACTAGTACATACCCTCAGCCCCGAGGTTGAACTACTCCCTCCTCGTCATGGAGAGTGCCGGGATGATAAAGATGTCCACCGGTGATGAATTTCCCCTCCGGCAGGGTGCCAGAACAGGGTCCCGATTGGTTTTTGGTGGCTACAGAGGATTGCGGCGGCGGAACTCCCGATCTAGGTTCTGTTCTAGAAGTTTAGGGATATATAAGATGTTTTGGTGTCGAGAACAAGTCAGGGGGTCCACGAGGCAGCCATAAGGTAGGGGGCACGCCCAGGGGGTAGGGCGCGCCCTTCACCCTCTTGTGGCCTCGGGACTCTTTCGGTCATCTCCGATGCTCCGTGGGCTTCTTTTGGTCCCAAAATAATCTCCATAAATTTCTAGGTCATTTGGACTCCGTTTGGTATTCTTTTTCTGTAAAACTAAAAAACAAGGAAAAACAAAAACTGGCACTGGGCTCTAGGTTAATAGGTTAGTCCCAAAAATCATATAAAATAGCAGATAAATGCAGATAAAACATCCAAGGTATATAATATAATACCATGGAAAAATAAAAAAATTATAGATACGTTGGAGACGTATCAAGCATCCTCAAGCTTAATTCCCGCTCGTCCTCGAGTAGGTAAATGGTAAAAACAAAAAATTTGATGTGGAAGGCTACCTAACATATTTATCAATGTAATCTTCTCTATTGTGGCAAGAATATTCAGATCCATAAGATTCAAAACAAAAGTTTAATATTGACATAAAAACAATAATACTTCAAGCATACTAATAAAGCAATCATGTCTTCTCAAAATAACATGGCCAAAGCAAGCTATCCCTACAAAATCATATAGACTGGCTATGCTCCATCTTCATGATGCAAAGTATTATATCATGCACAACCCTGATGACAAGCCAAGCAATTGTTTCATACTTTTTATGTTCTCAAACATTTTCAACGTTCACGCAATACATGAGAGTGAGCCATGGATGTAGCACTATAGGTGGAATAGAATATGGTGGTTGTGGAGAAAACAAAAAGAAGGAGATAGTTTCACATCAACTAGGCGTATCAACGGGCTATGGAGATGCCCATCAATAGATATCAATGTGAGTGAGTAGGGATTGCCATGCAACGGATGCACTAGAGCTATAAGTTTATGAAATCTCAAAGAGAAACTAAGTGAGTGTGCATCCAACTCGCTTGCTCAAGAAGACCTAGGGCAATTTGAGGAAGCCCATCATTGGAATATACAAGCCAAGTTCTATAATGAAAATTTCCCACTAGTATATGAAAGTGAAAACATAAGAGACTATCATGAAGATCATGGTGTTACTTTCAAGCACAAGTGTGGTAAAAGGATAGTAGCATTTCCCCTTCTCTCTTCTTATCTCATTATTGTTTGTTTTTTTGGGCCTTCTCTGTTTTTTTGGCCTCTTTTTTTATATATTTTTTTATATTTTATATTTTTCGTCCGGAGTCTCATCCCGACTTGTGGGGGAATCATAGTCTCCATCATCCTTTCCTCACTAGGACAATGCTCTAATAATAAAGATCGTCACACTTTTATTTACTTACAACTCAAGAATTACAACTCGATACTTAGAACAAAATATGACTCTATATGAATGCCTTCGGCGGTGTACCGGGATGTGCAAGGAATCAAGAGTGACATGTATGAAAGAATTATGTATGGTGGCTTTGCCACAAATACGATGTCAACTACATGATCATGCAAAGCAATATGACAATGATGAAGCGTGTCATAATAAACGGAACTGTGGAAAGTTGCATGGCAATATATCCTGTAATAGCTATGGAAATGATATAATAGGTAGGTATGGTGGATGTTTTGAGGAAGGTATATGGTGGGTGTATGGACCGGCGAAAGATGCGCGGTACTAGAGAGCCTAGCAATGGTGGAAGGGTGAGAGTGTGTATAATCCATGGACTGAACATTAGTCATAAAGAACTCACATACTTATTGCAAAAATCTATTAGTTATCGAAAAGAAGTACTACGCGCATGCTCCTAGGGGGATAGATTGCTAGGAAAAGATCATCGCTCGTCCCCGACCGCCACTCATAAGGAAGACAATCAATAAATAAATCATGCTCCGACTTCATCACATAACGGTTCACCATACGTGCATGCTATGGGAATCACAAACTTTAACACAAGTATTTCTACAACCCACAATTACTCACTAGCATGACTCTGATATCACCATCCTCATATCTCAAAACAATCATAAGGAATCAAACTTCTCATAGTATTCAATGCACTTTATATGAAAGTTTTTATTATATCCCTCTTGGATGCCCATCATATTAGGACTAAATTCATAACCTAAGAAAATTACCATGCTGTTTAAGACTCTCAAAATAATAGAAGTGAAGCATGAGAGTTCATTTATTTCTTCAAAATAAAAACACCGCTGTTCTCTAAAAGATATAAGTGAAGCACCAGAGCAAACGACAAACTACTCCAGAAGATATAAGTGAAGATCAATGAGTAGTCGAATAATGGTGCAAATATGTGAAGACTCTCTAACATTTAATAATTTAAGATCTTGGGATAGTATTAAAACAGCAAGAAAAACAAAATAAAATGACATTGCAAGGATATCACATATCATGTGAAGATGCAAAAACATAGGTTCAACCAAAACTGACCAATCCTTGTTGAAGAAGAAAGGTGGGATGCCTACCGGGGCATCCCCAAGCTTAGATGCTTGAGACTTCTTTAAATATTAACTAGGGATGCCTTGGGAATCTCCCAGATTGAGCTTTTGTGTCTCCTTAATTCCTTTCATATCGCGGTTTCCCTAGTTCTTAAAACTTCATGCACACAAAACTCAACAAGAACTCATGAGATAAGTTAGTATAAATCAATGCAAAACCTTATCATTCTCTACTGTAGAAAATCACTAAAATTATTATTTGATATTGCCTACTAAATGCCTCTGCATATTTAGTACTCCTATCCTCAAATAGAATCATTAAACAGGCAAACATATGCAAACAATGCAAACATAACAGCAATCTGTCTAAACAGAACAGTCTGTAAAGAATGAAGGAGGAATCATACTTTCCTAACTCTAAAAATTCTGAAAAAATACAACACTGTATAAAAAATTTGTTACTCATTGTGTAAAAATTTCAAGATTTTATAATGTTCTTAATATTCACCAATATTCAAAACCTAATAGCAAACTTTCTGTTTTTGAAACAGTAACGTATAGACTTGTAAAATAAGCATGGTAAAGGCTATACTTGACTTTTTTATTGAACTAAAAGATATAAAACATGTCTATGAATAACAGCAAGTAAAAATAAACAAAATAAAATGACTCTCCAATCAAAACACATATCATGTGGTGAATAAAAATATAGCCTCAAGTAAAGTTACCGATGAACGAAGACGAATGAGGGGATGCCATCTGGGGCATCCCCAAGCTTAGGCTCTTGGTTGTCCTTCAATATTACCTTGGGGTACCTTGGGCATCCACAATATTAGGCTCTTGCCACTCCTTATTCCATATTCCATCGAATCTTTACCCAAAACTTGAAAACTTCACAACACAAAACTCAACAGAAAATTTTATGAGCTCCGTTAGTATAAGAAAATAAATCACCACATAGGTACTGTTGTGAACTCATTCTAAATCCATATTTGTGTATACTGTATTCCAACTTCTACATGGTTCATACCCTCCTATACTACTCATAGATTCATCAAAATAAGCAAACAACACATAGAAAACAGAATCTGTCAAAAACAGAACTGTCTGTAGTAATCTGGAAACTTTCCATACTTCTATAACTCCAAAACTTCTGAGAAATTAGGAAAATCTAGGAAATTTGTATATCAATCATGTCAAAAAAAATTCAGATCAAAAGCACGTTCCAGTGAATTTTCAAATTTTCTGTACTGAGCGCAAAAGTATATGTTTTTGCACAGAATCAAGTCAACTATCATCCACACTATCCCAAAGGCTTTACTTGGCACTTTATTGAAACAAAAGCTATAAAACATGATTACTACAGTAACATAATCATGTGAACACACAAAAACAGTAGGGGTAAATATTGGGTTGTCTCCTAACAAGCGCTTTTCTTTAATGCATTTTAGCTAGGCATAATGATTTCAATGATCCTCACATAAAAGATAAGAATTGAAACATAATGGGAGCATCATGAAGCATATGACTAACACATTTAAGTCTAACCCACTTCCTATGCATAGGGATTTTGTGAGAAAACAATTTATGGGAGCAAGAATCAACTAGCATAGGAAGGCAAAACAAGCATAACTTCAAGATTTTCAACACATAGAGAGGAAAATTGATATTATTGCAAATCCCACAAGCATATATTCCTCCTTCATAATAAATTTAAGTGGTATTATGAATGAATTTAACAATATAACTATCACGTAAAGCATTATTTTCATGATCCACAAGCATAGAAAATTTACTATTACTTCCTAAAGTTGACACTCTTCCAACCCCACTTTCATCAATATAATCATCATAAATAGGAGGCATGCTTTCATCATAATAAATATTCTCATCAAAACTTGGGGGACTAAAAATATCATATTCATCAAACATAGCATCCCCAAGCTTGTAGCTTTGCATATCATTAGCATCATGGATATTTAAAGAATTCTTACTAACAACATTGCAATCACGCACATCATTCAAAGATTTTATGCCAAAATTTTTATTGCATTCTTCCTCTAGCAATTGAGCACAATTATCGGAATCTTATTTCATGAAAGACATTAAAAAGATGAAGCATATGAGGCAACCTCAACTCCATTTTTTTGTAGTTTTCTTTTATAGACTAAACTAGTGATAAAACAAGAAACTAAAAGATCTGAATGCAAGATGTAATGATATACCTTCAAGCACTCACCTCCCCGGCAATGGCCCTAGAAAAGAGCTTGATGTCTACTATGTAACCTTCTTCTTGTAGATGTTGTTGGGCCTCCAAGTGCAGAGCTTTGTTGGACAGTAGCAAATTTCCCTCAAGTGGATGACCTATGGTTTATCAATCCGTGGGAGGCGTAGGATGAAGATGGTCTCTCTCAAACAGCCCTGCAACCAAATAACAAAGAGTCTCTTGTGTCCCCAAAACAACCAATACAATGGTAAATTGTATAGGTGCACTAGTTCAGTGAAAAGATGGTGATACAAGTGCAATATGGATGGTAGATATAGGTTTTTGTAATCTGAAAATATAAAAACAGCAAGGTAACTAGTGGTAAAAGTGAGTGAAAACGGTATTGCAATGCTTCAAAATAAGGCCTAGGGTTCATAATTTCACTAGTGCAAGTTCTCTCAACAATGATAACATAATTAGATCATATAACAATCGCTTAACATGCAACAAAGAGGCACTCCAAAATCACTAATAACGGGGAACAAACGAAGAGATTATTGTAGGGTACGAAACCACCTCAAAGTAATTCTTTCCGATCAATCCATTGGGCTATTCCTATAAGTGTCACAAACAGCCCTAGAGTTCATAGTAAACTAACACCTTAAGGCACACATCAACCAAAACCCTAATGTCACCTAGATACTCCAATATCACCACAAGTATCCGCGGGTATGATTATACGATATGCATCACACAATCTCAGATTCATCTTTTCAAACCAACACAAAGAACTTCATAGAGTGCCCCAAAGTTTCTACCAGAGAGTCAAGACGAAAACGTGTGCCAACTGCTATGCATAAGTTCACAAGGTCACAGAACCCGCAAGTGGATCACCAAAACATACATCAAGTGTATCACGTGAATATCCCATTGTCACCATAGATAAGCACATGCAAGACATACATCAAATGTTCTCAAATCATTAAAGACTCAATCCGATAAGATAACTTCAAAGTGAAACTCAATCCATTACAAGAAGGTAGAGGGGGAGAAGCATCATAAGATCCAACTATAATAGCAAAGCTCGCAGTACATCAAGATCGTGCCATATCAAGAACACGAGAAAGAGAGATCAAACACATAGCTACTGGTACATACCCTCAGCCCCGAGGGTGAACCACTCCCTCGTCGTCATGGAGAGCGTCAGGATGATGAAGATGGCCACCGGTGATGGATTCCCCCTCCGGCAGGGTGCCGGAATAAGGTCCCGATTGGTTGTTGGTGGCTACAGAGGCTTGCGGCGGAGGGACTCTAGGTTCTGTTCTGGAAGTTTGGGGATATATAAGAGGCTTTGGCGTCGGGAACAAGTCAGGGGGGTCCACGAGGCAGCCACGAGGTAGGGGGCACGCCCAAGGGGGGTAGGGCGCACCCTCCACCCAAATGGTGGCCTCGGGACTCTTCTGGTCCATTTCCGATGCTCCGTGGGCTTCTTCTGGTCCAAAAATAATCTTCGTTAAATTTCAGGTCATTTGGACTCCGTTTGGTATTCTTTTTCTGTAAAACTCAAAAACAATGAAAAACATAAACTGGCACTGGGCTCTAGGTTAATAGGTTAGTCCCAAAAATCATAAAAAAATAGCATATAAATGCAGATAAAACTTCCAAGATAGATAATATAATAGCATGGAACAATAAAAATTTATAGATACGTTGGAGACGTATCAACCTCTCTACTGAGCCTAGGTAGGGATGCGACGTGTTGTTCTTTCGAGGCCGGGGATGGACCCAAGAATGTGTGTCTGGCCAGAGTAATCAAGCTTGTTGGGTAATGTGGTGCACCCCTGCAGGGAAGTTATCTATTCGAATAGTCGTGTCCATGATAACGGACGCGCAGAGTTGTATCCCGATCTATTACAACTAAAAATGGATACTTGAGACCTGAGATGGATATGTTGGCTCCGAGATTGCTTTCTTACAAGGAGTCGAGGAAGGATCTCTGGGCATTAATACTACAACATACTTCTTAATTATAAACTGCTATTTTGTACTGTTCTGAATGAAGCAAGATGCTTGAAGAAGCTAGTCTTTGATAGGATAGACTTTCCCCTCTATTCTGGCATTCTGCAATTTAGTCCTCAAATACATCCCTTCCTTCGATAATAATTCATACTTAGAATATATGTGATGCTTGCGAGTACTTTGGATGAGTACTCACGGTTACTTTGCTACCTCTTTTCCCCCTTCTTTCTTCTTTTCGGTTGTTGCAACCATTTGGTGGATCCCAGAGCCAGATGCCACCGCCAACATCTGCTACTACCTCGACGGAGCCTACTACTACATGGAGACCACCGACGGCTAGGAGTAGTTAGGAGGTCCCAAGCAGGAGGCCTTGCCTCTTCGATCGTTGCTGCTTTTGTGTTTGCCTTCTTAAGGCATCCTTGTTTAACTTATGTTTGTACTCAGATATTGTTGCTTTCGCTGACTCTTGTGTATAGAGCTATGTATTAGAGCCCTCGAGGCCCCTGGCTTGTAATATAAATCTTGTATTATTTTAGTTTGTGTATAGAGTTGTGTTGTGATATCTTCTTGTGATTCCCTAGTCTTGATCGTACACATTTGTGTTTAGATTGGTGTTTATTCACCTGGCATTGCATGAGAGAGGTGTAACACCTCGGATCCGATGCGCCAGGTGTCTGCCAGTTATTCGCTATTGTTGCCATGTCATTTGCTTGCGTGTTGCATTTTATCATGCCATCATGTGCATTTCATTTTGCATACGTGTTCGTCTCGTGCATCCGAGCCTTTTCCCCGTTTTTCGTTTTGCAATCCGGCGCTCCTATGTCCTCCAGCGTTCCCCTCTTCTCTCTTTTCGTGAGTGGGCATTAAACTTTCTCGGAATGGCCCGAGTCTTGCCAAGCGGCCTTGTTATAGCACCGGTAGACCGCCTGTCAAGTTTCGTGCCATTTGGAGGTCGTTTGGTACTCCAACGGTTAACCGGGTAACCGCAGAGCCCTCTTTTGTTTGCAGCCCAACAACCCTTCCAAAGTGGCCCAAAACCCACCTAACTCCCCTCCATGCTCTCGTTCGTTCGATCACGATCGTGTGGGCGAAAACCGCACCTCATTTGGACTCTCCTAGCTCCCTCTACCTATAAATATGTGGCCTCCCCCGAAAATTCGCAGTCCAAACCCTAGCCCCTTCTTCCTCCGCGCGCCGGACGCGTCCGCCCGGCGCCGGACATGTCCGCCGCCGCTCCCCGCGCCAATCGGAGGCCGCCATGTGGCGCGCCGTCGCCACCCTCCGCCGCCGGCCCGCCAGGCCCGCGCGGGGCCCTCCCGGCCCGCGCGCGCCGCTGCTGCCTGGCCCGCCCGCCGCCGCCTCCGCGCCCGAGGCGCGCGCCGCCCCGACCGGCTCCCCGTGCCGCCGCCGGCCGGGCTCGCCGCGCCCAGCCTTCGCCCGCGCCTCCCCGGCCCCGCGCCGCCAGTGCCCGCCGCCGGCCGCCGCCTTCCCGGCTCCCAGGGAGCTCCGCCGCCGCGCCCAAGGCGCCCCCGCGCGCCGTTGCTCCGGCATCGCCAGGCCTCCTTGCCAGCGACCCCGCCATGGCCGCCCGAGCTCGGGGCCGAGCTCCTCCACCGCGCCCCGCCGTCCCCGTGCCTCCCCGCGCCGCCCCACGCCGGGATCCGGCCGGATCCGGCGAGATCCGGCCCGGATCCGCCCTTCTCCGGTCATCTCCACCCGTCTCCGGCGAGATTCGCGGCCGGTTGACTTTTCCCCGAGGTCTGAAATTCTGCTAAGTCCCCGTTTTCTAATATTATCATGCCATGTTCGTCAGGCTGTATCTCTGCATCCGTAGCTCCGTTTTGTGCGTGTAATATGTCAAATTGTTCGTCTCGACGAGTATATCATTTCATTCCATTGCATCATTTTCATTGGAGCTCATCTTGATGCCCTAAAGGCTGTTGGAAGAGTGCTAAGTGATGTTAATCTGCTGAAACTGTTATAACTTGCTCATTTGTCATTTTTGCCATGATTGATGTGTGCCTCCTATGAGGTTGATGTCTACATGTGTTTCGATCTATGCCATGCCATCTTTCCAGTGGTGCTATCCATGTATTTTTGTGATCAATGTGGTGACTAGCACAAGCATGCAAACTAGGCTTCGTGATGTTGCTGATTTTAGTCCCTGTCTGCTGTTATTTTCATGCCATGTAAACTTGTTGCTACAGAAAGATCCATGCATATTTTGAGATACTTCAGTAAGGATGTTTTGAACATATGGTTGTTGTCTATCCATTCCTACCCTTGTTTGCAATTATGGAGTAGTCTAGCATGTCATTTTGGTGCTCTACTTTTTCTTCAAAATGTTTCCTGGCAGATTGTTTACTTGTTATTCAATTTAGCCAAGCTTGCTATAGTTGATCCTTGCATGCTATGAACTTGTTCTTTCCTTGGTTGGTTACATAAACATGTCTTATTGATGATGATATGCTTATCTTGTCATTCCATGACTTGTGGTGAGTGTATCGAGCTTGTTAAGTAGTGTACTTGATGTTGCTGTTTTGCTAGGCTGAATCTGTTATTCCGTGATGCTATTTAAACATGTTACTACTAATCATTCGATGCATAATTTGGAGATGTTCTATAAATATGTTTTGTTCTACATGCCATTCTATATCCATCCATGCCCTTGGTTGCAACTATAGGTTGCTGTAGCTTGTTCATATCTTGCTCCAAAGTTGCTTCATAATGTTGCTGTCAGCCTGTTAACATCAAGTTCAGTTGCTTCCATGCTTATTGTTAGTGATCCATGTACCCTATGAACTTGCTATTGCCATGCTTAGCTTCATAAACATGCCTTCTTAATGTTGGTTTCCTTTCCATGCCATGTATTGCTCTGTAGTGAGTGGTTCAAGCTCACTAACATGCCTTCTTATTATTGTTCCTGCCATGTATGAATCTGTAATATAACTTGCCATGTTTACATGGGTGCCATCATATCTTCTGATCCTTTTTGGCTTATGGTCAGTAAGGGACTTTTGATCTATGCATTTAGTAGATTCATGCCATGCCTTTGTTTGCTATGATAAGTTCTTGTAACATATTGTTTGATAGCTCTGAACATTGCAACCTGATGTTATTTCCTGATATGTCTGAAACTGTTATTATTTGCAATCTTTCCATGTGTGTTTGAGCATGATCTAGTGATTTCTGGAGATAGCTTAGTGTTCATGTTTTGTTATGCTTTACATGTACATCATGCCCATGCCTTTTGCTATTATGTTGAGGTCCTGTAGCATGTTGTTTTGATGATTGCAATATGCCTAGTTGCTGTTATAGACAGATTGTTGTTAAGCCTTGTATAGAGTGTATGTGTTGAACCATTGCTCCGTTTTGAGTGTGCTCTATATGAAACTTGCTTGATTTTGCATGTAGCCTCATATTATCATGTTGCATCCTTGTTTTGAGGTGTTTGCTTGATGTTTGGCAGCATTTTGCATCAATGCCATGCTTAACTTGTTTTGCTCATATCTTCTAGACCGTAGCTCCGAATCTAATGAACTTTATATGTAACTTGACTAGAATTTCGTGTAGATCATCTTGGTGCATCTTAACTTGCTGTTTAACAACTTGAACATAAGGTTTATTCAGATCTGGACCAATTTCGAAATTTGCATATGAGGACTTACCGGAATTGTTATATGTTGTTCCCGGCCTCATTTAAACTTGCCTTGATGTGTTGCTCTTGTTTGCATCATCCCTTGCCATGAGTAGCTTCATGTAGCCTTGTCATGCATCATGCTTGTTGTGCATCATGCCTTGTTCATGTGTGGTGTGTTTACCTTGTTGTGTGCTTCTTCTTGTTAGTTCTTGTTTCGTTGCGATCGTGAGGATTCGTTCGTCTACGGTTGGTTCGGCTTCATCCGTTCGTCTTCTTCAAGGACTCATTCTTCTTCCTTGCGGGATTTCAGGCAAGTTGACCGCTACCCTGGATCTCACTACTATCATTGCTATGCTAGTTTGCTTCGTTCTATCGCTATGCTGCGTTACCTATCATTTGCTCTTCAAGCCATCCCATATTGCCATGAACCTCTAACCTTTGACACCTTTTCTATGCAAACCGTTGCTTGGCTATGTTACCGCTTTGCTCAGCCCCTCTTATAGCGTTGCTAGTTGCAGGTTAAGTTGAAGATTTCTCCATGGTGGACAGGATTTTGGTTGGGATATCACAATATCTCTTATAGTATTAATGCATCTATATATTTGGTAAAGGGTGGAAGACTCAGCCTTTTGCCTGGTGTTTTGTTCCACTCTTGCCGCCCTAGTTTCCGTCATACCGGTATTATGTTCCCGGATTTTCCGTTCCTTACGCGGTCGGGTGATTTATGTGACCCCCTTGATAGTTCGCTTTGAATAAAACTCCTCCAGCAAGGCCCAACCTTGGTTTTACCATTTGGCTCACCTAGCCCTTTTTCCCTTGGGTTTTCGGAGCCCGAGGGTCATCTTTATTTACCCCCCCGGGCCAGTGCTCGTTGTGAGTGTTGGTCCAAACTGTCGGCCGCCGGTGGCCACCAGGGGCAACTCTGGGTTGGCCTACCGGAAGTCTGGACAATCCGGTGTGCCCTGAGAACAAGATATGTGCAGCTCCTATCGGGATTTGTCGGCACAGCGGGAGGCTTTGCTGGTCTTGTTTTACCATTGTCGAAATGTCTTGTAAACCGGGATTCCGAGTCTGATCGGGTCTTCCTGGGAGAAGGTCTATTCCTTCGTTGATTGCGAGAGCTTGTCATGGGCTAAGTTGGGACACCCCTGCAGGGTATAATCTTTCGAAAGCCGTGCCTGCGGTTATTGGCAGATGGGAATTTGTTAATGTCCGGTTGTAGATAACTTGACACCAGATCCGAATTAAAATGCATCAATCGTGTGTGTAGCCGTGATGGTCTCTTTTCGGCGGAGTCTGGGAAGTGAACACGGTTTCTGGGTTATGTTTGACGTAAGTAGGTGTTCAGGATCACTTCTTGATCATTACTAGTTGAAGACCGTTCTGCTTGTTCTCTTCTCGCTCTTATTTGCGTTGGTTAGCCACCATACTTGCTTAGTCGCTGCTACAGCCTCACCACTTTGCCCCTTCCTTTCCCCTTTAAGCTTTGCTAGTCTTGATACCCATGGTAATGGGATTGCTGAGTCCTCGTGGCTCACAGATTACTACAACAATAGTTGCAGGTACAGGTTTTCCGATGATCATGACGCGAGAGCGATGCTTGCTTGCGTTGAGTTCTTCTTCTGCTTCTTCGATCAGGGGATAGGTTCCAGGTCGGCAGCCTGGGCTAGCAGGGTGGATGTCGTTTGAGTTTCTGTTTGTGTTTCATCCGTTGTCGGATAGTGCTCTGATGTATTGTGATGTTGTATTCGTGTGGCATTGTATGCCTTATGTATGTATCCCTATCTATTATGTAATGTTGATGTAATGATATCCACCTTGCAAAAGCGTTTCAATATGCGGGTCTATCCTTAGTGGGACCTTCGAGTTCCTTTTGGATAGGGTCGCATATTGGGCGTGACAAGTTGGTATCAGATCCTCGACCGACCTTAGGAGCCCCCTTGATTGATCGTGTAGTTTGGCCGTTGTTGAGTCTAGAAGAAAACTGTTTTCGGAGTCTAGTTATATCGGAGAGTAGGAATTCTTTTTACTCCTCTGCCCCTTCGTCGCTCTGGTAAGGAATCTTAACGTAGGTGTTTTGAATTACTCCTCTTCCCATTCAAATTTCATTTAGGATCACGCAGTGGGTCTTTCGATCGTTGTTCCTCAGCTCTTTTATCCGGTGCATTTCTCATCAAGTTGACTCGAGCCTCTTCATCTTTGAGTTCAATCCTCAGTTGATTTTTTTCCCCACCCGCCCACCCTTCTTCTTCTCGGAACCGGAGTCCGTAATCGAGTTTCCATCCTACTCGTGCGAAATCTTTGCCTTCTCTGCTCAATGATTTTAACCGGTGTTTTCTCTTCAAGATATTCGTCGGTTCCCCCTTCCAGTTGCCTATGTTTTTCCCGCCCTCCCACACTCTTATTCCCGGAGTTCGAGTTTCTTCCGACCATCAATTTCATTTGTGTGGAGCCACTTCAATCTTTCCTCAATTATTTCAACCGGTGGATTCTCGTCTCGTTCGTCATTCTTCATCTCTTTTCCGGTGGATTCAATCCCAGTTTTCGATGTTGATTATATTCTTTCCCTCGGCTCAAGTGTTTTCCCTACTCATTCGCCTCTTGCCAGTTTATCCTTCCGGAGTGTTCAAGATATCTCAGGAGATTCGTCTATGTTTGAATTAATTCGAGGTTGTCACCTCGTTCAAATATTTCAATTGTTTCGGTGCATCATCTATCTTTTCAATAATCATTTTCAACGGTGTTATCTCTCTAGTGGGCCCTAACCCACAGGTCTTTTCCCAGGATCTTACCTGACTCTTCTAATTCCTCCGGAGTTATTCTCAAATCCTTTTGAAGTTTGACGTAAGAATGAATTATCATCAGTCATATTCCTTCCCCAAGATCGCTTTCAAATTCTTTTCATTGTTGGCTCAACCTTTTCGGTTTTCGTTCTACCGGAGTATCTTAGTAATTTTGTGGTGTTTCTCGTCGTCATTTGAAGATCGAGGAAGAGTTTTTCCTCTAAATCTTGTCTGCTTTCCCGGAGTTTTGTGGTTCTAGCTTCATGCTATTCTCTTGAATTATTCCAATTGTCATATATTCTTTCTTACTCATCCGGAGTATGTCAGAAGTTGTTTTCCCGTTCTCACCGGAGGCCATCATTCCAGTTATTGTTCTCTATTTATCCCGGTGCTTCGTTCAAGTGTTCGTTAATCAGCTCATGATCTCTTCGTTCTTTTGCATCTAAATCCCCTCTAGCTTATTGGTTCTTCTAATTCTTCCCGCCGATTCGTTCTCTTTCGTCAGTCATTTTGGTTTCCTACGGTGGTTTTTCAGATTTCTTTCCTTTGGTTTTCATATTAATCCATTCGTTCTTTCGAATCCTACCGGCGGCCCAGGAAGACTTTCTCAAGTTTTGCGCTATGTTCCCCCTCAATCCTTTTCCAACAAGAATATCTAGTATGCAAAATCCATTGCTTGTCATCAATTTAATTTGATGAAGGATGAGCATACAATAAATCTTATTCTTATTTCATCCAAGTGATTAATCCCTTCCTTCGGAGTTTGTTCTTGATGAATAAATTCTAGTTCCAAGTGTTTTCATCTTTTCTTTTCCGGAGTTCGGATTCCCTCGGCCATCTCATCGGAAACTCCATCTAAATCACCGTAAGGCTTTAATCTTATTCTTTCATCATTTATTCTATCTCATCATCCTTTTGTTACTGGAGTTCTTCATGGTGGCTCTTCATGATTTAATTCATTCTTCAAGAGTTCATCAAGTATCATTCCATCCTCTCTAGCTCGTTCTAATCCTTCCAGTTTCAGCCGGAGTGCTACCTAAATTCTTTCAGTCTTATTCGTTTCTTATCTCTTTCTAACCGAAGTTGTTTCATAGTCTATCTGATTCCGTGAGATTTCGATTCTCGTCATTCTCGTCGTTCCTCTCTTCTTCTTGAGTCCTCTCGATTCTTTGCTTCTTTAATCGAGTTCTTGTTTCACCTCATCCATTTTTCCCTTCTGTCTCGGTCCTAAGATCTCGGGACGAGATCTCTTGTTAGTGGAGGAGTGTTGTAACGCCCCGGATCCGATGCGCCAGGTGTCTGCCAGTTATTCGCCGTTGTTGCCATGTCATTTGCTTGCGTGTTGCATTTTATCATGTCATCATGTGCATTTCATTTTGCATGCGTGTTCGTCTCGTGCATCCGAGCCTTTTCCCCGTTTTCCGTTTTGCAATTCAGCGCTCCTATGTCCTCCAGCGTTCCCCTCTTCTCTCTTTTCGTGAGTGGGTATTAAACCTTCTCGGAATGGCCCGAGTCTTGCCAAGCGGCCTTGGTATAGCACCGGTAGACCGCCTGTCAAGTTTCGTGCCATTTGGAGGTCGTTTGGTACTCCAACGGTTAACCGGGTAACCGCAGAGCCCTCTTTTGTTTGCAGCCCAACACCCCTTCCAAAGTGGCCCAAAACCCACCTAACTCCCCTCCATGCTCTCGGTCGTTCGATCACGATCGTGTGGGCGAAAACCGCACCTCATTTGGACTCTCCTAGCTCCCTCTACCTATAAATATGTGGCCTCCCCCGAAAATTCGGAGTCCAAACCCTAGCCCCTTCTTCCTCCGCGCGCCGGACGCGTCCGCCCGGTGCCGGACATGTCCGCCGCCGCTCCCCGCGCCAATCGGAGGCCGCCACGTGGCGCGCCGCCGCCGGCCCACCAGGCCCGCGCGGGACCCTCCAGGCCCGCGCGCGCCGCCGCCGCCTCCGCGCCCGAGGCGCGCGCCGCCCCGACCGGCTCCCCGTGCCGCCGCCGGC
>NC_041389.1:200002262-200071510 GCF_002162155.2 Triticum dicoccoides | reverse complement strand
GCGCCCCCACGCACCGTCGCTCCGGCATGGCCCGGCCTCCTCGCCGGCGACCCCGCCATGGCCGCCCGAGCTCGGGGTCGAGCTCCTCCACCGCGCCCCGCCGTCCCCGTGCCTCCCCGCGCCGCCCCACGCTGGGATCCGGCCGGATCTGGCGAGATCCGGCCCGGATCCACCCTTCTCCGGTCATCTCCACCCGTCTCCGGCGAGATTCGCGGCCGGTTGACTTTTCCCCGAGGTCCGAAATTCTGCTAAGTCCCCGTTTTCTAATATTATCATGCCATGTTTGTCAGGCTGTATCTCTGCATCCGTAGCTCTGTTTTGTGCGTGTAATATGTCAAATTGTTCGTCTCGACGAGTAGATCATTTCATTCTATTACATAATTTTCATTTGAGCTCATCTTGATGCCCTAAAGGCTGTTGGAAGAGTGCTAAGTGATGTTAATCTGCTGAAACTGTTATAACTTGCTCATTTGTCATTTTTGCCATGATTGATGTGTGCATCCTATGAGGTTGATGTCCACATGTGTTTTGATCTATACCATGCCATCTTTCTAGTGGTGCTATCCATGTATTTTTGTGATCAATGTGGTGACTAGCACAAGCATGCAAACTAGGCTTCGTGATGTTGCTGATTTTAGTCCCTGTCTGCTGTTATTTTCATGCCATGTAAACTTGTTGCTACAAAGAGATCCATGCATATTTTGAGATACTTCAGTAAGGATGTTTTGAACATATGGTTGTTGTCTATCCATTCCTGCCCTTGTTTGCAATTATAGAGTAGTCTAGCATGTCATTTTGGTGCTCTACTTTTGCTTCAAAATGTTTCCTGGCAGATTGTTTACTACATGGAGACCACCGACGGCTATTAGTAGTTAGGAGGTCCCAAGCAGGAGGCCTTGCCTCTTCGATCGTTGCTGCTTTTGTGTTTGCCTTCTTAAGGCATCCTTGTTTAACTTATGTTTGTACTCAGATATTGTTGCTTTCGCTGACTCTTGTGTATAGAGCTATGTATTAGAGCCCTCGAGGCCCCTGGCTTGTAATATAAATCTTGTATTATTTCAGTTTGTGTATAGAGTTGTGTTGTGATATCTTCTTGTGAGTCCCTAGTCTTGATCGTACACATTTGTGTTTAGATTGGTGTTTATTCACTTGGCATTGCATGAGGGGTGTTTATTCACTTGGCATTGCATGAGAGAGGCTAGTAACTGGTATGCGCAATCCTGCTAAACAAAAATAAAGAAAAATATAATAAAACAAACTCCCCCTTGTCGGCGTTCTAGGAACGGGGGTCCCCAGACTTGCCTGCCTGCGGCCTGCGGCGTGGCTCAAAGGGGGGCCCAGCACAGCCCATCTTCATCAACACAAGCTCAAGACCCTCGCGAGGGGACAAGCCTCGCGGGGCGGACGACAGGGAGCTTCCTCAGGCACGACCTCATCAGGCAGGCTCACGAGAAGGCGGAGAGTTCAAGGTAGAGTACCTCGCGAGGTGCCCATGACGCAAGCATTGACGACCAAGGGCGCCAGTCGGGCGCCAGCCCGCGCAGTGTCCTCCTTTCCTCTTTGGTGCAAAGGGAGCAAGCGCATGAGAGAGCATCAAGCAAAGGCATCCATTTCGGTGCAACAAGACCAAGACCAGCCCAACGGCAGGGAGGAAGTCATTGTGGAGCCCAAGCAGGCGTCACCACCAGAGTCTTTGGCAGGCAAGGACCAACTTTAGTCAGGATAGGTGTACCCGCTGTTCCCCTTCAAAATGGCCAATTGTTGGCGCCCTTCCCGCTCAATATTTCGGGAGAGGCACAGGGCCTTTGCCTATAAATAGGACTAGCCACCCCCAGGGTAGAGGCATCTAGATCCTCACCAAGAAACCAGTAGATAGAGCGACTCAACTCCTCCTAGCAGTCCGTCGCATCAGCCAAGAACAGACCCTCGCGAGGCTGTTCTTCCTTGTATGGTTCATCATCAGCCCAAGAGGCAATCCACCACACCACACACTGGAGTAGGGTATTAAACCACAATGGTGGCCTGAACCAGTATAAACCTTGTGTCTCTTGTGTTGTTCTTTTCGTAGTTTAGATCCTAGCAATTCGGCGAGGAGCGGGTAGATAGAGGGCAAAATCTCCGCGCGCACCCCAGTGTTCGAATCTCAAGGGTCTGCCGGAACCCGAAATCCAACATTTGGCGCGCCAGGTAGGGCTGCACCGGAATTTGCCTCCCGTCGCCCTGTTCTTCTCCGACCATCGCGTTCATGTCTGACGCTCGTCGGGCCCGCGCCGAGCGCCGAGCCGCCCTCGCTTCCCGCGTCGCCCAGACGGCTCCCGTCGGTGGGCGCCCTCGTCGTTCCCCATCACTTGCCATCAACGCCGCCACCGGCCCGGCGAGGAACGAGCAGCAAGCATCATCCCAGCACCCATCCATGAGGCGAGACGGCCGCACTGCTACACCCTCGCTCACCCCTGCTGGTTCTTCGTCTCGCGCGCCCCGCGCGGCCATGGAGGCTCGAGCTGCGCTCATCGTGGCAAACGAGCTCCTGCGCTACCGCCCAATCGACAACGTCTACGAAGAGTGGCTCGACCGAGTCGCCGAGCTCGTCCACGCCGCTGGGGGCTCCCCCGCGCCGTCCTTCTCGCTGCACCGCGCCCCGCCCTGCGCGGGCAATGAAGCTCCTGGGGCGCCTCAGCCGCCTCCCCCTCAAGAAGGCGCCCTGGCCCCAAGGCGTGCGGCCCCTGAGCGGAACCCGCTCCGTCAGGCGCCAGCGCGGCAGGAGCAGAGCTGCCAAGAAGTCCCTCGCCCTCGAGAAGCTGCTCGAGCGCTCCCTGCTCCAGCACGTCAAGACCCCGCACTGCTCCCAGCTGCAGCCTATGGGGACCCACAGGACCAAGCTCTTCGTCGCCCAAGGCCTCCTGTGGCCACAGCGGGCTGCTGCGCCTTCACCCCGAGCTACGCAGCATCGCGTGGCCCGGCAAGTTCAAGCCAGACCTGCCTCCCCGCTACGACGGCACGGCTGACCCTGCAGAGTTCCTCCAGCTCTACGAGCTGGGCATCGAGGCCACCAACGGATACAAGAAGGTCATGGCGAACTGGTTTCCCATGGCGCTCAAGGATGGGGCCCGCACCTGGCTCCTGAATCTGGCTCCAGGCACGATCTCCTCCTGGGACGAGATGCGCACCCGCTTCATTGCCAACTTCCAGGGTACTCGCGACCGGCCACCCGCCGTGAGTGACATGCGCCGTATCAAGCAGCAACCAGGGGAAACCCTGCAGAAGTACATCCAGCGCTTCAACAACGGTGTGCGCGACGTCAAGATGAAGGAGGAGCTGGCTATGCATGAAGACCTGTGCACCTCCTTGGAACTGTTCAACTTGGCGACCAAGTGCATCAGGGCCGAGGAGGGGCGCCTCTCCCTCCTCGAGCTGCCTGCCACAGACCCAAAAGAGAAGAAGCCCAAGGCCAAGGATGTGAAGCACAAGGGGGCTGCCGTGCTCGCGGCAGAGCCAGACACCAAGCGGGGCAGAGATCAGCCCGAACCCTCCAAGGGCAGTCGGTACTGCGTGAACCACGACCTCCACACCCACAACACCAATGAATGCCAAGAGCTCCGGGCCGTGCGTGAAGGAAGGGTCGGCCGACGTCCCGACCGCAGCGACCGGGGCTACGGCCGGGGAGGAGGAAGGAATGCAGGACGCTGGGAAGACCGCGGCCCACGCCAGGGGTGGCGCGACCAACCTCGCGAGGATCGCTAGCAGGACCCGCCTCGCGAGGGAGGCTGGAGGGATCAGCCTCGCGAGGATCGCCCGCAAGGGAACATAGGCCTCCCTCCGCCGCCGCCGCAGCCAAGAAGAAATGAGGACCGTCATCAGGACAAGGGGGCTGGGGGCTTCCAGGAACCACGCGCGATCGCCTGCATCCTGGGCGGAGCTCAAGCCCCAGCCTCTCAGCGCATCTTCAAGCAGTTCGCCCGTGAAGTAAATGCAGCCCTCCCCAAGCTCGAGGCCACGCGCCCTCTCAGGTGGTCGGCATGCGCCATCACGTTCAGCTCAGCGGACCAGCTCAAGTGCGCGGCCACAATCGGAGTCCTCCCGATGCTTTGTTCCCCAATCATCAGCAACGTGCTAGTCACCAGGACCCTCATCGATGGCGGGGCAGGGCTCAACGTCCTGTCCGTGGAAACGTTAAACAATCTCCAAGTGCCCTACAATCAGCTTCAGCCAACCAAGCCTTTCTCCGGAGTCACCGACGGCTCCACGGTCCCGATCGGGCAGGTTCGCCTCCCTGTCACCTTCGGGGCAGGCGACAACTACCGCACCGAGCTCATCGATTTCGACGTCGCCCACATTCGCCTGCCGTACAACACCATCCTCGGGTACCCAGCGCTGGCCAAGTTCATGGCCGTAACCCACCACGGCTACAACGTCCTCAAGATGCCAGGAAGTGGCGGAGTCATCACGGTGCCCTGCGAAGAGAGAGACGCAGTGTGCTCCCTGGAGCGAGCCTTTCAGGCCGCATCACTGGAAGACCCGGATCGTGGAAGCAGGAGGCTTCCCGAGGCCGCCCCCAAGAATAAGAAGACATTGTCCGGCCCGGCCCCTCAGGAGGCAGGCCCCTCAGGGCCTGCGCCTGCTCAGGGGGAACCTCCTTCCATCGCATAGGGGAGCGCACCCGGCGCCCTCCTCAGGCAGGGCTCGGGGGCTCTCCCCTAGAGGGCCGCCGACCTTGCCAAGGTCACGAGGGAGGCGCTTGGGCACCACGTGGAGGCGTGTTTCGAAGCACGTTTCCCTCAAGAAGGAGCAAGGCAAGGAGGGCCAAAACCTCAGGAGTTCATCAGCAAGGCCATTCAGGAGCTACAGGAGTCAAGAGTCATGAGAGGCAGCCGCCGCCTACCCGCTATGGCCCCCCATCCAGGCGAGGATGGTGAGCTGCGCGTCTGCATCGACATACCAGGGCTCAACCAAGCCGCATCTCAGGAGCGCCTCTGGCCCTCGCAAGTGGGACGCTGCGAGGGTCCGCCCCACAGCTACGTTCGCATGCCTTATGGCTTGCCGAACGCGGCTGCCGCGTACCAGCGCCTCATGAGGGCCATCCTGGAGGCTCAAGAGGTCAGGCGCGCCGCAGCCCTAGCGGAGATGGAGATGGTCCGCAAGGAGCCACCAGCGCCTCCGGGGCCTCCCGAGGCCCCTGGGCTTGGGGCTCGTGAGGATCGGCTCCTGCAGCCCACCGAGTCTGCTACACCAACACCCCTTCGTCCCCAACATCATTAGGTGACATCTTTCAAGTTTCATTTCCAGCTAGGAGCGCCCTCAGGGCCGCATTATTCCCAGGCCGCGTGGGTCCGTCCGTGCAGCGTGTATCCCTTTTTATTTCATGTTCTTAGCTTACTTTATTGGGGGCGCCCCTCGGGCTGCATCATCCCCAAGCCGCTCGGGTCAGACCCAGAGGCGTGTACCCCTCTTGCGTTTATCTTAGGGCCATGCTTTCGACCCATCATGCTTGTTATTCGGTGCCTGTCTGTAGCACCTTTTCTTCTTGGATGTCGCAAGCTTGTGCGTTAAAGGGGGTGCCTGAGCATCGCGACTCAGGGCTCCTACCGGCTCTCCAGCCCTCACCCTCTGGTCTTGTCCATGGCATCGCGACCTGGCATGCCAGCGACGGCTGAGACCAGCTCGAGGGCCGGGACCCGAGGACGTAGAGTTTCGACATCTAACATTGCTTGTGCGTTAAAGGGGGGTGCCTGAGCATCGCGACTCAGGGCTCCTACCGGCTCTCCATCCCTCACCCTCTGGTCTTGTCCATGGCATCGCGACCTGGCATGCCAGCGACGGCTGAGACCAGCTCGAGGGCCGGGACCCGAGGACGTAGAGTTTCGACATCTAACCCAGCTTGCGCGTTAAAGGGGGGTGCCTGAGCATCACGACTCAGGGCTTCTACCGGCTCTCCAGCCCTCACCCTCTGGTCTTGTCCATGGCATCGCGACCTAGCATGCCAGCGACGGCTGAGACAAGCTCGAGAGCCGGGACCCGAGGACGTAGAGCACCGGCATCTAGCCAAATTTGCAGGAACACACTCCAAGATAAGGCCCAGAGCCAGGCGCAACCCGCCTTGAGGTAGGGCCCCGTGAGTCCTACGCTGGCTCACGGGTGCCCAGATACACCTCGTCAAGCCCTACCGTGCCAGCCACGTGTCAGGGCGGGGCTGTATACGCCCCGGGGGCTCCTCTCGGAGGGGAGCCCCCTCCCACGCACTAGTGGAAGCACCATGCTCCGCGCTGGCTGATGACACTGCCGAGGAGCGGCTATGCCCGTACACATACGGAAGCGCTATGCTCCGCGCTGGTGATAAACAACTGAGGGTGGCCCCCGGGCCGCATCAACCTCAGGGAGCCCAGAGCTCAGTGTCTAGCCTCATCACAACGCCTCCCCTCAGGAGTGCCGCGCGAGGGGGCCGGGCACGGGGGCTACGCCTGGGTCATGCCCAGACGCACGCCACCCAGCCAGGCCCCCCGGGCCTGGTTCGTCGCACGTCCCTCCCCGAGCGGAGCCAAGGTACGAAGACCGTTTGATCGTCAAGGGGGACTCCTGAGCATCGCGACTCAGGAGCCTAACTGGTCACGTAGCCCCTCACCCCTTAGTTCCGAAAGGCTAACGGCGGTTGAGGTATGCGCGGGGCCGGGCTCTGCAGACGTAGAACGGTAGATCCACCCGCATCTCACCTCCCTAAGGAGTCACCTCCACATCTCACCACCCTACTTGTTGTTCGAGCACCAAGGGGGACTCCTGAGCATCGCGACTCAGGAGCCTAACTTGTCATGTAGCCCCTCACCCCTTGGCCCCGTCCTGGTTTCCGGTCGGGACTAACGGCGGCTGAGGTATGCGCGGGGCCGGGCTCTGCCGGCGTAGAACATAAGCAAGTAGGAAGGAATAGCGCAAATCTTAGGGAATTCAAAAGCAAATATTATAGTCCATGCTATTATCACATCACCAAATACAAGTTTTAACGCCTCCCCGAGGCATGGTACATGCGCAGGAATTAAAAGCAGGACGGGAGCCACGACGGAGTCACTTGCCGGCGGTGGAGCTGCGTGGAGCGGGTTCGCCTTGTGGAGCAGCAGGGCCAGCAGCGCTCCGCTTCGGCTTGGTGCTGAAGGCCCGGAACTTCCCTAGCAGAGCCTCCGCACGACCCTTCACGACCTCAGTAGCGGCAGCGGCAAGCTTGCCGCTCACTGGTTCCAGCAGGTTGTCGAGGTCGACGTTGGGGTCGCGAAGATAGATGTGGGTAAAGACCCGCGTCAGCGCTGCAGAAGACAAGACGCGTGCCTCGGCCTCAGCCGTAGGGCCAAGGCCAAGGGTGACATCTTCAAGAGCACGAACCAGGAAGGGAAGCAGCTTGGCGGGGCCATCCTCCTCGCCGGCCAGCGGGCTCTCTAGGCTGCTCTCGTAAAGCATCTTCCATGAAGTGCGAGCCTTCTCCTCCATCTCCGCAAAGGCCACACGATCCTCAGCAAGATCCCCTGCCTTGTCGTCCAGCTCAACCTTCCTCGCCTCTAGCTCTTGCTCCAGCGCGCCCAGGCGGTCATGGCGCTTCTTGAGCTTGGCGTCCCGGTCCTTGACGGCCGCCTCGTGAGCCTTCATGCTTTCCTCCTGCTCTTGGCAAAGGCGGGTCTCCTCGGCGAGCTGGTCTTGCAGGCCCTTTAGCTCGCTCTCCAGCGCCTCACAGCAACCTCGGACGTTAGCCACCTCCCCCAAGGCGGCGTCGCAGGCAACCTTCGCCCCAAGGATGGCCTGCTTCTCCTCGTCGCAAGCCGTCGAGGCCTGGACCAGTGCCGCCCGAATTGAAGCATCGGAGTGAATCCAGCCAGAAGCTAGCTCCAAGCGCCCGGCCACAAGACGAGGGTCAGCGCCCAGAAGATCCTGCCGCAGACGGTCCAGTTCGGCAACAGCGCGATCCAGAACAGTGGTCGGGGAAGCAGCAGTCGGAGGAGTAGGAGGAGAAGACGACAGCGTGATCACGGTATCCTGAGGTGGAGCCTGTTGCGCCACGACGGCTGTCGTGGCGGCATCAGGCAAGGGCACTTCGGGAGTCACTTGGGCCATGGGGCTGAGCTCGCCCCAGCCGGCTCAGCCAGACCTCGCGAGGACGCACGGGCAGGAGAGGCCCGTGCATCATGGTCACCCTCTTTCACGGGCAGAGGCGCTGCCACAGATGGAACCTCAGGAGCTCCCTTTGACTTCTTTGCCGCGGGCGCCAGCCTAGCCGGGAGAT
Source organism: Triticum dicoccoides (assembly GCF_002162155.2). Taxonomy (NCBI): domain Eukaryota; kingdom Viridiplantae; phylum Streptophyta; class Magnoliopsida; order Poales; family Poaceae; genus Triticum; species Triticum dicoccoides. The sequence goes on along the minus strand of NC_041389.1, from coordinate 200,063,256 downwards.
ACAAGCGTCAAGCCTCAGCAACAGAACAATAAACAAGACAGGAATCAAGCACTTACAGGTCGTCGCTTGCGGGCTCGAGCAGCCTCCGGCCATACTTGAAGCCCGAAAGCCGGCTGCAAGGATCAGCCTCAAGGAGCTCGGGAGGAGGAGGCGCGCCTGCGGATCGCTTCGGGGCTGGGGCAGACCCGCCAGGGATCAGCCCGGTCCGGTCCTTCTTCGGGATCAGGGGCAGGCTCCCACGGCCCTGCTTGCTATCATCCTCGTCATCATCACTCAGAGAGAGGCGGAGAGCATGGGACCTACGCTGGAGGGGGGGAGCCCTTGACTCTGCTTTGGAGTCAGCCCCCTCTTCCCGCTCCCCTCCTTCCTTCTCTTCTCTTCGCTGGAGTCACCGGAGGACACGTCCACCGGGTCCTCGGGAGCCTCCGCGGGCACGGGCCCGTCCCCATTGAAGGCGGGCATGGACCCCACTACCTGCTCCCAGTCCTCGCGGAGGAACAGGGGCGTAGGAGCGCCCTCCAACCTCGCCACGTCGCCCCCGACCAAAGACTGGAGAACCGCAGCCAGATCCTCATCGGCCAAGACTATGGGGCTCGGGTGGGGCCTCCACATCGGAAGTGAGTACTAACAAAGCGAAGCCAGCTGGTGCTCCAGGAACTCCCTCAGCAGCGATGCACCAGTCAGCTTCGCCGCCGCCATGCTGGCCGGCCTCAGATCTGCGTCCATCTTCTCCAACACCGGCTTCGCGCGGGGATCCACAAGCTCCACTCGGGACCAGTCGTCGGAGCTCGCGGGGTGCCCCGTGGGCAGGATCAGCCGAGGGTGGATGCACCCAGCATCCACCAGGACCCACTTGCTCCTGAAGCCCTTGATCCTTTTCCCAGGGTTCGAAATGGCGATGGAGCTGCCGTACGCGACGAAGCTCGCACACGCAGAGACGGAACCATGAGAGGTCCGGAGGGAGAAGTAGTGGCGCAGCAAGACCACTGAGGGCTTCACCCCTACGTGAGCCTCACAATAATAGTCGAAGATTGCCAGAAGAAGGACAGTGTTGGGATGGAGGTGCAGAGCTTGAAGGTTATAGTGGCGGAGGATAGAGAAGAAGAACTCGGAAAAGGGAGGCACCAGACCGGCGACAATGGCGCTCACGAAGAGCGGATAGAAGGTGCTCCCTTGGCCTTCAGGGAGGGCAGAGCCGGCCTTGAACACCTTCGCCCCGTCGATGCCCTGCGCCGCCGCCATCTGGCGTACCCGGGCAAGGCTCGCCTCCGACACGTTCGGCGAGTCCAAGGCGGACGAATACCAAGCTCCAGCCGGGGCTTGGGGAGGCGCCATGTCTGGCTAGGACGCGCGGACGGAGTAGATCTGAAGATTTCGGAGGCGGGGAGGAGAGGCGCAAGAAAGGGGATCTGAGCAGCAACTGGAGAAAGCAAAGAAGGCAAGGGACAGATGCCGCTCCTTTATTAACTTGCGTGGTTGCAGAGGCGCCCACGTCCAATCAACCGCCACGCGGCGCCCAAGGCCGCAGGCTGTTAGGGCCCGCGATGCTTCGCACTTGCCCTTTCGCCTCTCTGCTCGGCCAAGTCCGGGCGCGCCGTGGGCCCGGGGGCTACTGTCGGCGTTCTGGGAATGGGGGTCCCCAGACATGCCTGCCTGCGGCCTGCGGCGTGGCTCAAAGGGGGGCCCAGCACAGCCCATCTTCATCAACACAAGCTCAAGACCCTCGTGAGGGGCCAAGCCTCGCGGGGCGGACGACAGGGAGCTTCCTCAGGCACGACCTCATCAGGCGGGCTCACGAGGAGGCGGGGATTTCAAGGCAGGGTACCTCGCGAGGTGCCCATGACGCAAGCCATGACGACCAAGGGAGCCAGTCGGGCGCCAGCCCGTGCAGTGTCCTCCTTTCCTCTTTGGTGCAAAGGGAGCAAGCGCAGGCGGGAGCATCAAGCAAAGGCATCCATTTCGGTGCAACAAGACCAAGACCAGCCCAACGGCAGGGAGGAAGTCATTGTGGAGCCCAAGCAGGCGTCACCACCAGAGCCTTTGGCAGGCAAGGACCAACTTTAGTCAGGATAGGTGTACCCGCTGTTCCCCTTCAAAATGGCCAATTGTTGGCGCCCTTCCCGCTCAATATTTGGGGAGAGGCCCATGGCCTTTGCCTATAAATAGGACTAGCCACCCCCAGGGTAGAGGCATCTGGATCCTCACCAAGAAACCAGTAGATAGAGCGACTGAACTCCTCCTAGCAGTTCGTCGCATCAGCCAAGAATAGTCCCTCGCGAGGTTGTTCTTCCTTGTATGGTTCATCATCAGCCCAAGAGGCAATCCACCACACCACACACTAGAGTAGGGTATTACACCACAATGGTGGCCTGAACCAGTATAAACCCTGTGTCTCTTGTGTTGTTCTTTTCGTAGTTTAGATCCTAGCGATTCGGCGAGGAGCAGGTAGATAGAGGGCGAAATCTCCGCGCGCACCCCAGTGTTTGAATCTCAAGGGTCTGCCAGAACCCGAAATCCGACACCCCTGGAAAGTTGATTGTTTAGAGGGCACCCGAGAATTTGGCTAGTCATGGCTTGTATTTCTATAGTTGAGGGGGGTAAACCTTTCATTTCTCCATGGGAACCGCCGATAATGTCACTAGAAAAAATACACTTCCGTGATGATAGTCATATCTGTGTTGTCGTAGAAGTGTTCCATGACATTACCAAAATTATCATCACGGAAGTGTCCACTTCCATGACGATAAATCGTGTGTCATGGAAGTCCTCTCGTCAAGGGTGAACGACACGTGGCATCCACCATAACAGGTCGTCGTTAAGCTAATGGGTCCGGTTTTGGATCCGATAACCCGCTAACAGCCACGACCAATGGGGATTTTCCACGTGTAAATTTCTCATTGGCCGGAGGAACCACGTGTCGGCTCACCGTTGGGATAGATGTCATCCACTCATTGGACCAAAGGTGCCTATGATACGTTGACACGTGGCACGGCCCAACAGAGGACCATTCCTGGGAAAAGGCTGGCCCGTTTGACTTGGTCAAAAGGTAGTGGGTCGGCCCATGGAAAGCCTGTTAACGGCATGTTCGTATATAGCCCATTTACAACCCGCTAACCCAGGTCCCGTTAAGTCCTATCTGAATTAGGCCCCGTAGCATCATTTGGGCCATCCAATTTGATTCCAGCCTATTTTTACTTCCGGCCCATGTATGGCCCATGACGTCTTTCGACCCATATGAGGCCCTTTGTAACCCTTGGCCCATTAATGGCCCGTGGTGAAACTGGCCCGTAATGAACAGTGTATCACTTTGTACCCATTAACGGTGCATTATTCCATTGGGTCATTTCCAGCTCACATTATCGTTCGGCCTTCTCAAGGCCCATTTATTCTTGGGCTCATTTCCAGTATCGGTTACTTACGGCCCGTTACTATCACTTTCTGCTTGTGGGCCAAATTTAGCCTGTGGTCACAGTCAGCCCGTTTGTGGCTCATTTATCCATTGGGCCATTTTCATAGCATAAATACGGCCAATTTATGGCGGCCCATTATGGTCGGCCCATGAACGGACAATTCCAACTCTAGCCCGTTTACAGCCCATAATGCAGTCTATTATTGGCCCATGTTTGGCCAATCGATCATATGGCCCATAGAAGGCCCATTGATGATACGGCCCATAGAAGGCACATTGTTTCTACGGCCCGTAGAAGGCCCATTGTTTCTAGAGCCCGTAGGTGGCCCGGGGTCACTATAGTAAATATGTAGCCCATGGTTATTGTGGGCTAGTTTTTAAAAATAGGTTATTGCGTCCACTAGCAAACCGCGGAAAAAGAACTGCACTGATTACAAGCAAACAAATAAACAAGACAACAAGGAAATAAATAAGCAAGCAACTTACTCTATGATATCACGACTATTACACATATTACATCCACTGGGCATCAAGGTTCGCCACCAGTGGAAATATAGGGAACAAAGCAGCATATCACATACACTGGTTGTCAAAGTTGGCGACCAGTGCAAATAAATGTCGCGGCAAAACAACTCTAGAACTGAAACCACTTCACAAGAGCTCAAGAAACAATATCCTGGGTACCGATAATGCTGGCAAGATGCTTAGCAAGCTTATTAACTTTCTCTTGTTGGCGCTTAGATCCTCCAGCACTTGCTATTGCACCAAAAATTATGCATCTGAGTTCTGCAAGGACTTCCTTAGTTCTTCGGCTTCTTGCCGCAGCATAGCTGACTGATGCCTTTCAGCTTGTAGCTGAGATTAAAGAAGTCGAAGTGATTCTAGCAGCAAGTTCGAAGATCTTGTGCCAGCGGTACTGGCCAGTAACTCAAACACTACATCAACGCATGACTGTGGGGTTGTCTCACTGTCTATAAGATCGTTTTTATCACCTTTCTTGGAGACCAACAGGGTTGTCTCACTATATTAAACCTTATCTGCATTACTTTCTCTACCAGTGCATAGTGGAGTGCTCTTCTCCAATATTCTGTTCACATTCTACAAGAGAAACAAGCAGACACATCACAAGTTTAGCATGTAGTATACGAAACTCATTTTGGTAAACCGGTTCAGTAGTTAGGTGGACAGGATAACAACATGAATCAAACATATATCTATGTACTATGGCCATTGTATTGTCCATATCATTCTAGTTTATGTTACCAAATCAAGATAGAGACATAGTTCAAATCATATATTTTTAAGACACAGCAGCATAGAAAGAATATAAGTGTGAGAAACTACACAACACTGGCAACACTTGTAATGTGCATCACATGAGAACATAACTGTTTATTCAACTGAAACTGAAATCAACATAGAGCAAGAAGTTATAACAGCAATCAGTTAAAGAAATAGATTTAAAACATAGTTGTTGCACCATTGGAGTTTCAATTGGATCCTTCAAATAGGAAAGTAGTTGGTATCAGTAAATACAGTGATGCAAGAGAAAGGAGTATGGACCATAGCAACGAATCTGACCTGAGAATAGTTGCTCTTTTGCTTTAAATGTGGAGTTTGGGTGCTCGTGTGGGGGTACTCTGTGGTGGACATGGTGTTGTGTCATCTAGAAGAGGGTTACTAACCGTTGGGTTGGGGTTAGATGGGTTGTAGATGGTTCTCTGTCCAACGTGTAAGTGTGCAATCTGGAAGAGTCTCGATTATGTGTGGTGGGGCTAGTTCGTGGGCCAGCACAACCATGGTTCTATCTGCATTGATGGGTAGCGCCGTCTTTCATGAAGAACGCGTTTTTGCTCCCTTAGATACTGCCATCACCCCCTCCAATTCAAATGGCTAATAAACAAGAAAAGAAATTGAACGTACAGACATTGTATGATAGACAGATGTGGTAATTCACATATATGTTGTCTAACCAAATAGGACAGCATGACACAATTTCACATATATGATGTCTAACTAAATAGGATAGCATGACTCAGTTTTAGATATATGATGGATAACTTAACAGGATATAATGGCATAATTCAACATATGATGAGTATCTAAATAGGATGACATGACAAAACTATATGATGTCTTTCTAAAATAGTTTGGGATGAAATAATTTAGATACATGTCGTCTAAGTATATAGGATGGCATGATATAATTGACATAATTGATTCATATACTAAGCAGCTGGCACTCACATGTATGATCTCTAAACTAAGCAGATGGAATAGAATATTGTGCATATGATGTCTAAACTAAGCAATGCAAGACACCATATGCATGATATGAGAAATATAAACATTGCAAATTAGATCATACACCTCAGGTGGGATATAGGACTGGTCATCTGTCTCCGAATCCTCCTCTAAAGAACTACTTGTAACCATCGAGATATATGCTTCAATAGGTACAATTGCCTGCTCTGAAGACCTTGTTTTCACTCCTGATTTTTCCATAACCGGCTCAAATGGCTGATACACATGAAGAGTAGTTCAATATACACAGATTGTCGACCAATGGAATACGTACTGTAAAAAAAGGATGGCATGAGATAATTCACATATATGATGCCTGGCTACATGGTAGTGCATAACTCGCATATCTGATATAGAAAGCAAACATGAGGCATTCACACAAAGCATGTCCAATCTAAGCAAATGGCATGGCAATGCAAGACACCATATGCATGATATGAGCAATATAACCCTGCCAAGTTAGAGCATGCACCTCAGGGGGGGAATGCGACTGGTCATCTGTCTCTGAATCCTACTCTGAGGAGCTATCTGTAACCAGCAAGAAATTTGCATCGACAGGTAGCACTGACTGCTCAGGAGACCTTGTTTTCACTCCAGATTTTCCCATGACCGACTCAAATGGCTGATGCACAGGAAGAGTAGATGAATGTATAAACATTGTTGACAATTGGAATAGATTATGAAAAATAAATATGGCACAATAGAATTCACATATACGATGACTGGCTAAACAGGATGGCATTTCATGATTCACGTATATGAAGCCTAGCGAAAGAAGATGGCATTGCATAATTCTCACATACTCCCTCCGTTCCTAAATATTTGTCTTTTTAGATATTTCAAATGGACTACCACATACGGATGTATATAGACATATTTTCGAGTGTAGATTCACTCATTTTGCTCCGTATGTAGTCACTTGTTGAAATCTCTAAAAATACAAATATTTAGGAAGGGTGGGAGTATGATATAGAAACATAACAGGTGGCATTTACAAAAAGCAAATCTAAACTAAGTTGATGACATATAAGATGTATAATGCAAGCAATGTGAGGCGCCATATGCATGATATGACCAAAATCAGCATGCCAGGTTAGAGCAAACTCTCCAGGGGGTAAATAGGAGTGGTCGGCTCCCTCTGAACCCCCCCTCTAAATAGTTATCTTCCTATGGAATACAATCTGGAATGGCGGGAGGGGGCCACTTCACCCACCATGGAGCAGCGTCTGCGTAACATTATATTCACATGCAACAGTCTTCTCTTTTTCTCTACATGTTCAATACGATTGTGTACAATAACTGACATGCATAATAAAATAAACATAGTTAGATTATGTAAGGCCTATAGGGTGCATGCAGAAATCAAGACAGATGGTAGAAAACGAGTGGATAAATCCAAAACTAATGATAGCAGGTAGATTATAGCTTCAGTTTAAAAAGATAGACTATGGATCATCTACCGTTTGTTACCCACCCAACAAGAACCACATAGAAGACCCCAGATGAACCAGATAGTAGATAGATACTATTCATTGTTGCCTCGATATGTGCCCCACAGGCATTTTAAACTCAAGTTTGAACATTAGTTTGGACCTGTCTCGGAGTCTAAGAGGTGAACAGGGCAATAAAGTAGTAGTAATAATAACCGATGTATAACGTAAGCAGACATGAAAGAGTGTGACCTCTCTTCCGGAACTGTGTAGTCCTCGGGTTCATCTGCTCAGTCGATGATGGTAATGTAGTTGGTGTGGCTGCTGGCAATGGGGAAGATGATCTAAGGCGGCGAAAGGAAGTCTGCAGGGGGGATCCCTGCTGCAGTGAACGCTTTCGTCGATGGTGCACCTCAGGTGGGGTGGATGATGGCACAACAGGAGCAGGACATAACACATGGAATTTTCTTTGACACCTATCTGAAAATGAAGTAAATCTGTAAGGGCTCCTTAGAATTGGAGGATTATATAAACCCAGGGATAGGAAAAACACAGGAATAGGATAGGAATGCACGTGCAAAACAGAGCATTTGCAAACATATGATTTCTATCAACCTGCATGTTTGGTTCACATGAATTGGAAGAACACAGGAATGGAGAAACATGGTCAAATTAAAGTCAAACCACGTGAAAATGAAAAAATAAGAATCTTAATATGCCAGTAATGCAATTAGTCATGTTCTCCATGCAAATTAATTTCAAAAGGATGTCCAAGTGGATATTAAAATTCCTACATTTTTTCTTTGAAAGAGACACCAAAGGAAAAAAATCCTCCAGCTTTGCTTTGCTCCATTCCTTCTAACCAAATGCATGAATAGTAGTACCATAGTAAAGTTTCCAATTCCTATGTTTTCCTTCACTTTTTCTTTGAATTAGTGGCGATTCTAGTAGGCAGTCTTCAATAGGCTGAAGCCTGACCTCGAAATATTTTGTGAGCTTACATTTGGTCCAAATTAGTATCATATAATGGCTATCTTGCTAAAGCGATTAAAATTGTGGTTCAAAAGATCATTTAGTTTTCTCCCTGTTAACTTCGTGACAATGATTCATTTATTTCTATATTTGCAACTCCTTTGAACCAAAGGATCCCTGAGGGATCGACATGAATGCAGAGTAACAAAGTGATGCGAGGAGTGTACAACCTCTTTGGCATAGCCTTGTCGACCTCAACATCATTGGGTTGGACGTGGAGGATGGTGATGTTGCTATGACTGTGGAGTCAGGGAAGAAGATCTGAGGCCTCTAGATATGGCGCTGAGGGTACTGCACGGCTGTGATGGATGGTTTCGTCGTTGGAGCAGCTCCGGTGAGGTGTACGACGGCGAGGCTGAAGCAGGACAAGACAGACAACGTTAATATGATGTGGGACTCTAATATCATCAATAATAGATGATCTAAAATACATCAACAAAAAGTGCTAGATGTAAAATGCATCAGCCGCAGCACGGCCGCTCCGACAGATGCTATAAATACTATTCATTCTGAACTTAACTGAAGAAACTGAACTTTACAGTCGAAACTGATTGAACTAGTAGAAGAGCATTGCAATGGATGTTTAGGGCGTTCGAGCACTAGTAGCAGAGAAGCAGTCATCTAAATCAGTAACCGCTCGAGCAGGGAATGCACTAGCTGAGAGCAACTCATGCAACAGCACCGCGAGCGAGTGCTAAAGCAGGAACTCCTATAGCTGTCGGAGTTCATGCAGCAACAGCAGCAGCGCGAGCGAGAGCAAGAGAAGAGCAGCAGCATGAACGATAGCCAGAGTGGAGCAGCAGCACGATGACAGCAATAGCAGAGCAGAGCAGCAGCATGAACGAAAGCAAGAGCAGTGCAGCAGCGCGACCGACAGCAAGAACGGAGCTGCAGCGCGAGCGAGAGCCGCAGCAGCAGTAGCAGCAGTAGTGCGAGCGAGAGCCGGAGCAACAGCAGTAGCGCGAGCGAGAGCCGGAGCAGCAGCAGCTAGTGCCGGTGTGGAAGTCGCCGCCCATGAAGCAAGATCGAAAAAAGATAAAATGCAGTGGTGAGTGCAGAATCTCCTTGGTGGCAACCAATAGGCCTCGGCTTCATCGAAGGAATTGGTGAGGGTGCTGTGATTCCGGTCAGGCAGGTCAACACGGTGTTGTGGGGATGGAGGTGGCGCGATAGACAAGGCTAACGTCGGGGCAGCCCTTGGAGGTAGAGGACGGGGCGGCTGATCCGGCGGGACGACGAGATCGACGATGGATCCTCATCCTATGTGGTGGATGAGGGACGATGACTTGTTGCAGTGGATGACGTCATCCGGGAAGAGTCTCCGGCTGGGCGGTGGTCGGGAGGCCGATGGAGGAGCATGGGGTTTTGCTAGTTTTGGCGGCCTAGGTGTACGAATGGGGGCGAAGGGGAAGGTAGGGGGAGCCATGGCTTAGGGACGCACTTGTCCCAAATGTAGGGTAAGTTACGAATGTACCCCCACCGGTTTTGACCACGCGATGTCAAGGCGGCATTTCTGGCTGAGGGGTAAAAGGGGGATTTCGCATGTGTGGGCTGCGGGACCGATTTCAAATGAGGAGGGAGTTTTCACGCGCATCGAAATTTCGGGATAACAAGGCGCGGCGTGCGTTGAAGAGGCAGGAGTTTCACAGCAGAAGAGACAAAAGATTCTGGAGCTTGAAATTTCAGGATAACAAGGCGCGGAACCCATGTTCGGCAGAACAAACTTAACGTGTACAAAAAAACAATTCATACAAGACACAAGAGAGTCATGTCCCTTTTACTATATTGCTATAAATGCCATTGAAAAAACTACAAAAAAATATTTTTAAAAATCGGGAGAGCAAGATTACCCTGTACAGTACCAAATCAATTCACACTACCCTCAACAACAACAAAGAACAAATCAATTCCCACCACAAGAAAGAGTCGTGTCCCTTTTTATATGATTACAAATGCTCCAGTGAACCCGAGTTTACATTTTGTTAAATTTTGGAATTATTCCGGGTTCGTTTGGCCTTTTTTATACATTAATTGAGTTTCTGGACATTTCATGTGCATAATTCAAATTTGAACTGCAAGCGCATGCTGCGGTGCACAAAAGCTGGTTCAAAAATCACATGTGTGTCCTTGGGTGAATTTCTTGGTCCCATGCAAGAAATGGGAATGAAATTCAAACATCTGGGCGTCGTGACTCGGCCGAGAGCAATGAGTAACTTGGTTTTTAAATTCTTGTAAATCCAAAACTCGCTTGGAAATGATGAAACTTGGCATGGTGTCATGTCATGTCACAAAAATGTTGTGGTAAAAAACTTGGCCGAATTGGAACAAGTTTTGGTATAAGCTTCTTGCAAACCGGAGCCTCTCTCAAGAAGGCTCGTGGTTCTGAGAGGGAATGTGCCACCTTTGTGTGTGAAATGATATACGCTGCCCCCCCCCCTTAATTTTCTTTAAAGAGGCAAGATAGAACTATATGACTGTCATGTTAAATTTTGGGATTAGTCAGGGTTCACTTGGCCTTGTTTATACATTAATTGAGTTTCTCGTCATTTAATGTGCATAATTCAATTTTGAACTACAAGCACATGCTCCAGTGCACCAAAGTTGGTTGAAAAATAACATGTGTTTCATTGGGAGAATTTCTAGGTCCCATGCAAGAAATGGGAATGAAAATCAAACATCTGGGTGTCGTGGCTTGGCCGAGAACATTGCAAAACTTGGTTATAAAATTCTTAAAAGTCCAAAACACACCTGAAAATCATGAAACTTGGCATGGTGTCATGTCATGGTACTATCATGATGTGGTAAATTTTTGGCTGAATAGGATGAGTTTTCGTATAAGCTTCTTGCAAGCCGGAGCTTCTCTCAAGAAGGCTTGTGGTCTGAGAGGGAACATGCCACCTTTGTGTGCCCCCTCCCTTGATTTTCTTTACAGAGGCAACATAGAACTATATGAGTGTCATGTTAAATTTTTGAATTATTTTGGGATGTTCGGCCTTTTTTATACTTTAATTGAGTTTTTGGACATTTAATGTGCATAATTAAAATTTGAACTACAAGCACATGCTCCAGTGCACCTAAGTTGGTTGAAAAATCACATGTGTGTCCTCGGGTGAATTTCTAGTTCCCATGCAAGAAATGCGAATGAAAATAAAACATTTGGGCGTCGTGGCTTGGCCGAGAACATTGAGAAACTTGGTTACAAAATTCTTGTAAAACCAAAACACGCCTGAAAATCATGAAACTTAGCATGGTGTCATGTCATGGTACTATCATGTTGTGGTAAAAAATTGGCCGAATTAGAACAAGTTTTGGTACAAGATTCTTGCAACCCGGAGCTTCTCTCACGAAGGCTCGTGGTTCTGAGAGGGAACATGCCACCTTTGTGTACGAAACGATAGATGCTGCCCCCCCCCCTTGATTTTCGTTACAAAGGCGACATAGAACTATATGAGTGTCGTGTTAAATTTTGGAATTATTCCGGGTTCGTTTAGCCTTTTTTGTACATTAATTGAGTTTCTGGGCATTTAATGTGCATAATTCAAATTTGAACTACAAGCACATGCTCCAGTGCAGCAAAGTTGGTTGAAAAATCACATGTGTGTCCTCGGGTAAATTTCTAGGTCCCATGCAAGAAATGGGAATGAAATTCAAACATCTGGGTGTCATGGCTCGGCCGGAAACATTGACAAACTTGATTTTTTTTAGTTCCTATAAATCCAAAACTCGCGTGGAAATCATAAAACTTGGCATGGTGTCATGACACGCCACTAACATGATGTGGAAAAAGACTTGGCCGAATTGGAACGAGTTTTGGCATAAGCTTCTTGCAAACCAGAGCTTCTCACAAGAAGGATCGTGGTTCTGAGAGGGAATGTGTCACCTTTGAGCGCGAAATGATATACGCTAGCCCCCCCTTGAATTTCTTTACAGAGGCAACTTAGAACTATATGACTGTCGTGTTAAATTTTTGGATTATTCCGGCTTCTTTTGGCCTTGTTTATACATTAATTGAGTTTTGGTCATTTAATGTGCACAATTCAATTTTGAACTACAAGCACATGCTCCAGTGCACCAAAGTTGGTTGAAAATAGCATGTGTGTCATCGGGTGAATTTCTAGGTCCCATGCAAGAAATGTGAATGAAATTCAAACATCTGGGCGGCGTATCTCGGCCGAGAACATTGAGAAACTTGGTTTCAAAATTCTTGTAAATCTAAAACACGCCCGAAAATCTTGAAACTTGGCATGGTGGCTTGTCATGGTCCTATCATGCTGTGGTAAAAAATTTGTCCTAATTGGAACAAGTTTTGGCATAAGCTTCTTGCAAACCGGAGCTTCTCTCAAGAAGGCTTGTGGTTCTAAGAGGGAACGTGCCACCTTTGTGTGCGAAACGATATACGCTGACCCCCCCCCTTCATTTTCTATACAGAGGCAACATAGAACTATATGAATGTCGTGTTAAATTTTGGAGTTATTCCGGAATTGTTAGGCCTTTTTATACATTAATTGAGTTTCTGCTCATTTAATGTGCATAATTCAAATTTGAACTACAAGCACATGCTCCGGTGCACCAAAGTTGGTTGAAAATTGCATGGGTGTCCTCGGGTAAATTTGTAGGTCCCATGCAAGAAATGAGAATGAAATTCAAACATCTGGGCGTCATGGCTCGGCCAGAAACATTAAGAAACTTGGTTTTTTAATTCCTGTAAATCCAAAACACACCTGAAAATCATGTAACTTGGCTTGCTGTCAAGACATGACACCAACATGCTGTGGTAATTTTTTTGTCTGATTTGCGAAGGCCCACACATTAATAATGAACAAAGTTATTTTGGAACAAGTTGAGGGAGTCCTGGATTAGGGGGTCCTCGGACAACCGGACTATATGCTTATGTCGGACTTTTGGACTATGAAGATACAAGATTGAAGACTTTGTCCCGTGTCCGGGTGGGACTCTCCTTTGCGTGGAAGGCAAGCTTGGCAATTCGGATATGTAGATTTCCTTCTCTGCAACCTACTCTGTGTAACCCTAGCCCCCTCCGGTGTCTATATAAACCGGAGGGTTTAGTCGGTAGGACAAGAACAATCATAATCACAGGCTAGCTTCTAGGGTTTAGCCTCTACGATCTTGTGGTAGATCAACTCTTGTAATACTCATATCATCAAGATCAATCAAGCAGGAAGTAGGGTATTACCTCCATAAGAGGGCCCGAACCTGGGTAAATATTGTGTCCCCCGCCTCCTATTACCATTAGCCTTAGACGCATAGTTCGGGACCCCCTACCCGAGATCCGCCGGTTTTGACACCGACATTGGTGCTTTCATTGAGAGTTCCACTGTGTTGTCACGGTAAGGCTTGATGGCCCCTTTAATCGTCTACAACGACGTGGTCCAGGGCGAGGTTTTCCTCCCCAGACAGATCTTTGTATTCGGCGGCTTCGCACTGCGGGCCAACTCGCTTGGCCATCTAGAGCAGATCGAAAGCTACGCCCCTGGCCATCAGGTCAGGTTTGGAAGCCTGAATTACACTGCCGATATCCGTGGAGACTTGATCTTCAACGGATTCGAGCCCACGACAGGTGCGCCCCACAGTCGCGATGAGCATGACTTAGATCTGCCATCGGACGGTGTTCGGGAGATCACACCAGCAACTGCCCTGGCTTTAAATCCAGAGCAGATCGTGCCATCTGAGGACGGGTGGATGGACCCCGCCATAGAGGCCGCACACTCAGCGGCGATGGAGCCGAACGCAGATCTCACTTCCAAGGAGGTCTGCATCGTCGGACCCTCAGACTCTTCTCCGGCCATAGGATCCGAACCGCGTACATCCGTGCCCATTGGACCTAGTTGGGCACCGATCATGGAGTTTAGCTCCACGGATATCTTTCAGCACTCACCCTTCGGCGATGTGCTAAATTCAATTAAATCTCTCTCCTTGTCAGGAGACTCTTGGCCGAACTATGTCTGGCTTGAGTGGGGAGCGGACAATGAAGAAATTCGTTACCCACCCACCACCCACTTAATAGCCACTGTGGACGACTTAACCGACATGCTTGATTTCGACTCTGAAGACATCGCTGGCATGGATGATGATGCCGGAGAAGAACAGGAACCACAGCCCACAGGGCACTGGATAGCCACCTCATCATATGATATATATATATATATGGTGGACACACCCACAGAAAATGATGGCAAGGATCAAAAGGATGCAACGGAGGTTAACCCTCTCGAGAAGCAATCTAAGCGCCGACATCAGGGGCGCCTCTCTAAATCCCGCCACATCAAAAATAGCAATACCGGCACAAGAGTCAATAGCACTATGGATGATGCCGAAGACGAAAACAATCCCGCCCAGCCAAGCTTCGAGCAAGCCGGACGGGAGGATGGGCAAGCTAGCCCCGATGAACACGCAACGGATGGAGACTCGGAGGATGACAATTAAATGCCCCTCTCCGAAGACGAGGTGAGCCTCGGCAACGAAGAATTTATCATGCTCGAGGATCCCGTCGAGTAGGAGCACTTCAAGCGCCGGCTTATAGCCACTGCAAAGAGCATGAAGAAAAAATAGCAACAGCTTCAAGCTGATCAAGATCTACTTACTGACAGATGGACTGAGGTCCTGGCGGCCAAGGAATACGGACTCGAGCGCCCAACCAAAAGTTACCCGAGGTGCAGGTTGTTACCTCAATTCGAGGATGAGGCACTAGAGCCTACACTACCAGCGCAGGATGCGGCTGACCGGCCACCTCGTGGCCGAGACAAAGTGGTGTATCAGCCCGAACACCAGCCCGCACCCCATCGCCAAACAAATAAAAACACGAAGGCCCGGGGCTACACGCAGGACCTCCGAGACGAATTGGAAAACAAAGCAGGACAATCAAGATTGATCTACAGATCACGGGGGGGTGCCCCAACGCGTGGCGATGACCGCTACACCGGATATACTAAATACGAATCCGTCCGGGCCGAACACAGCAGACCAGATTCCTCCGAACTGCGTCGTGATGTAGCCCGGCATAGAGGCGCCGCACACCCCCTATGCTTCACTGACGAAGTAATGGAGCATGAATTCCCAGAAGGGTTTAAACCCGTGAACATCGAACCATATGATGGGACAACAGACCCCGCGGTATGGATCAAAGATTTCCTTCTCCACATACACATGGCCCGCGGCGATGATCTACATGCCATCAAGTACCTCCCACTAAAGCTCAAGGGACCAGCTCGGCATTGGCTAAATAGTCTGCCGGCAAACTCCATTGGCAGTTGGGAGAACCTGGAAGACGCATTCGTCGACAACTTCCAGGGCACTTATGTGCGACCACCGGACACTGATGACTTAAGTCACATAACCCAACAGCCCGGAGAATCAGCCAGGAAATTCTGGACTCAGTTCCTGACTAAAAAGAACCAAATTGTCGACTGTCCGTATGCCGAAGCCCTAGCGGCCTTTAAGCATAACATCCGTGACGAGTGGCTTGCCTGACACCTTGGCCAAGAGAAGCCGAAAACCATGGCAGCCCTCACGACACTCATGACCCGCTTTTGTGCGGGCGAGGACAGCTGGTTGGCTTGTAGCAACAGCACATCAAGAAATCCTGACACTTCAGACGCCAGAGACAGCAACGGCAAGCCCCGGCGCAATAGACACAAGCGTCGCAATAATGGCGATAATGCCGAAGACACGACCGTCAATGCCGGATTCAGTGGCTCCAAGTCCGGTCAGCGGAAAAAGCCATTTAAAAGAAACAATCCGGGCCCGTCCAGTCTGGACCACATACTCGATCGCTCATGTCAAATCCACGGCACCCCCGATAAACCAGCCAACCACACCAACAGAGAATGTTGGGTATTCAAATAGGCTGGCAAGTTGAATGCCGAAAACAAGGAAAAGGGGCTGCATAGTGATGACGATGAGAAGCCCCGGCCGCCGAACACAGGAGGACAGAAGAAATTTCCTCCTCAAGTAAAAAGGTAAATATGATATATGCCACCCATATCCCCAAGCGGGAGCGGAAGTGTGCACTAAGGGACGTCTACGCGATGGAGCCAGTCACCCCAAAGTTCAACCCATGGTCTTCTTGTCCGATCACCCTTGATAGCAAGGACCATCCGACCAGTATCCGTCATGGCGGTTCGGCCGCACTGGTCCTTGACCCTATCATTGACGGATTCCACCTCACACGAGTCCTCATGGACGGTGGCAACAGCCTCAACCTGCTCTATTAGGATACAGTGCGCAAAATGGGCATCGATCCCTCAAGGATCAAACCCACCAAAACCACCTTTAAAGGTGTCATACCAGGTGTAGAGGCCTGTTGCACGGGCTCAATCACACTGAAAGTAGTCTTCGGATCTCCGGACCACTTCCGATGCAAGGAGTTAATCTTCGATATCGTCCCCTTCCGTAGCGGCTATCATGCACTGCTCGGACGAACCGCATTCCCCAGATTCAATGTGGTGCCCCACTATGCCTACCTCAAGCTTAAGATGCCCGGACCTCGCGAGGTTATAACAGTCAATGGAAACACAGAGCGCTCCCTCCGTACGGAGAAGCACACTGCAGCCCTCGCAGCAGAAGTACAGGGAAGCCTCCTTAGGCAGACCTCCAATTCGACAATAAAGCCTCCGGACACCATCAAGCAAGTCCGAAGTACTCTGCAGCAAGATCATCCGGCCCGTACAGAGCTCGCCAAGCAATTCAGCCTCCGTCTTAGTCCCAGTCACGCGGTGAAATTTGTGTCGCGTGTACACAATTACGCACTTGAAATACCATGGGCATAGACGGAGGCACAACTAGAAATGTGGTCCACAATGCGTCTCAACCGCCCCAGGATCCGTATACCTTCGCCCTTTTCTTTCTTTCAGGTCCCTATCTTCTTGAGGCCCTTTCGATAGCCTAACTATCAGACCTATCGCGGGATGGAAATACCAAGGAGGAAAGGAGCTTTGACGTACAAGGGAACCCCCAAGTGGTCTCTGATAACGATCGCTATACCTGTTTTACATACCCACACGTAGCTCGCTCTTGGTTAGGACATGTCAAATAGTCCTATTTTGCTTATCGCACCACTTGTATACATATGCCTTGACATATCATTCAAATCGCAAATGAAAATAATGTACAGCATCAGCTTATTACTGCATTTATTTTCTTTTTTTGTTTATTTATTACAAATCGCACATGTACATTCTGGTACGTTTCAGTTCGCCAGGGGCTTCAGTGTACCCCATAATACGGCAAGAAAGTCCGAACACTTTCGATAGTGCGGCACCCCGAACTTATAGCATTATATGCATCAGCTCCGAATCATGTCTTGGGTTAATAGTTGGGTTGCCTGTCTCCTATGCTTGCTACTCTATGTTCCACTATATCGGCTAGGGTAGTAAAGGGAGAATTACTGCGATTGTGTCTCGGTTCTTCTGGACGAGCACCTCAGTAGAGAAAGCCGAAAACTGACTGTCATGATGCGGCGAGAGTTGGTCGCTGTTTGAGAGGTTTCAAATCCTTAAAGATTTTTTCCGCTTCAGGCGAGGAATCGGTCATTGTCCGATTTAGGCGTGTATAGCGCCCCAAGTTCGGCCTTCCGAATACTAGGGGCTACGCTGAAATTTAAAAATATAGAACTTCTATGGCTAAGTGAGAGTGATAAAGCTATATAGTCCGATTGCCTTGTTCGTTGCGCTAAACACCTCCTTAAAGGACCAAAAAATTGGATAAAGAGTGTTTAGATTTATCCTGAACACCCCGGTACTAGTTACACAAGGGCAGAAGCCGACGACTGGCCAACTCTCAGATTTCGTAAGTGGCCACACAGGAGGTAAAATTTTAAATCAACAAGCATTATATTACGCAAATAAACTTGTTTCATATTACAGGATAAATTGAGTGCATTCACTCAAAGATTACATCCTTATCACATTGCTCCGCCACAAGGCGGGAGCCCTTCAGGACACTGTCATAATACTTTTTAGGCCGGCGGTGCTCCTTGCCCTTCGGTGGCCCCTCCGTCATCAGCTTCTCGGCATCCATCTTCGCTTAGGGCACTTTTGCACGGGCAAAGGCCATTTGCGCACCTTCAATGCAAACTGACCGCTTTATGACTTCAAGCCAGGGCAGGCATTCACAAGCCGCTTCACGAGGCCGAAGTAGCTGCTGGGCATAGGCTCGGCACGCCATATCCGGGCGATGAGGTCCTTCAAGGCCAGTTCGACTGCCTTGTGCAGTTCGACCAGTTGCTTCAGCTGGTCTCTCAAGGGCATCGGATGTTCTGTCCCAAGATACTGAGACCAGAACAACTTTTCCGTCGATCTCCCTTCTTTAGCTTGGTAGAACTCTGCGGCATTAGATATGCTGCGCGGAAGATCTGCGAACGCTCCTGGGGAGCTCCAAATTCGGGTAAGTCAAAGGAAAGTCTCCTTCACATGCTTGCTTTGCATAATGAATGCCTTACCCGCCGCAATCTTCTTGGCCGCCTGAATTCCTGGAGGGCCTTTTGGGCTTCTGCTTTGGCGTCTTGCGCGCTCTGGAGGGCCTTAGCAAGCTCGGACTCTTGAGTTTTAGAGTCACGCTCCAAGGACTCGTATTTCTGGATGAAATCCTAGAGCTCTTGCTGGACCTCGTTGACCCAGGCCTCTTGCTTCTCGCGCTCGGTCCGTTCCTTGGCCGGTTTGTCTTTGGCCTCGGTCATCGCCTTCTTAAGGGCCGCCACTTCGGTCGTGGCCCCTATTAAAGTTCATGACGCTGCTAAGCAGAATTTATTTATCCTTTAACAAATATACAAATAGGGTATTGCGTACCTTGAGTTTCATCGAGCCGCCTCTTCACGAGGCCGAGCTCTCCCTCGGTCCGCTCCAGGTCCCGCTTCAGTCCGGAGACCTCCGCAGTACGAGCGGCAGCGGCCAGCAGTTACGCCTGCTTATTCACATAGACATCTTCTGTTAGACTCCTGCGAATGTTATTTGATCCTCTGTTCGGCTTTTCTTTCCGAACACCAAACAGAGCATCGGCGGCTACTGTCTATACTGTGATATTCTCTTACAATTTTATTACTTACCTCAAAGCCTATTAGGAGGCTAGTGCAGGCTTCTGTCAATCCGCTTTTAGCAGAACGGACCTTCTCAATCACCGTACTCATAATGGTACGGTGTTCTTCATCAATGGAAGCACCGCGAAGCGCTTCCAGCAAGTTGTTTGGTGCCTCTCGATGGACAGAGGTCATCGGTAAAGGCGGCTTGGCCCCCTTAGAGGGAGGCTGCCTGCCTGAATTCAGAACCACTTGCATTTCCGGAGCCATATTCAGCTGGGGGCCAAACTTGTTGCGGCCCCCGTTATCGGAGTCCATGGGGGTCTTCCCCCCCATGTGCCGATGACTGGGATTTCACTTGGGGGCATCTGCGGAACTGTCTCCCCTTGGCCTGCTATCCTTTGAGACAACACCTCGGTGTCGTCCGCGGGCCTAGGGGAGGAGGCTGTCGGGAGTGGATGGTTGTTCATCGCCGACGGGCCTAGAGACCCCTCCGAAGGAGATACATCAATGTGGGACTTGGTCGGACTGCATATGCATGTTCGGCATGATAAGAAGCAATAAAGCAAAACATACCGGAAGTATTATAGTGTCCGGATACTTACGACTTAGCCAGGGGCTTGTCCCTGGGCTCCCACTCCTCGCCACTGTAGGTGGCTGTGGTGGAATGGTCCGAAAGGATGGTCTTTCCCTTCTTAGACACCTCAGCTTCCCCCTGCGGGGCGGCCTTCCTCTTCTCCCCCCCCCTCGGGTTGGGGGGGAGGGATTTCCTCTTCCTCCTCCTCGTCTTTGTTGGAGGAGTGCGTTTTGTTGTCTTCGGACAACACATTCGGTGCAACCTTGCACCGGAGACCTTTCCTGGTCCCCGCAGTCTTCTTCTTGACCTACTTCTCCGGCACCTCATAGGGCGCCAGAAACAGCATCTTCGTTAGAAGAGGCGATGCTTGATCTTCCAGTAGCGGAGGCGGACAGTCAATCCGCTCCGCTATCGCTACCCAGTCCTGATTAAATCGGCATGGAGGCTTAGATTCCTCCCGCGAATGTGTTGATTAAAGGCACATTTTGCAAAATATAAAAACTCACCGTATGGGCTTGGCATTTCGCGCTGAGTCCGCGATCTTCGGTTATGGGTGGGGGGACCTCGTTGGCCTTGAAGAGCACCTTCCAGACGTCTTCGTGCGTCGTGTCGAAGAGCTCTCGCAGCATCTGGTGTTCGGCTGGATCAAACTCCCACAGAGTGTAAGCCTGTCTCTGACACGGAAGGATCCGGCGGAGGAGCATGACCTGGACCATGTTGACAAGCTTGATTTTCTTGCCTATCATATTTTGGACGCAGGTCTGAAGTCCGGTTAGCTCCATGGCTGAGCCCCAGTCTAGGCCCTTCTCTTTCCAGGAGGTGAGCCGCATGGGGACGCCGGATCGAAATTCGAGGGTCACCGCCCAGTTGGTGTCGCGCGGCTCGGTGATGTAGAACCACCCCGATTGCCACCCCTTCACAGTCTCCACGAAGGAGCCTTCGGGCCAAGTGACGTTGGGCATCTTGCGCACCATGGCGCCCCCGCACTCCGCTTGCTAGTCGCCCACCACCTTTGGCTTCATGTTGAAGGTCTTCAGTCATAGGCCGAAGTGGGGCGTGATGCGGAGGAAGGCCTCGCACACGATGATAAATGCCGAGATGTTGAGGATGAAGTTGGGGGCCAGATCATGGAAGTCCAGCCCGTAGTAGAACATAAGTCCGCGGACGAATGGGTGGAGGGGGAATCCCAGTCCGCGGACGAAGTGAGAGAGGAATACTACCCTCTCCTGGGGTTACGGGGTAGGGATGATCTGCCCTTCGGCCGGAAGCCGGTGCGTGATGTTTGCCGATAGGTATCCGGCCTCCCGAAGCTTCATGATGTCCTCCTGCCATCCACTTGCCTCCCTCTCCGGACATGTTCTGAATGACTTTGCGGAGAATGTGAAAGCTTGGGCGCTGGAGCTCGAGCGAGAGAGAATGGATGAGCAGAGGAAGAAGAAGGCGTGGGTGAAAACGAGGGAATCCTTATCCCTTTATAAAGGCGGTAGAAACTATGTGCCTCCCCACTTGCCCTGTAAACTCGCTTATTCCCCAAGCGCTGTGTTGATGGCACGGTTGGGTTACCCACACCCGTATTGATAAGAATCCCGTGATAAGGGGACACAGTCTCTGCTTCGACAAGACGTGCCAGTAAAACCGCCTCGCAAGATGTGCAGTAGCAGGTTGAGAAAAACGTTCGTATAATGACCGGGCCGCGGCGTGATGTCATGCTATGAAAAAGTTGTCGGCAAATTAGACTTGTCGAATATCGTGCTCTCTACGATGGTACGTGGAATTTGTTTTGCAGAGCTGGACATGATTCTTGTGTTCAAGATCTTCTTTGGAGTATTCGGAGAAGGAACCCGCCTTGCAATGCCGAATACAGTCTGCGCGCCGGACTCATCGTCATTGAAGCCTGGTTCAGGGGCTACTGAGGGAGTCCTAGATTAGGGGGTCCTCGGACAGCCGGACTATATGCTTATGCCGGACTGTTGGACTATGAAGATACAAGATTGAAGACTCCGTCCCGTGTCCGGGTGGGACTCTCCTTTGCATGGAAGGCAAGCTTGGCAATTCGGATATGTAGAATTCCTTCTCTGTAACTGACTCTGTGTAACCCCAGCCCCCTCCGATGTCTATGTAAACCGGAGGGTTTAGTCCGTAGGACAAGAACAATCATAATCATAGGCTAGCTTCTAGGGTTTAGCCTCTACGATCTCTTGGTAGATCTACTCTTGTAATACTCATATCATCAAGATCAATCAAGTAGGAAGTAGGGTATTACCTCCATAGAGAGGGCCCGAACTTGGGTAAACATTGTGTCCCCCGCCTCCTGTTACCATTAGCCTTAGACACACAGTTCGGGACCCCTTACCCGAGATCCACCGGTTTTGACACCAACACAAGTGCTGTCACATTACAATCGGAAACACAAGTATTATTGAAACCATGGGCATTCTACTTAGCAATCACATGCCGCCACACGTCCCCTTTTTTATTGGCTAGGAGGTGTCGTGCGGGGTAGCTATTTGAGTGCGGGAGGCGTGCGATCAGACCCCTGCGTGTGCTCATCGGGAGGAGAGCCCTTTGACCTCTATCCGTCGTGCACCTCCCTCCCAACGTCTCCATTAATGGTGCCCGAGCCCATGTTTCACGGTGTGGCTATGTCTCACTGGACTGAGATTTAAGAGAGAAAAGTGAACATCTGAAAAGAAAGTTTTGCACAGATCTTGATGTAAGATCTGACGGACCTATATAGCATGGACTGTGACTTATAGCAAGCATGATGAATATAAGGACGATGATAGTGGATAATAATTGTCTTACATATCTTGGAAGATAATTTAAAAAGCCACATGCGGCTACGCCCGAAATACACAAGCGCAAAAGAAGAAGAAAGATGCATACAACGATCTGGCTCGCTGATCTCTACTTTCTTGATGCGCTGCACGTCACGGAGACTAGTTCTCGCGGCGAGCAGCGATGATCTCTTTCATCAGTTTCATGTCCTTAATACACTACTCGGCAGCAACCGCACATTCCTCCACTAGCCTTTCGCGCTCGATGCAGAGCATGGAATTCTCGTCCATAAGTTTCTTGACGATGACGCTTTTCCTCTTCAACAAGGCAGCGGTCTCCTCCACCTGCTTCGCCCTTCCAGCGATCTTCGCCCTCAGTAGGTCGCGCTCGGCCTGGAGTTGTTCAAACGAGGCATTCAACTTGTCCTGCAGCTTCATCCAGCGGGAGATCTGATCCATCTGGCTATGGATGATCGCATGCATGCGCCTGTAAGAGCTCTTGCCTACCTGCGAGAGATTTTCCCAGGCCGCCGTGGAGCGGGAGGACATCTCTGCTGCATTCGTGGCGCGGCAGGACATCTCTGCTGCTTCCGCGGCGCGACTGGACCAGTCTGCTGCATTGACAGCATGGCGGGACCTCCGTGCTGCTTCGACGGTGTGGCGGGACCTTCGTGCTACTTTGGCGGTTTGGCGGGACATGTCGGCTGCTTTCGCGGCTAAGCGGGACATCTCTCGTGCTTCCGCTTCCATGCTCACCTCTCCCTGGTAGTAATCTCTCGACCAAGAACTCAATCTAGCCATGGCAGGCGCAAGAAAATGATGCTGAATGACTTGTTTGCTTTTATGGATGAGGAGTTGAGGAAGGAATGTGCAGTCATCTTGGCGTAGTATAGTATTTATAACCGAGCACTAATACACTCCTAAGAGGGAAACTAGTTAGGTTGTCATCGGTGTGAACAGGTTTGCAATTAAATACTACTCCTATATCGGTGTGATCGGTGTGAACAGGAGTAGTAATTTGGAATGTGACGAGATGCAAGCTCAAAATTTATTGACGGTTTCTAGTTTTGAAGTGCGGCACTATTCCCGGATGGCGTAACATGGGCACTTGTTCTCGGCCATGGTGTAGTTGTTTTGTATAATATTCCATGGTACTTTTTTCTACTGCTGTGCAGGTACAATAACTGGCACCGTAGGGTACATATCTTACGGTTATTGGGGCATTCGACGGGAATAGCCTCGTGGCGAGCTAAAGACTAGTCTCTTTTTCACACGCATTACATCGACACATATCATCTCTCTCCCTCCCTCTTTCCCACGCACACACCTAGTCTCTCGGGACTTCTTGCACGCACCATCTCTAGCTCCCTAGGTCGATGCCACCCACATACACTTGTACTCTGAGTTTACTACGAAGACAAGAAGTGCACACACGCACTCATCCTCTCTCACACACGCATCTGTAGCTACGAATTGTAGTGTTCTCAACCATCCGATTGGTTCTATCATAGGTTCCCGTTGCTCCTTGGCCTTGAGATTGATAAGTTTAAAATGCGGAGGCTAAGCTGGAGGCACGTGGTTTTGCTTAATGTGCAGGCCGCACACGGCACCAACACGACATGAAGATTCGTCTGCCTGGTGCGCAATCGGGTGAGTACTACTACTACTTTGATGTGTGGCGTCAACTCGTAGAAGGATGCAACGCTTCTTGAACAAACAAGCATATAAGATGCTTAT
This sequence comes from Triticum dicoccoides, assembly GCF_002162155.2. NCBI lineage: Eukaryota > Viridiplantae > Streptophyta > Magnoliopsida > Poales > Poaceae > Triticum > Triticum dicoccoides. The sequence continues at coordinate 200,038,961 of NC_041389.1, read as the reverse complement.
ACTTTTTACCTAAAGGATCTTTATATCCAACAGACACAAAATATATGTTCGACTATTGGAAATTACTTTAACTGCTAATCTGATGTCAAAGTAATTGTTGCGTTGCCACCAAAACCCTCCTTCTCTTAAGCTAAAATAGACCGAGCTAACCCCTATATTAGCATATTACTAAGATAAGCAGAAGGCACTGTAGAATCATTTAGGAGGTGAGCTTATCAATCTGAATGTGGAGGGACACTGTCCTCGACAACCCAGCCCTGGCCAGCAGCTTGGGCGGAACTATGAAGAAGGTCAGCTCTTGCACGTCGACGTTGCCGGGATCCTTGTTGGTTGTCACCTTGATTTCCACCTTGACGGCATCGGTCCTGCCTTTGGGCTCCCCCGATGGGACGTTCGCCCACAGCTTGGCTGTGTAGTGCGGTAGTGGGGACGCTCCCGCTCTGATGCAGACGACCGACACGGTGATAGGCGCACCAATTTCGAGCACGCTGCCGACCAAGAAAAATGCGCGGCCATCCTCCTCCGCGAACAGCAAGAGTCGTGGCTCCGACACTGGCACTTGCAGCTCGAGCACCTCGCCATACTAGATCCTATGCACGGGAATGGGATGCACGGTGCTGATGTGGTGGTACAACGCCAGCGGCGGGCCTTCGTAGCTGCAGACGGGTGAGGGAGTCCTGGATTAGGGGGTCCTTGGACAGCCGGACTATATGCTTATGCCGGACTGTTGGACTATGAAGATACAAGATTGAAGACTTCATCCCGTGTCCGGGTGGGACTCTCCTTTGCGTGGAAGGCAAGCTTGGCAATTCCGATATGTAGATTCTCTTCTCTGTAACCGACTCTGTTTAACCCTAGCCCCCTCCGCTATCTATATAAACCGGAGGGTTTAGTCCGTAGGACAAGAACAATCATAATCACAGGCTAGCTTCTAGGGTTTAGCCTCTACGGTAGATCAACTCTTGTAATACTCATATCATCAAGATCAATCAAGCAAGAAGTAGGGTATTACCTCCATAGAGAGGGCCCAGACCTGGGTAAACATTGTGTCCCCCGCCTCTTGTTACCATTATCCTTAGACGCACAGTTCGGGACCCCCTACCCGAGATCCGCCGGTTTTGACACTGACATTGGTGCTTTCATTGAGAGTTCCACTATGTCGTCACCATAAGGCTTGATGGCCCCTTCGATCATCTACAACGATGCGGTCCAGGGTGAGGTTTTCCTCCCCGGACAGATCTTTGTATTCGGCGGCTTCGCACTGTGGGCCAACTCGCTTGGCCATCTGGAGCAGATCCATAGCTACGCCCCTGGCCACCAGGTCAGGTTTGGAAGCATGAATTACACTGCCGACATCCGCGGAGACTTGATCTTCAACGAATTCGAGCCCATGATAGGTGCACCCTACAGTCGCGACGAGTATGACCTAGATCTGTCGTCCGACGGTGTTCAGGAGATCACACCTACAGCTGCCCTGGCTTTAAATCCGGAGCAGATCGTGCCATCCGAGGACGGGAGGATGGACCCCGCCACGGAGGCCGCACACTCAGCGGCGCTAGAGCCGAACACAGATTCCACTTCCAATGAGGTCTGTGTCATCGGACCTTCGGACTTGTCTCCGGCCATAGGCCCCAAGCCGTGTGCATCCGTGCCCATCAGATCTAACTGGGCACCGATCATGGAGTTTAGCTCCACGGATATCTTCCAGCACTCGCCCTTCGGCGACGTGCTAAACGCATTAAAATCTCTCTCCTTATCAGGAAACTCTTGGCCGAACTATGTCCGGCTTGAGTGGGAAGCGGACGATGAAGTAATTCGTTACCCACCCACCACCCACTTAATAGCCACTGTCGACGACTTAACCAACACGCTTGATTTCAACTCCGAAGACATCGACAGTATGAACGACGATGCCGGAGAAGAACTGGAACCACCGCCCACAGGGCGCTAGACAGCCACCTCATCATATGACATATAGATGGTGGACACACCCAAAGAAAACAATGGCGAGGATCAACAAGATGCAACGGAGGATAATCCTCTTGAGAAGCAGCTAAAGCGCTGACGTCAGCGGCGCCGCTCTAAACCCCTCCATAGCAGAAACAGCGATACCGGCATAAGAAAGAATAACACCTCGGACGATGCTAGAGATAACAATGACCCCGTGGACCCAGTGATGAAGCAGGACGGGCAAGGAGATGGCGAACACAGTCTGGGGCCGCTGTCCGAGCACAGCGATGCCGAAGACAAAACCTATAAACCTGTCGGAGAGGAGAATAGTCCGGACTGTGATGCACACATCATCCCGGAAAATCACTTGGAACAAGAGCACCTGCACAAAAGGCTTATTGCGACCGCGAGGAGCTTGAAGAAGCAGAAACAACGGCTTAAACCCGCGCAGGATACGCTCAACCACAGATGGAACAAAGTGCTCGACACTGATGAAATATACGGCGGTGATCGCCACACAAAGAGCTACCCAAAACGCAAGCTGCTGCCCGAATTCGACGACGAGGCTATCGCGCCCATTCCGCCGAAAACTAATACAGCCGATCTGCCGGACCGACCACCCTGTGGCCGAGACAGAGCGGCTAATGACGCAGCACACAAGTCAACACACGACCTACGTGAGCACTTGGACAAAAGAGCTGGTATGGCCAGGGCCATCTATGGATCTAGGAAACGTGTTCCTACACAGGATCGGGGCCACCAAACCGACTATACTGATTGACCACCAGCTCAGAATCAACACCGAACACTACAGTCGTCGGATCCACGCCAGGACACATCCAAGTACACGGCCGCCGCACACCCCTTGTGCTTCACTGATGAGGTGCTGCATCATGAATTTCCAGAGGGGTTTAAACCTGTAAACATCGAGGCATACGATGGAACGACAGACCCTGCAATCTAGATTGAGGACTTTATTCTTCACATCCATATGTCTCACGAAGACGATCTCCACGCCATCAAATACCTGCCCCTCAAGTTGAAAGGATGAGGGCGGCACTGGTTGAAAAGCCTCCCCAAAAATTCCATTGGAAGCTAGGAGGAACTCGAGGACGCTTTCAGGGCCAATTTTCAAGGCACATATGTCCGACCTCCAGATGCAGACGATTTAAGTCACATAATTCAACAACCTAGAGAGTCAGCTCGTAAGCTTTGTAATAGATTTCTCACCAAGAAGAATCAAATCGTCGACTGTCCGGATGACGAAGCCCTAGCAGCTTTCAAACACAGTGTCCAGGAGGAATGGCTTGCCAGACACCTCGGCCAGGAAAAGCCCAGGACAATGGCAGCCCTAACAACTCTTATGACCCACTTTTGCGCAGGTGAGGACAGTTGGTTAGCCCGAAGCGGCACCAGCGATCCAGGCATGTCCGAAATAAGGGATGGCAATGGCAAACCGCGACGCAGTAAAAACAAGCATCGAAATAATGAAGATAACCCAGACAACACAATGGTAAACACCGGATTCAGGGGCTCTAGACCCAGTCAACGGAAAAAGCCATTTAAAGGCAGCAGAGATGGTCTGTCTAGCCTAAATAAAATTCTAGACAGGTCCTGTCAGATTCACGGCACCCCCGAGAAACCTGCGAATCACACCAACAGAGAATGCTGGGTCTTCAAGCAGGCCGGAAAGCTAAACGCCGAAAACAAAGGGAGGGAGTCGCCAAGTGAAGATGAGGACGAGCCTCGCCAGCCGAACACTGGGGGACAGAAAAAATTCCCACCGGAGGTCAAACAGTGAGCATGATTTACGCCACTCACATACCAAAGAGGAAGCTGAGGGAGTCCTGGATTAGGGGGTATCCGGACAGCCGGACTATATACTTTGGCCGGACTATTGGACCGTGAAGATACAAGACTCAAGACTTCGTCCCATGTCCGGAGGGGACTCTCGTTTGCGTGGAAGACAAGCTTGGTGATCCGGATATTAGATTTCCTTCTTTGTAACCGACTCAGTGTAAACCCTAGCCCTCTCCAGTGTCTATATAAACCGGAGGGTTTAGTCCTTAGATGGGGAATCATAATCATCATAGGCTAGCTTCTAGGGTTTAGCCTCTACGATCTCGTGGTAGATCAACTCTTGTAATACTCATATCATCAAGATCAATCAAGCAGGAAGTAGGGTTTTACCTCCATCGAGAGGGTCCGAACCTGGGTAAAACATCGTGTCCCTTGCCTCCTGTTACCATTAGCCTTAGACGCATAGATCGGGACCCCCTACCCGAGATCCGCCGGTTTTGACACCGACATTGGTGCATTCATTGAGAGTTCCTCTATGTCGTTGCTTCAAGGCTCGATGGCGCCTTCAATCATCAACAACAACGCGGTCCAGGGTGAGACTTTTCTCCCCGGACAGATCTTCATGTTCGGCGGCTTCGCATTGCGGGCCAATTCGCTTGGCCATCTGGAGCAGATCGACAGCTACGCCCCTGGCCATCAGGTCAGGTTCGGAAACTTAAACTCCACGGCCGATATTCACAGAGACTTGATCTTCGACGGATTCGGGCCTACCCCAGGAGCATCGAACAGTCACGACGAGCACGGCTTAGACCTGTTGTCTGACAATACTCGGGATATCGCACCTGCCGGAGCTCCGGACCTAAATCCAGGGCAGATCGCGTCGTCCGAGGACGGGTGGATGGAACCCGCCCCGCAGGCCGCACACTCATCGGCGGTAGATCCGAGCACCAGCTTCACCCCCAAGGAAGCCTGTGTCACAAGACCTTGACTCATGTCCGACTATAGGTTCCAGTCCGCGCACCCCCGAGCCCACCCAATCTGGTTGGGCTCTGGTAATGGAGTTCACCGCTGTGGATATCTTCGAGTGCTCGCCCTTTGGCGACATGCTGAACTCATTAAAGTCTCTCTCTTTGTCAGGAAACTCTTGGCCGAACTATGTACGGCTCAAGGGGGAAGAAGGCGACGAAGAAATTCGTTGCCCACCCACCACCCACTTCATAGCCATTGTCGATGATGTATCAGACATGCTTGACTCCGACTCCGATGATACCGACGGTATGGACACCGGCTCAGGAGACGATTCAGAACAATCACCAATGGGGCGCTGGATTGCCACCTCGTCATACGATATATATATATATATATATATATATATATATATATATATATATATATATATATATATATATATATATATATATATATATATGGTGGATACGCCTAAGGAGGATGACGGCCACAAAATGGAGGATAAAACCCCCGGGCAAAAGCCAAAATGACGGCGCAGACGCCGCTTCAAGTCCAGCAACAGTAAAAATAGCGATAACAGCGCTAGAAAAATCGACACCCTAGTCAACTCCGAAGGCAACAACGACCATACGGACCCAGCGATGGAGCAGGATGAACCAGGTCACGCCAAACACAGCTCGAAGTAGACGCCCGATCACAGTGATCCCGAGGGACGAACTCATCAAACTGCCCCGGGACAAGAGCACAGTCCGGACGACGATGCATTCATCATCCCGGAAACACGTTTGGAACGAGATAACCTCCACAGAAAGCTTATGGCCACTGTGAGAAGTCTAAAGAAGCAGAAGCAAAGGCTTAAGGCCGCACAGGAAACACTCAATTGCAAATGGAATAAAGTGCTAGACACTGAACAAAAGTACGGCGGTGATCGCCACACAAAGAGCTATCCAAAACGTAAGCTGCTGCCATAATTCGACGATGAGGCCGTTCCACCGAAGAACAATACGGCCAGCAGGCTGGACCAACCACTTCGTAACCACGATAGAGCAACTACCGACGCCGCACACGATTTACGTGAGCTCCTGGATAAAAAGGCCAGCGCGACTAGGTCCATCTATGGATCTAGAGGACACGCCCCAGCACAGGACTATGGTCGCCAAAACGATCAGACTGGTCGAGTACCAGTTCAGAATCAGCACTGGACACAACAACAGCCGACGGCATGTCACAACACGTCCAGATACAGAGGGGCTGCTCACCCTCTGTGCTTCACCAAAGAGGTACTGGACCATGAATTTCCACAGGGTTTTAAACCTGTGAACATAGAGGCATACGACGGAACGACAGACCCCGGTGTCTGGATTGAGGATTTTATCCTGCATATCCACATGGCTCATGGGGACGACCTCCACGCCATCAAATACCTTCCCCTCAAGCGAAGGGACCAGCTAGACACTGGTTGAAAAGCCTCCCCGAAAATTCAATCGGAAGTTGGGAGGAACTCGAGGATGCTTTCAGGGCCAATTTTCAAGGGACCTATGTCCGGCCTCCGGACGCGGACGATTTAAGTATAATTCAACAGCCCGGAGAGTCCGCCCGCAAGCTTTGGAACAGATTCCTCACTAAGAAGAATCAAATTGTCGATTGTCCGGATGCCGAAGCCTTAGCAGCCTTCAAGCACAGCATCCGGGACGAGTGGCTCGCCAGACACCTCGGCCAAGAAAAGCCGAGGACAATGGCAGCCTTAACAAGCCTTATGACCCGCTTTTGCGCGGGCGAAGATAGATGGTTGGCCCGTAGAGGCACCAGCGACCCAAGTGCATCCGAAATCAGGGATGGCAACGGGAAGCCACGGCGCAATAAAAACAAACGTCAAAACAAGGAAGAAAGTCCGAACAACACAACGGTCAACGCCGGATTCAGGGGGCTCTCGACCCGGTAAACAAAAGAAGCCATTTAAAGGTAGCAAAGAGGGACTGTCCGGCCTGAACAAAGTCCTGGATAGACTATGCCAAATTTATGGCAACCCCGAAAAACCTGCAAACCACACTCACAGACAATGCTGGGACTTCAAGCAGGCCGGCAAATTAAATGCCGAACACAAGGGAAGGGAAACACCAAGTGAAGACGAGGATGATTGTCGGTGTCAAAACCGGTAGATCTTGGGTAGGGGGTTCCGAACTGTGCGTCTAGGCGGATGGTAACAGGAGACATGGGACACGATGTATTGACCCAGGTTCGGGCCCTCTCGATGGAGGTAAAACCCTACTCCTGCTTGATTGATATTGATGATATGGGTAATACAAGAGTGGATCTACCACGAGATCAAGGAGGCTAAACCCTAGAAGCTAGCCTACGGTATGATTGTTGTAATTGTTGTCGTCCTATGGACTAAAACCCTCCGGTTTATATAGACACCGGAGAGGGCTAGGGTTACACAGAGTCGGTTACAATGGTAGGAGATCTACATATCTGTATTGCCAAGCTTGCCTTCCACGCCAAGGAAAGTCCCATCCGGACACGGGACGAAGTCTTCAATCTTGTATCTTCATAGTCTTGGAGTCCGGCCGATGATGATAGTCCGGCTATCCGGACACCCCCTAGTCCAGGACTCCCTCAGTAGCCCCTGAACCAGGCTTCAATGACGACGAGTCCGGCGCGCATATTGTCTTCGGCATTGTAAGGCGGGTTCCTCCTCCGAATAATTCATAGAAGATTGTGAACACCAGGATAGTGTCCGGCTCTGCTAAATAAATTCCACGTACCACCGTAGAGAGAATAATATTTACACAAGTTCAATCTGCTGACGTATTTTTGGCGTGACGTCACACCACTACCAAGCCTTTTCTTGAATCGTTTTTATTATACCACCTCAGTGCGTTTAGCGAAGCGGTTTCCTTGGCACGTCTTGTCGAAGCAGAGATCGTGTTCCCCTTATTCTGGGATTCCCATCAATACGGACGTGGGTAACCCAACCGCCCCCGTTGCCACGCCCCCTCCATCGAAGGCGAGTTCGAAACGGTCACGGGGACGGCTCTCGGTATTCTCCCTCTTTATAATGAGACCGAGGCTCGTTTATTTTCTTCAATCCTCAATCGAATCCACCCCTCGGCCCAAGTTCCAGCACTCAGGGCTCCAGATTCGAGCGCTTTGGACCTTCGACAATGTACGGCTCTGACCTACAGGGCCGGTGGATGCCCTCCCCCGTCACGTAAGAGGATGTGCTAAAGCTGAGAGAAGCCAGGTACCTGACCTACGAGATTTCGCATAGGTTGCCTTCCAAAGGGAAAGTCATTGCTACTCCCGAGCCTGGCGAGAGCGTCGTGTTCATGTCTCACCTCCGTCGGGGTTTAGGCTTCCCGATGGATCCCTTCGTGAGGGGGCTCATGTTTTACTATGGGTTGGAATTCCACGACCTGGCTCTGGAGTCCATCCTCCATATCTCATCATTTATTGTCGTCTGTGAAGCCTTCCTCCGCACTACCCCTCACTTCGGCTTGTGGCTCAAAACCTTCAACATGGAGCCGAAGATGATTGAGGGGCGTCAAGCAGAGTGCGGCGGGGCGGTTATAAGCAAGAGGGCCGATGCTCCATGGCCCGAGGGCTCTTTTCAGGAGGAGCTCGGCTTGTGGCAACATGAGTGGTTCTATATTACCGCTCCCAGGGGCAGCAGGCAGACGCCGCCGCCCGTCTTTCACCCGGGTCCTCCACAGCGGCTGACGTCATGGGTCAGCAAAGGGATTGACTGGGGGCCGTCCAAGGATGTACCCCTATTGCAGGGCCGGATTTGAGACCTCCAAGAGAGGGAGATCAATCTGGTCGTGGTGATGCAGGTTATGCTGATTAGGTGTCTTCTACCCTGCAAACGTCGCCCTGTCCGCCTGTGGGAATTCAATCCAGAGGGACCACGAGCTCTCCAACACTTCATGGGTATGACACCCGTGGAGATGTACAAATTGTTCTTCGGATCACAAGAGGTGTGTCCAGAATTGACCGAGGACGCTGGCCTAAGCTGCAATCGCCCGGATACTCAAGTAAGTAGCCCTGTGTCCGGACATACCATTTGTTTGCATATCTTGGATTTTCCTTTTAACCAATCGTCCTTTGAACAGGAGTGGATAGCGCAAGCAAAACTGATATGGTGTCCGACCCCCCTCCCGCAGACCGCGCCGGATCCCGTGTTGGTCAGGATGCTGGAGGTTGCACCTTCAGAGGAAGGCGAAGGGGAAAACAGAGAAACTACCGCCTCTACCAAGGAGGCTTTCGAGAAAGGGGGGATCGAGAATCCCTCCTTCCAGGGGGAGAAGAGGACCGCTTCCGAAGATCCGGAGGTTAAGGCCTCAAAGCGGGGGAAGAAATCTTCACCAGAGGGTCCTGCACCAGGGGAAGCCCCGGCCGCACTATCTCCCTTAAAGAATCAGCCCTCCAGCGAGCCGTAAGTAAAAAGGGGAGTTTTTTAATAAGGGATATCCCTATTTTTGCTTCTGAGGATAACCGAAGTTTTTATCTTGTAGTTCGGATCTCCGTCCTTCTCAGCTGAGCTCGTCTTCGGGGGACCTTCGTCCGGAGATGATGGAGAGCGAGACGCCTCCATCTGCCGCACCGTTAGGCGGGTGGACGACCCTGAGGTGTCGTCGCGGAGGGTATCCCTGAGTCCGGCAGGGCCGAAGAGTTCGGCACCAACTGGTGTACGACCGGGGGAGCTGAAGGATCTGCTCGAGAGGGCGTCTATCTCAGAAGATCACCGTACATTAATGAGTATGGTGATTGAAAGAATTTCATCCGCTGAGGGCGGGTTGCATGATGCCGTCAGAAGTTTGCTGGCGGGGTTTAAGGTACGTAAAAATGACATACCTTTTCACAGTTTTACACATAAAGTGCGCCCTGTATAGATAGTAGCCCCTGAGACTCGGTATGTTGTCGAAAGCGACAGCGTGCCGAGGATCATAATCTTAGTTATTAATTCTCGCCCTTCCTACGCAAGTGGCAGATCATCCGTTGGCCAGCCGGACTGATAGAGTTGCCGAACTAAAGTGGCAACTCGATGTTGCGGATGCGGACATCGTGCTGGTCAATAAACGACTTGACGAGTCACATGGTAGGTTGTTTCTCCGTGGTCACCTAGTAAGGGAGCTCATGCCCACTCCTTACAACATGTATGCTTAATGCAGATGGTGCCGCTGCTATGGAGGACCTTCGGGCAGAGCTTGCTCGAGCCAAGGAGCAGGCCGGAAGGAGTGATGCGGCTGCCTCAAAGGCAGCCGAAGAGCTAGAAGCCGAAAGGGCTGCTCACTGCTGAAGCAGGGAGGAGATGGCCGGAATGGCCGTGAAGCTGAAGGATGTTACCGACCGCTATGAGGTTCTTGAAAAAGAACGCCGAGCGGAGCAAGAAGACCTGAAGAAGGCCACCGCCAAAGCCAAGGATGCCCGTTCTGCAATGAGGGCTATAAAGGAGGAGCTGCGTCAGGCCGGAGACATTGCGGCTGGAAAGCCCTTTCTGCTGCGCAGGAAGTTCACAGATCAGAAGTATGCTCAGCTTGGCCAGCTGTGGGGTGCGGAGGATCCTTATCTGGATTTGGCGGCGAGTGCGGCGGACGCGGTCGTGCACTTCCGAAGCCAAAAGGATCACGAGATGGAAGAGCTTTTTTGGTCTCAATTCCACAGTCCGGAGCGTTCACTTCCGTTGACCGATCGGTTGGCTGAGTGAGCTGAGCTAAATAGATTGTCCGGATTTGCCATGACGGATGTGGTGACTCATCTGTGGCCGGATAGGCCCAAGCCAAAGAGTTATTTTGGCTTATTGCAGCAATTCCTTGGGGCGGTGCCGCATATCAAGGCGATGAAGTGGTCGGTATGCACCGAGGGCGCACGAATGGCTCTCGCCCGTGTGAAGACATACTGGACGGAGATGGATGCCACTGATGTTGCAACCCGGGGTTCGGACGAGAGCCGGTTACCCGCCGAGCACTATTTTGGGGAAGTCCTTCAGGGCACTCGTGTAATAGAGTCGCAATGCTCAAAAAATGTTATGTTCAAATGATATTTATGGTTTGTGAAACCACATTTATAATGTAACGGCTTTTTATACTTGTGCGTTCAAGTATTGAAATATTTCCTGTGCGGCTGTTAATGTATATGTGTATATAACCTGAAAGATTGCAGTCTTCGGCTTCAGCCCCCACGCACAGGGTGCGGGGGTGTTTGCAAAAAGGTCGCATTTTCACACTTAATCCAACGTCTTGGTCCTGTGAAGGAGGTGGTAGCGCAGCAAACTAGGCAACCGGACTATAATGCTTTATCACTTTCACTTAGCCATAGGAGTTCGAAGGTGGGGCTATAGGGGCACCGCGCTCTCCGAATTCGGGGCGCGTATGTGCCTGACCGGGAAACGGTCCTTCATCAAAGCGGAGGAATTCTAGACATTCCGGTAGTCGATCGAGTGGTTGACAAGTCTCTCGCTATATCATGACAGTCAGTTTTCGGCTTTCTCTACTGAGGTGCTCTCCTGGCTGAACCAGGGCACAATCGCAGTAGTTCTCCTGGTGCTGCGTTAGCCGATGATACGGAACGTAAGGCAGCAAAACACAGGAGCCGGGCAAACCCAACATTTGACCAAAGACATGATTCAGAGCTGATGCATATAAGGCCTAACTCGAGACGCCGAACACTCCCTGAGGTATTCGGTCTTTATGATAACGGGCAGAACAATGTCCTAAGCCCCTAGTGTCCAGGTACGGGCGAGAACTTTTGGCGCGACCGATGCCAAAACGCCAGCCTCCTCCTTGGTTATGGTAAGAAACCGGGGGATGTGTATCAACAAGAGATAGTAAGAAAGGTTTACGCGGGGTCTTAATCTGAAAAGAATCCTTGCAACGGGTCCCTACTGCACGTCTACGCCTGTGTCTCCGTTGTGTTGTATCCTGGACGGGTGTAGCACGCTGTTCGTCTGTAAAAGAGAAGAACTTAGTTTGGAAAGGTATCGTGCAAAAAATGTATTTAAAACAGAGTATGAATAAATGAATAAAGTTGAGCTTTTATTGGCTCTTATTGTTCATGTGCACAGCCCCTTGTGAAGGGGTATGCGGCTAGGAAGCCCCTAGTTTATTTATGCCGGACTCGCCTAGCCGTGTCCGGGGTCTTGAGCGACCTTTTAAGGAGATGATGCCTCGTGGACCGGGCATTTTAAGTGTAAGAGATGCGTAATGCGGTATTGCGTTAAAGCGAGCGAAAGCTTCGCGTCCCTAGAGTGCCTGATGGCTACTTTTAAATGGGGCGATATGGAAGATTAGCTTTTCGCGACGGAAGTTGTCGGATGAACCGAACACAACTTCTAGTAGTATGGAGCCCTTGCAACTGGCGTAAGGGCCTGGCGTCACTCCTTTGAAGGAAGTGCTGCTATGGCGAATTTTGGTAGGGTCTATCCCCATTCTGCGGATTGTGTCCGGATATAGCAGGTTTAAATCGCTGCCGCCATCCATTAGGACTTGTGTAAATTGTAGTCCGTCGATTATAGGATCCAGTATCAAAGCAGTCCATCCTGCGTTTCGAATACTTCTGGAGTAATCCAGATGGTTGAAAGTAATTGGTTTTGACATCCAATCTCGGGATTCCGCTGGGGTGGACCGTGCGGCATGTGCTTTAGCAGGTGCCGCACTATTGTTCCGTATTATCACATGAAGTGAGTTTACTGTTTTGACTTCTTGTGGGAAAGTCTTTTGTTTTCCGGCGCTCTGCTTGTGGGGTTCGTCATCATCTTCGCTTGGTGTGTCGATCCCCTTGTGTTCGGTGTTAAGTCGGCCGGACTGCTTGAAGACCCAACAATCTCTGTGGGTGTGGTTTGCAGGCTTCCCGGGGGTACTGTGAATTTGGCATATCCTATCCAAGATTTTGTTTAGGTTGGATAGCTCGTCACTGTTGTCCTTAAGAGGCAGTGTTTTGTTGTTCGGCCGAGAGCTTTTGAATCCGGCGTTGACCGCCGTGTTCTTTGGGCCATTTTCCTTATTCCGGCGCTGATCTATTCTGCGTCGTGATTTCCCATTTCCATCTCTGACCTCGGATGTACTTGGGTCGCTGGTGCTGCATCTTGCCAGCCAGCTATCTTCTCCCGCGCAAAAGCGGGTCATGAGGCTTGTTAGCGCGGCCATTGTTCTTGGCTTTTCCTGGCCGAGGTGTCTGACGAGCCATTCGTCTCGGACGTTATGTTTAAAAGCTGCTAAGGCTTCAGCGTCCGGACAGTCGACTATTTGGTTCTTTTTGGTGAGGAACATGTTCTAGAATTTGCGCGCTGACTCTCCATGCTGTTGAGTTATGTGACTTAAATCGTCTGCATCCGGAGGGCGGACATAAGTCCCCTGGAAATTTGCTCTAAACGCATCCTCGAGCTCTTCCCAACTTCCAATGGTATTTTCTGGGAGGCTTTTGAGCCAATGCCGAGCTGGCCCTTTGAGCTTGAGGGGTAGGTATTTTATGGCATGGAGATCGTCTCCTCTAGCCATATGTATGTGTAGGATGTAATCCTCAATCCAGACTCCAGGGTCTGTTGTTCCATCGTATGCCTCTATGTTTACGGGCTTAAAACCCGCTGGAAATTCATGATCCAGTACCTCATCGGTGAAACATAGTGGGTGTGCGGCGCCCCTGTATTTAGGTGTGCCGTTATCTTCGAACACTCGGCGTGTTGTGTTGCTTCCTGGGGCCCTCTTTTTTGGCCCATAAATGGACCTGACCGGGCCACCCTTTTTGCGAGGATCCTTATTGTATCATGTGCCAGCTTTTGTGCGGCGCCGCTTGCCGCTCTTAGCCTGTCATCTGGTCGTCTATCCGGCCAAGCGGCCTCTTTGCTTTTTGATTGTGGTGGCTCTACGGCCTCCTCGTCGAATTCGGGTAACAGCTTGCGCTTCAGGTAGCTCTTTGCATGGTGACTATTGCCGTATTTGTCTGCGGTCTTGAGTACTTTGCTCCATCTCATTCTGAGTACGTCTTCCGCTGTTTTGAGCTTCCGTTTCTGCTTCTTCAAACTTCTTGCAGTGGCGACGAGCCTTTTGTGAAGGTTCTTATGCTCCGGTGATGTGTCCGGCGTGAGATCGTCTGGACTGTTGTTTTCGTCAGGGATGGGTTGCTTGTCCAATTCATCCTGTTCGGATGGTTGCTAGGTTGCATGTTTGTCGTCCACTGGTTCACCCTGCTCTACGGCTGGGTCATTATGGGTGCTGTTGTTATCGAGGCGGGACTTCGGGCGGCACTTGCGTCGCCGTTTTGGTTGTTTTTCGGGGGAATTATCCTTCGCCGCATCCCGTTGTTCCTCGTTATCGCTTCCTTTTGGTGTGTCCACCATGTATATGTCGTGAATTGAGGTGGTCTTCCAGTGCCCCGTAGGCGCTGGTTCTTGGTCGTCTCCGCATCGTCGTCCATACCATCGATGTCTTCGGAGTCGTAGTCTAGCATGTCGGTTAGATCGTCGTCAGTGGCTACAAAGTGGGTGGTGGGTGGGCTTTGAATTTCTTCGTCGTCCGCATCCCAACCGTCCTGGCCGCAATTCGGCCAGGGCTCTCCTGATAGCGAGAGATATTTTAGCGAATTCAGGATGTCGCCAAAAGGTGAGTGTTGAAAGATGTCTGCAGCGATGAACTCCATGATCGGCGCCCAATCGGATTCGATTGGAGGGGGCGCGGGAGGTTCGGAGTCCGGAAAAAAGTCCGGCACCTCGGAGTCACCAGCCTCACAAGGGACAAAATCAGTATTCGGCTCCATCGCCGTAGAGGTTGCAGCCCCCGAGGCGGTGTCTAGCCACCCATCCTCGATCTGCGCAGTCGGCTCCGAATTATGGGTCGGAGCGGACTCATGTGCGGCCTCCAGGGCACTGTCTGAGAGCAGAGCTAACTCATGCCCAACGTGACAGTGCGGCGCGCTCGGCTGTGGCTCGAATCTGTCGAAGATCAAGTCTCTACGGATGTCGGCTATGAAGTTCAGGCTTCCAAATCTGACCTGATGGCCAGAGGCGTAGCTTTCAATCTGCTCCAGATGGCCAAGCGAGTTGGCCCGCAGTGCAAAGCCGCCGAATACAAAGATCTGTCCGGGGAGAAAAGTCTCACCCTGGACCGCGTCGTTGTTGATGATCGAAGGAGCCATCAAGCCTATCGGTGACAACACAGAGGAACTCTCAATGAAAGCACCAATGTCGGTGTCAAAACCGGCGGATCTCAGGTAGGGGGTCCCGAACTGTGCGTCTAGGCGGATGGTAACAGGAGACAAGGGACACGATGTTTTTACCCAAGTTCGGGCCCTCTCGATGGAGGTAAAACCCTACTCCTGCTTGATTGATATTGATGATATGGGTAGTACAAGAGTGGATCTACCACGAGATCAAGGAGGCTAAACCCTAGAAGCTAGCCTACGGTATGATTGTTGTAATTGTTGTTGTCCTATGGACTAAAACCCTCTGGTTTATATAGACACCGGAGAGGGCTAGGGTTACACAGAGTCGGTTACAATGGTAGGAGATCTACATATCCGTATTGCCAAGCTTGCCTTCCACGCCAAGGAAAGTCCCATCCGGACACGGGACGAAGTCTTCAATCTTGTATCTTCATAGTCTTGGAGTCCGGCCGATGATGATAGTCCGGCTATCCGGACACCCCCTAGTCCAGGACTCCCTCAATGATCCTTGCGAGCCGAACACTGGGGGATAGAAAAAATTCCCACCAGAGGTAAAAATAGTAAACATGATCCACGCGACTCACATACCACGAAGGCGCGAATGCACGCTCAGAGACGCATACGCTATAGAGCCCGTCGCCCCCAAGCTTAACCACTAGTCGGCCTGCCCGATCACCTTCGATCACAAGGACTACCCGACTAGTATGTGGCACGGAGGATCAGCTGCCTTGGTGCTCAACCCAATAATCGATGGATACCATCTCACTCGCGTCCTCATGGACGGCGGCAATAGTCTTAACCTAATATACCAGGACACGGTCCGCAGGAGGGGGATAGACCCATCCAGAATCAGCCAAAGTAACACCACCTTTGAAGGGGTCATACCAGGCGTCGAAGCCCACTGCAGGGGCTCCCTTATGCTAGAGGTGATATTCGGCTCCCCAGGCAACTTCAGAAGGGAAGAACTACTCTTCGCCATCGCCCCCCTCCAAAGTGGTTATCATGCCTTGCTCTGGACAACGGCCTTCGCCCGCTTCAACGCAGTACCGCACTACGCCTACCTTAAACTCAAGATGACCGGCCCACATGGCGTCATCACCGTTAACGGAAATACAAAGCGTTCGTTACGCACGGAAGAGTATGAGACGGCTCTAGCAGCCGGACTCTAAGCGGCCTGTAATACAAGAACGCATGATCGGTCGTTAAGACCACGGACACGGTTAGACGAGTCCGACAGCCCAGATAAACCTGAGTTGGGCGCCACGCATGTAATCCCACAGTGGACACCAGGGGCTATAGATATTTAATAAAGCCCAACTCTTGGCTTGACCTTATTAACATGCCAATGCCTTTTACTTTTACTATCCATTGGTTATAGCCAACTCTTCGTACGCTTACGTCATACTCTTCTACATGGGTTTTTCTTTTTACAGACACCATTCGTGCGATACCCTCCCAGGACACGGCACAACAGAGACAAAGGCGTAGACGTGCAGCAGGGCCCCGCTCAATGGTTTCTCTTTAGATTAAGCCCCTGTGTAAACCTTTTTATTGTCTCTTGTTGTTTACACAACCAATGGGAACTACACCCACGGAGGATACTGCTGTTATTGGCATTTCGCCACGACAGACTAATGCACGTACCTGGAAATACAGGGTCCATAATAAAGGGCGTTACTTAGCCCAGTATATGTTACAAAGTCTGAATACCTTCGGGAGTGCTCAGCGTCACGAGTTTGGGCTTATATGCATCAGCTCCGAATCATGTCTTTGGTCAAATGTTGGGTTTGCCCGGCTCCTGGGTTTGCCGCCTTACGTTCCGTTCTTATCGTCTAAGGCGGCCAAAGGAGAACTACTGTGATTGTGCCCTGGTTATTCCGGATGAGCACCTCAGTAGAGAAAGCCGAAAACTGACTGTCATGATATAGCGAGAGACTGTTCAACCACTCGAAGACTTATCGGAATCTTTAGGATTCCTCCGCATTAACGAAGGACCATTTCCCGGTCATGTACACACGCGCCCGTATTCGGATGCACGCGAAGGTACCAGGGGCTACATAGTAGCCCCCACTGTCAAACTCCTATGGCTAAGTGAAAGTGTTAAAGCTATATAGTCCGGTTGCCTAGTTCAATGTGCGATCACCTCCTTAATGGACCAAGACGTTGGATCAAGTGTGATTATGCATATTCTCGCGAGCACCCCTGCATTGCATGCGTGGTGGCTGAAGCCAACGACTGCTAACTTTCAGATTACATATATACATAAAACGGCCGCACAGGAGGCATAATAACACTTTCGGGCAAAAAGTATAAACATAGCCTTCATAATTAAAATAGCATTGTTTTTACAATGAAACGATTTGTCACTCGAACATGACATTCTTCGAACACTGAGCCTCTATTAAGTGAGCACCTTCTGTTACTTGCTCCAAGTAGTGCTCGGTCGGATCCTGGCCTCCTGCCAGATTCTGGGTCACAATGATGGTGGCCTCCATATCTGTCCAATATGCTTTAACGCGGGCAAGAGCCATCCATGCACCCTCTATGCATGCTGACCTCTTCAAGGCATTGATCTGTGATACGGCACCAAGGAATTGCTGCACTAAACCAAAATAATTGTCCGGTTTATGCCCCTTCGGCCATAAATGGTCTATTACAGACCGCATTGCAAGACCGGGCAGCCTATGAAGCTCAGCCACAGCAGCCATCCTCTCACTCAATGGCAATGGGCGCGTGGGAGCACTGAATTGCGACCAGAACAGCTTCTCCACTTCATTATCTTTTTGATCTTCGAAAAACTTGGCCGCATCAGCCGTACTCTTTGCCAAATCTGCATATGCGTCTGCAGGGCTCCAGCGTGGATCCAGGGGAGCATACTTCGGATCTAAAAACTTCTCCGCAATAAATAGGGGTTTCCAGTCGCGATTTCTTCGGCCTGTCGAAGCTCCTCCCCCGCATACCTGATTTTGGACCGCGTCTCCTTGGCCGCATCAAGTGCCTTCTTCAAGTCAGCCGAATTAGCCTGATTCTCTTTTTCAAGGAGCTCATACAGGTCGGCGGCATTTTTCAGCTCCACAGCCATCTCGGCTATTTTGCCTTCGCTTCGGCGATGAGCAGCCTGTTCGGCTCTCAACTCTTCGGGCGCCCTTAGGGCAGCCGCATTGCTAGCCCGGGCTTGTTCCTTGGCCAGGACAAGTTCCGCCCTCAGGGCTTCCATGGCAGCAGCACCATCTGCAGTCCAAGCATATCGCATTAATATTATGCTCCTCTCAATTTTTCCTATAAAAAATAAGGAAAGCAGAGCACATACCTTGTGACTCGTTAAGCCGCTTGTCGGTGTCAAAACCGGCGGATCTCGGGTAGGCGGTCCCGAACTGTGCATCTAGGCGGATGGTAACAGGAGACAAGGGACACGATGTTTTTACCCAGGTTCGGGCCCTCTCGATGGAGGTAAAACCCTACTCCTACTTGATTGATATTGATGATATGGGTAGTACAAGAGTGGATCTACCACGAGATCAAGGAGGCTAAACCCTAGAAGCTAGCCTATGGTATGATTGTTGTTGTGTCCTACGGACTAAAACCCTCCGGTTTATATAGACACCGGAGAGGGCTAGGGTTACATAGAGTCGGTTACAATGGTACGAGATCTACATATCCGTATCGCCAAGCTTGCCTTCCACGCCAAGGAAAGTCCCATCCGGACACGGGACAAAGTCTTCAATCTTGTATCTTCATAGTCTTGGAGTCCGGTCGATGATGATAGTTCGGTTATCCGGACACCCCCTAGTCCAGGACTCCCTCAGTAGCCCCTGAACCAGGCTTCAATGACGACGAGTCCGGCACGCATATTGTCTTCGGCATTGCAAGGCGGGTTCCTCCTCCGAATAATTCATAGAAGATTGTGAACACCAGGATAGTGTCTGGCTCTGCAAAATAAATTCCACATACCACCGTAGAGAGAATAATATTTACACAAGTTCAATCTGCTGACGTATTTTGTGGCGTGACGTCACACCACAACCAAGCTTTTGCTCAAATCGTTTTTATTATACCACCTCAGCGCGTTTAGCGAAGCGGTTTCCTTGGCACATCTTGTCGAAGCAGAGATCGTGTTCCCCTTATTCCGGGATTCCCACCAATACGGACGTGGGTAACCCAACCGTGCCATTGATTGTGGAGCTTGGGAGATAAGCGAGTTTTACCAGGCCGGTGGGGACGCATATATAAGGGGATAAGGATCCACCTCTTTTACCTACGCCTTCTTCCTCCTTTGCTTATCCATCTCTGCGCACTCGAGCTCCAGCGCCCAAGTCCGCACATCTCACCTCGACCTTCTCCAGCCATGTCCGGAGCGGGAGGCAAGTGGATGGCCTCCTCCGTTACGGAGGGGCACATCAAGAAGCTGCACGGCGCCGGATATATGTCCAGCGACATCGCGCACCGGCTCCCCGACGAGGGGCAGCTCATCCCCACCCCCAGGCCCCATGAGAGGGTGGTATTCCTTCCCCATTTCCTCCGCGGACTAGGCTTCCCACTCCACCCCTTTGTCCGGGGGCTCATGTTCCACTGCGGCCTGGATTTCCACGATCTGGCCCCAAATTTTATCCTCAATATCTCGGCGTTTATCGTCGTGTGCGAGGCCTTCCTCTGCATCCAGCCCCACTTCGGCTTGTGGCTAAAGACCTTCAATGTCAAGCCGAAGGTTGTGAAGGGCAGCCAAGCGGAGTGCGGAGGTGCCATGGTGGGCAAAATGCCCAACGTCACTTGGCTCGAGGGCGCCTTCGTGGAATCCATCAAAGGGTGGCAATCGGGGTGGTTCTACATCACCGAGCCGCGTGACCCTAAATGGGCAGCGGCCCCCGAATTCAGATCTGGCATCCCCATGCAGCTCACCTCCTGGAAAGAGAAGGGCTTGCTATGGTGTAGTTCGGAAGAGCTGACCGGACTCCAGTCCTGTCTCCAAACCCTGGTGAACAAGAAGCTCAAGCTTGTCAACATGATCCAGGTCATGCTCATCCGCCGGTTTCTCCCCTGCCAGCAACGGGACTTCAATTTGTGGGAGTTTGATCCGGCACAGCACCGGACCTTGAGCGGGCTCTTCGACACTACTACAAAGATGCCTAGAGGGTGATGTTCAAGGGCGTCGAAGCTCCCACATTCGCTACCGAAGATCGCGGATTCAGCTTGCAGCATCCGGCTGGTGAGGTAAGCCATGTTATCCTTTATGGGACACTTGCTTTTCATGTTTTGACTTTATGCGGGATCTAAACTCCCAATACCTTTAACAGGCCTGGCAGGCGACATCCGGACAGGTTAACTGTCCGGCTCCCCTTCCAGAAGACCCAGCGGATGCCCGTTTGACAGGGCTGCTGGTCCCGGCACTTTATGTTGTGCCGGAGAAGAAGGCCGGGAAGAAGGCCACGGGAACCCGAAGGAGTTCTCGGCGTCAGGTGGCATCGGACTCATCGTCCGATGACTCCGAGGCGGACTCCTCCCACGAGGACGAGGAGGAGAAGAAAGAGGCCTCTCCCCCAGCTGGGGGAGAGAAAAAGAGGAAGGCCTCCCCAACGAGGGGGCCGAAGGGTCCAAGAAGGGAAGGACCCTTCCCCCGGACTATTCCGCCAACGTCGGCGACGACGACGAGGAGTGGCCCTCAATGGCGAAGCCCCTGGCGAGATCGTAAGTATCCGGACTCCTAGATGATTTATAATTTTTCTTTTTGTCGCATGGTGTCTTTCTAATGCCGCATACAACCCTGCAGTCCGCCCAAGGACGATCTTCCCGCTTCGTCGAGCGGGTCCTTGGGCACGTCGGATATGGATTATCTTCCGACCGCCTCCACCCCCCGTGATGCTGACGACGTCGAGGTGGGATCCCGGGAAGGGACCCACCAGGAGGAGGAGGCCCCGGAGGTGCCGCAGGGCAACCTCCCGGACTTTGCACCGGACTCCGCACCGGAACCTGCAGTGGTTCCGGAGTCCGGCGGGCGGCCCCTTCGTAAGAAGGGCAAGACTGTGACACCGGTGGCCTCCGTCCAACCAGAGGCGCCGGATAACTTGCTGGAGGCGCTCAACAGCGCTTCCATCGAAGAAGAACACCGCACTGTCATGAGTGCGGTGATTCAGAAGGTTCAGCTCGCCAAGAGCGGGCTGACCGAGGCCTGCAGCAGCCTTCTAACAGGCTTTGAGGTAAGAATTTTAAGATATGTAATATAATACCGCATAGACAGTAGCCCTTGATGCTCGGTTCGGTGTTCGGAAACAAAAGCCGGACTGAGGATCTAGAAAGATCTACGCAGGAGTCTTAAAAAATATGTCAATATGGAATTGCAGGCTGCGCTGCTGACCTCTACCGCACTGACTATGGAGGTCAATGCTTTGAAGCAAGGCCTTGAGCGGTCCAAGAACGAGCTCGACCGTGCCAAGAAGCAGCTCGAGGACAAGGAAGGTGAGTAACACCGTATTAAAGTTGTACCTTACAGAAAAGGATTTGGTTGCAAGAGAAATAACAAGGATAATGTGGGTACTCCAGGGGCCACGAACGAGGTGGCAACCCTGAAGGAGGCGGTGTCCGCGGCCGAACGCAATGCGGCCGCGGAATGAGCCGAGCGAGAGAAGCAGGAGGCGTGGGTGGCGGAGGAACAACAAGAGCTCCAGGCTCTCGTGGAAAAGCACGAGAGTTTGGAGCGTGACTCGAAGACTCGAGAGTCCGAGCTTGCGTCGGCTCTTGAGAGTGCCAAAGCCGCTAAGGCCGATGCCCACAAGGCCCTCCAGGAAATCGAGGATTTGAAGAAAATAGCGGCGGGTAAGGCATTCTTCATGCAAAGCAAGCATGTTAAAGTGAATTACCTGTTACTTACCCGAATTCAGAGCTCTCCAGGAGCATTCGCAGATCTGCCCTGCAGCGTGTCCGATGCTGCCGCTTTCTACAGAGCCGAGGAGGGGAGCTTGACGGAGAAGGTATTCTGGTCTCAGTATGCTGAGGCCGGACATCTGGTGCCCCTTAGCGACCAGCTGAAGCAGCTGGTCGAGTTCCACAAGGTGGCCGAACAGGCCATGAAGGGCCTTATAGTTCGGCTATGGCCCAAAGAGGCCATGCCTGGGAGCTACTTCGGCCTGGTGCGGCGGCTGGTGGATGGATGTCCCTGGGTTGAAGTCGTCAAGCACTCTGCCTGCATTGAAGGTGCCCGTCGGGCCCTTGCCCGTGCTAAGGTGCACTGGGGCAGGATGGATGCTGAGAAGCTTGTGACGGACGCGCCACCGCCGGGCAAGGAGTATCACACACCCGAGATGTATTATAAGGGTGTCCTGAAGGGTGCCCGCATTATTGCGGGTGAGTGCTCCAAAGATGTAATATTTGAGTAGACTCGCATTTTGTTATCCTGTGCGCCGAAAACTTTGTTCGTATGCGCTAAGCAACGCTTATTGATTTAAAATATTACCTTCTGTGCGGCCGTTTATCAAATCTGAGAGATGGCAAGTCGTCGGCTTCATCCCCCATGCCACGAGTGCTGGGGTGTTCGGGATAAACTTGAGCGCTCTTGTTCCCATTTTTGGGTCCATCTAGGGAGGCGCTCAACACAACGAACAAGGCAACCGGACTTATAGTGCTTGAACACTCTCACTTAGCCATAGAATTCTATAATTTTAAATTTCAGCGAAGCCGCTAGTGTTCGGAAGGCTGAATTCCGGGCGCTATCCACGCCTGGGCCGGACAAAGCCGGTTCCTCGCTCTAAGTGGCATAAGCCTTTAGGGACTCGAAAAAACCTCTCGAACAGCGACCGGCTCTCGCCTCATCATGACGGTCAGTTTTAGCTTTCTCCACTGAGGCGCTCGCCCAGCTCAACTGGGGCGCAATCGCAGCGGTTCTCCTAGTGCTACCTTAGCCGATACAACGGAACGTAAGGTACCAAAACATGGGAGCCGGGCAAACCCAACTATTGACCCAAGACATGATTCGGAGCCAATGCATATAATGCTATAAGTTCGGGGTGCCGCACTTGTGAAAGTGTTCGGACTTATCACACCATAATATGGGGAACTTTAAGCCCCTGGTGTTTCTAGCCGTACCAAAGTGTACGGATACAACATGTCATAAATGAACATATGTATAAGGAAGGAATGCAATTATAAGCAAAAAGGCTATGCATTGTTTATTCAAAAAATACTGCCATGAATGCAGAACGATACAAATAGTGCGGTAAGCAAGGGATGAGACTATTAAACATGTCCCCCTCCAGGGGTAGGCTGCGGAATGGTGTATAAAACAGATTTAATGCTCGTAATGGAGACCACCTGGATACTCGTCGTAGCCTTTCTCCTTCCCTGGCTATTGCATCGTGAGTTCGGCAGGTCTACTGCCGGACAGGGCCTCTGGTGAACAGAGTCCTATGGGTAAAAAAAGAAAAGGAAAAAAAAGATGACACACTTGGGAGCCCCTGGTGTGGTTAAACCGCATTCTGGGCCTGTCGTGGTTGTGCCCCTCCCCCTATGCCCATGGTATCTCCAGAGCGTAATGATGTACGTAAAGGACCAGTCTTGCAATTTTGCAAGGGCTGGGGTTGGGGCCGCATTGCTACGCGTGCTCGGAATGTGCCAGGTGGTCTTGTTGTAGGTTACTCCGGGCGCGTTTAGCCGTGTCCGGTCGCTTAACGGCCGTACTCGAGAATTGCCTTAAGAGGCTGCACTGTACTTCTGCCGCGAGAGCCGCTGTATGTTCCTCCGTTTGGAGAGAGCGTTCAGTGTTTCCGTTGACCGTGATGACTCCTCGAGGGCCTGGCATCTTGAGCTTGAGGTATGCGTAGTGCAGCACCGCGTTGAACTTTGCAAACGCGTTCCGTCCGAGCAGAGCATGATAGCCACTGCGGAACGGAACTATGTCGAAGATTAACTCCTCGCTTCGGAAGTTATCCGGGGATCCGAAGACCACTTCCAGTGTAACTGAGCCTGTACAATTGGCCTCTACACCTGGTATGACGCCTTTAAAGGTCATCTTTGTGGGTTTAATCCTTGAGGGGTCTATGCCCATCTTGCACACTGTATCCTGATAAAGCAGGTTCAGGCTGCTGCCGCCGTCCATCAGGACTCTGGTGAGGTCAAATCCATCGACGATTGGGTCTAAAACCAATGCGGCGAATCCGCCGTGGCGGATGCTGGTTGGGTGGTCCCTTCGATCAAAAGTGATCGGGCAAGAGGACCATGGATTGAACTTTGGGGCGACTGGCTCCATCGCGTATACGTCCCTGAGTGCACACTTCCGCTCCCTTTTGGGTATGTGGGTTGCGTATATCATGTTCACCGTCCGCACTTGTGGGGAGAAACCCTTCTGTCCTCTAATGTTCGGCGGCCGGGTCTCTTCCTCGTCATCGCTATGCAGCCTCGTGTCATTGTTTTCGGCAATTAACTTGCCTGCCTGCTTGAATATCCAACAATCCATGTTGGTGTGATTGGCTGGCTTTTCGGGGGTACCGTGTATCTGGCAAGAGCGGTCGAGTATTTGGTCCAAATTGGACGGACCCGGAGTAGTTCTTTTAAATGGCTTTTTTCGCTGACCGGGCTTGGAGCCTCTGAATCCGGCATTGACTATCGTATCCTCAGTGTTATCGCCATTAACGCAGCGTTTGTTCTTGTTGCGACGCGACCTGCCATTGCGGTCCTTGGTATCTGGACTGCCAGAATGTTTGCTGAGGTTGTTACTGCGGGCTAGCCAGCTGTCCTCTCCCGTGCAGAAGCGGGTCATGAGTGATGTGAGGGATGCCATGGATTTCGGCTTTTCCTGTCCTAGGTGCCGGGCAAGCCACTCGTCGTGGATGTTATGTTTGAAGGCTGCGAGGGCCTCTGCATCCGGACAGTCGACGATTTGATTTTTCTTTGTTAAGAACCGTGTCCAGAATTGTCTGGCCGATTCGTCTAGCTGCTGAATTATGTGGCTTAGGTCATCGGCATCTGGTGGTCGCACATATGTGCCCTGGAAGTTGTCGAGGAATGCGGCTTCCAGGTCCTCCCAACACCCAATTGATTCTGCTGGCAAGTTGTTAAGTCAATGCCGAGCTGGTCCTTTAAGCTTGAGTGGGAGATATTTGATGGCGTGAAGATCGTCACCGCGGGCCATGTGGATATGAAGGAGATAGTCTTCGATCCAAACCGCGGGGTCTGTTGTGCCATCGTAGGATTCGATGTTCATGGGTTTGAACCCTTCGGGGATTTGATGATCCATTACTTCATCTGTGAAGCATAGTGGGTGTGCGGCGCCTCTATATTGGGCTATATCACGACGTAGCTCAAGCGAGCTTTGTCTACTGTGTTCGGCCCAGCCGGAGTTGCTGTATCCGGCGCGACGGTCGTCATCGCGCATCGTGGGGCGCCCACGCGATCCGTAGATCGATCTTGATTGTCTTGCCTTATCCTCCAATATGTCTCGCAAGTCCGACGCATTTCCCCGTGGCTTCGTACTTTTCGAGCGATGCCGGGGTATGGCTTTAGTGGAAGGCCTAGAGGCCTCTCTGTCACGGCCACAAGGTGGCTGATCGGCCGTATTGTGCGCTGGTGATGTAGGTTTATATGCCTCCTCCTCTAATCGGGGGAGCATCTTGCGTTTGGGGTAGCTTTTGGAGGGGCGTTCGAGTTCATGCTCTTCGGCCGCAAGGACTTCAGTCCATCTGTCGGCTAGCAGATCTTGAACATCTCTAAGCTGTTGCTGCTTTTTCTTGAGGCTGTTTGCTGTGGCCATAAGCCTGCGTTTAAAACGCTCTTGTTCGACGGGATCCTCAGGCACGACGAATTCGTCGTCGTCGAGACTTGCCTCGTGTCCGGAGGGAGGCATGTAATTATCGTCCTCTACCTCTTCGTCTGCTGCTCTCTCGTGAGGGTTGGCTTCTCCGTCCTCCTGTGCTGAATCTTGCTGGAGGTGGTTGTCTTCGGCACTGTCAGGGGTGTTATTGTCTCCGGTGCCGGAATCTCCATTCTTGCTGTGGCAGGATTTAGAGCGGCGCCGCTGACGCCGGCGCTTAGGCTATTTCTTGGAGGGATCCTCCTCCGCTGTTCCATCGCCATTCCCATCCTTTGGGGTGTCCACCATGTATATGTCGTATGATGAGGTGGCTTTCCAGTGCCTAGTAGGCGCTGGTTCTTGGTCATCTCCGGCATCATCGTCCATACCGTCGATGTCTTCGGAGTCGTAGTCTAGCATGTCGGTTAGATCGTCGACAGTGGCTACAAAGTGGGTGGTGGGTGGGCTTTGAATTTCTTCGTCATCCGCATACCAACCGTCCTGACCGTGACCCGGCCAGGACTCTCCTAATAACGAGAGATACTTTAGCGAATTCAGGATGTCGCCGAAAGGCGAGTGCTGAAAGATGTCCGCAGCGGTGAACTCCATGATCGGCGCCCAATCAGATTCGATTGGTAAGGGCGCAGGAGGTTCGGAGTCCTGCGAGGAGTCTGGCACCTCAGAGTCACGAGCTTTACAAGGGACAAGGTCGATATTCGGCTCAATCGCCATAGATGTAGCAGCCCCCGAGGCGGTGTCTAGCCACCCATCCTCGATCTGCGCAGTCGGCTCCGAATTAAGGGTCGGAGTGGACTCGTGTGCGGCCTCCAGGGCACTGTCTGGCAGCAGAGCTAAATCATGCCAATCGAGACAGTGCGGCGCGCTCGGCTGTGGCTTGAATCCGTCGAAGATCAAGTCTCCGCGGATGTCAGCCGTGAAGTTCAAACTTCCAAATCTGACCTGATGGCCAGGGGCGTAGCTTTCAATCTGCTCCAGATGGCCAAGCGAATTGGCCCGCAGTGCAAAGCCGCCGAATACGAAGATCTGTCTGGGGAGAAAAGTCTCACCCTGGACCGCGTCGTTGTTGAAGATCGAAGGAGCCATCGGGCCTATATGCGACGGCACAGAGGAACTCTCAATGAAAGCACCAATGTCGGTGTCAAAACCGGCGGATCTCGGGTAGGGGGTCTCGAACTGTGCGTCTAGGCGGATGGTAACAGGAGACAAGGGACACAATGTTTTTACCCAGGTTCGGGCCCTCTCGATGGAGGTAAAACCCTACTCCTGCTTGATTGATATTGATGATATGGGTAGTACAAGAGTGGATCTACCACGAGATCAAGGAGGCTAAACCCTAGAAGCTAGCCTATGGTATGATTGTTGTTGTGTCCTATGGACTAAAACCCTCCGGTTTATATAGACATCGGAGAGGGCTAGGGTTACATAGAGTCGGTTACAATGGTAGGAGATCTACATATCCGTATCGCCAAGCTTGCCTTCCACACCAAGGAAAGTCCCATCCGTACATGGGACGAAGTCTTCAATCTTGTATCTTCATAGTCTTGGAGTCTGGCCGATGATGATAGTTCGGCTATCCGGACACCCCCTAGTCCAGGACTCCCTCACCGTTCGTTCACAAGTGTGATCTCGGCATCAATAACTCCAATCTGCCTCCTCAGTTCGGCAACTTCAACGGACCAGTCGGCTGCCGGATCCTTAGACACCTGCGCATAAATACTGCGCAATCATTACTTAACAATGTGATCCTCCGTTTGCCGCCTACGGCTGGCAACCAGAGTCTCAGGGGCTACTATCCATATGGAGCACACCTAGCGCGTGCGTCACAGTCAAAAATTATGTATTTTCATTACATACCTCAAAGCCTCTGAGCAGGCTCGTAAAGGCTTCATTCAACCCGCTTGTGGCGGATGAAATCTTCTCAAGCACCGTGCTCATTAATGAACGGCGCTCCTTCGAGAGAGCAGCTCGCTCCAGAAGGCCCGTCAGTGTGTCCGGCCGGACGCCGAACTGTGTTGGACCCTTCTTATCACCCCCCGTGGGAGCCGAACGCTCCGGGCTCAGGGCGGCCGAAGTATTAGCTTCTGGCTTCTGCAAATCTGGACTCCTCTGTGACGACACCTCGGGGTCGCCCGCCCCATGAGGCGGAGAGGTCGGTGGGGTCTCACTCTCCATCATCTCCGGAAGGAGATCCCCCAAAGACGAACTCTGTTGAGAAGAGCTGCTAGCCGGACTACAAAGAATGGATCCTGGTTATTGCTCTCGGAGAAGGGAGAAGTACCTTCGTATTTATGATTAACTTACAGCTCGGCTGAGGGCTGGTCCGTTGGCGGACATGGCGCGGTGAGGACGCCCTTCGGGGCAGGGCCCCCTGGTGAAGCTTTCTTCCCTTGTCTGGGCACCTCCGTATCCAAGTCTTCGGAGGCGGCCCTCTTCTTCCCGCGAGGGGAGGAGGCCTTAGATTCCCCTCCCCGACTATCCTCCTTTGGGGAGGTACCAATTCCCCTGGTTTCGATGTGCAATGTGTGAAGTTCTGCTTCTCTGTTCTTCCCTTCGTCTTTCCCCGAGGGCACTTTACTTAGCACACGACCAAGAATCTTGGCTAGGGTGGGACTAGGGGAGCCTTCGGGAAGTGGCGCCGGACACCTGATTCTCTCCGCCTTGCTGAGCCATTCTTGGCCAGGGAGGATTTACAGAATAATGTTATGATAAAAATAAACAAAGTGTTCGGTTTCTGGGTTGCTTACTTGGGTATCTGGGTGGTTGCAGCTCAGGCACGCATCCTCGGTGGTGTCCGGACACTTCACTTGTGGTCTGAAGAATAACTTACACATCCCTTCGAGCTGACGCCGAAGAAGTGCAGAATAGTCCGCGGACCTTCTGGGTTGAACTCCCACATCCGGAGAGGCTGGCGTTTGCACGGCAAGATCCGTCGGACTAGCATTACCTGAATTACGCTTACAAGGCTGATGTCCCTCTCAAGAAGCTCCCGTATGCGGCTCTGCAGTGTTGGAACATCATTAGCAGGCCCCCACTCCCGTCCTATGTTGGCCCATGACACCGGTTGAGGCGGAGGGCCAGAACGGAAGTCGGGGCAGCCACCCACTTTGTGCCTCTAGGAGCCATGACGTAAAACCACCTCCGCTGCCATAGATCAGACACCTCCGGGAAGGAGCCCTCTGGCCATGGGGCGTCGGCATTCCTGCTTATTACAGCACCTCTGCACTCCGCGTGTCGCCCCTCAATCATCTTCAGCTTCACACTAAAGGTCTTGAGCCATAAGCCAAAGTGCGGGGTGGACGTGGAGAAAAGCTTCGCACACAACGATGAACGACGAGATATGAAGGATGGCGTCCGGAGCTAGATCATGAAAATCTAGCCCATAGTAGAACATGAGCCCACTCGCGAAGGGATCAAGAGTGAAGCCTAAGCCGCGGAGGAAGTGAGAAACAAACACGACACTCTCATTGGGCTCGGGAGTAGGGATGATCTGCCCTGGAGCAGGGAGCCTGTGCCTAATGTCGGCGGTCAGGTATCCGACCTCCCTAAGCTTCGCAATATCCTCCTTTGTGACAGAGGAGGCCACCCACCGGCCTTGAAGGTTGGATTTGGACATGATTGGAGATCCGGAGGGCTTAAGCTCGAGCTTCGGGTGTTGGAGCTCGAGATGCGAAAAGGCGCAAGCGTGGTAGAAAAAAGGGATAGGCCTCGGCCCCTCTATAAAGGGGGTGAATATCAGGCATCCTCAGCGTAACCGCTTGGGGCTTACCTAAAAAACACGGAGTCATACTAACAGTCGTCGTGGGGTTGCGCACACCTGTATTGATGGAAGATCCCGTGATAAGGGGGACACGATCTCTGCTTTGGCAAAGCGTGCCAATAAAACTGCCTTGCAACGCATATCGAGGCAGGACAAGAAAAACCGGTTCGTGTTGGACCAGACCATGGCGTAAGAGCACACCATACAAAAATTGCCAGCAGATCACATTTATGAAGTGCTATGCTCCCTACGGAGGTGTGCGGAAATTATCTCGCATAGCTGGACGCAATCTTCAATCTGCGTTGGAATACTCGGAGATGGAACCCGCCTTGCAATGCCGAAGACAAACTACGCGCCGGACTCATCGTCATTGAAGCCTGGTTCAGGGGCTACTGAGGGATTCCTGGATTAGGGGGTATCCGGATAGCCGGACTATATACTTTGTCCGGACTATTGGACCGTGAAGATACAAGACTCAAGACTTCGTCCCGTGTCCGGAGGGGACTCTCCTTTGCGTGGAAGACAAGCTTGGTGATCCGAATATTAGATTTCCTTCTTTGTAACCGACTCTGTGTAAACCCTAGCCCTCTACGGTGTCTATATAAACCAAAGGGTTTAGTCCTTAGAGGGGGAATCATAATCATCATAGGCTAGCTTCTAGGGTTTAGCCTCTACGATCTTGTGGTAGATCAACTCTTGTAATACTCATATCATCAAGATCAATCAAGCAGGAAGTAGGATTTTATCTCCATCGAGAGGGCCCGAACCTGGGTAAAACATCGTGTCCCTTGACTCCTGTTACTGTTAGCCTTAAACGCAAAGATCGGGACCCCCTACCCGAGATCAACCGGTTTTGACACCGACAGAAGCGCAAACGCCCACTCCTAGACGTATATGTTGTAGAGCCCGTCGCCCCCAAATTCAACCCATGGTTGGCCTGCCCAATCACTTTTGATCGCAGGGATCATCCGACTAGTATCCGACATGGAGGTTCGGCTGCCTTGGTGCTCGACCCAATAATCGACGGATACCAACTCACCCGAGTCCTCATGGATGGCGGCAGTAGTCTTAATCTGATATATCAAGACACTGTCCACAAGGTGGGGACAGACCCGTCAAGGATCAACCAAAGCAGTACTACCTTTAAAGGAGTAATACCAGGCATAGAAGCCCGCTGCACAGGCTCTTTAACATTAGAGGTTGTATTTGGTTCTCCCGACAACTTTCAAAGCGAAGAACTAATCTTCGACATCGCTCCATTCCGAAGCGGCTATCATGCACTACTCGGAAGAACGGCCTTCGCTCGTTTCAATGCAGTACCGCATTACGCTTATCTCAAACTTAAGATGCCCATTCCACGTGGCGTCATCACTATCAGCGGAAACATAGAGCATTCTTTTCGCGTGGACGACTACGTGGCGGCTCTAGCAGCCGAACCACTGAACTGCCTTTCCAACCCGAGTAACTGATCGGTCTTCGAGACCACGGACACGGCTAGACGTGTTCGGCGCACCACTAGTTGTCGCAGCCCAGATAAACCTGAGCTTGATTAACGGCTATGCCCCCATATGTGGTGCTAGGGGTTGCCCGTATGTAAAAGGCCCATAGTTTGGCCCGACCCTATTTACACTCAAGAGATTGAATTTTCACGGTTCATTAAGATTAACCGACCTTACGCATGGTCACACCAGATTCTTTCACCTGGGTTTTTCTTTCTTTTTATAGATGACCATCGTGCTATACCCTTCCAGGATACGACACAACAGAGACAAAGGCGTAGACGTGCAGCAGGGCCCCGTTCAAAGGTTTCTTTTTAGATTAAGACCCTGTGTAAACCTTTTTTATTGTCTCTTGTTGGCCCACACCCTCCTGGTCCTTAAAATGACCAAGAGGGATACCGACGTTATTGGCAAGCTTATGATTCGCCAATCTAAAACAGACGTTACAAGGGAAGCAACCAATGTGTTTTTGGGATCTATGCTCTCACCACTGCCGCCCTTTCGTCACGCAGGATTAATGCACGTACCTGGAAAATCAGGGTTCATTATCAAGGGTGGTACTCAGCCCAGTATATGTTGTAAAGTCCGAATACCTTCGGGAGTGTTCGGCGTCGCGAGTTTGGCCTTATATGCATCAGCTCTAAATCATGTCTTTGGTCAATAGTTGGGTTTGCCCGGCTCCCGTGTTTTGCTACCTTACGTTCCGCTCTATCGGCTAAGGTGGCACCGGCAGAACTACTGCGATTGTGCCCCGGTTCATCCGGATGAGCACCTCAGTAGAGAAAGCAGAAAACTGACTGTCATGATAAAGTGAGAGACTGGTCAACCACTCGATGACTCAGCGGAATCTTCAAATTCCTCCACATTAATGAAGGACCAGTTTTCCAGCCACGTATGTCCACGCACCGTATTCGAATGAACGCGGACATACCAGGGGCTATATAGTAGCCCCACTGTCAAACTCCTATGGCTAAGTGAAAGTGTTAAATCTATATAGTCTGATTGCCTCGTTCGTCGCACTACCACCTCCTTAACGGACCAAGACGTTGGATCAAGTGTGATTACGCGCTTTGCCGAACACCCCCGAATTATATGCGAGGGGGCTGAAGCCGACGACTGCAAACTTTCAGGTTATATACATATATACATAAACGGCCGCACGGGAGGCACCACAATACTTCACGGGCAAAAGTATAAATATAGCCTTTATTATCAAAAACATTGTTTTTACAATCAAGATAAATGTCATCCGAACATGGTATTCTTTGAGCACTGAGCCTCTATTAAACAGGCACCTTCTAAGACTTCTTCAAAATAATGCTCAGGCGAGTCCTGGCCCTCGGGCGGACCTCTGGTTGCAATATCGGTGGCCTCCATCTTCGCCCAATATGTCTTAACACGGGCAAGGGCCATCCGCGCACCCTCTATGCACGCCGACCTCTTGACAGCATCGATATGCAGCATAGCACGAATAAATCGTTGCACCAAACCAAAATAACTATCCGGGCTCGGTTCCTTCGGCCACAGATGATCCACGACGGCCTTCATGGCAAGCCCGGATAACCTATGGAGCTTGGCCCATTCGGCTATTTGCTCATTCAACACCAGCGGACGCCTTGGAGTACCAAACTGCGACCAGAACAATCTTTCCACCTCATGATCTTCTCGATCTTTGAAATACGGTGTCGCATCAGCAGCACTCTTTGCCAAATCCAAGTATGTGTCTGAAGAACTCCATAATTGATCAAGAGGGGCATACTTCGGATCGCCGAATTTTGTTCGCAATAAAAAGGGCTTCCCAGCCGCGATATCACCGGCTTGCCAAAGCTCCTCCCGCGTCGCTCTGATCTCAGAGCGTGTTTCCTTTTCTGCTTGTAAGGCCTTCTTCAGGTCAGCCGTTTTTGTTTGGTTTTCCCTTTCGAGAAGCTCATATTGGCTGGCGGCATTTTGTAGCTCAAGAGCCATGCTAGCTATTTTATCCTCACTTTAGTGATGAGCAGCCTGTTCGGCTTTTAATTCTTTAGTTGCCTTCATGGCAGCCGCATTGCTTCTCCTAGCTTGCTCCTTGGCCCGGGCAAGCTCTGCCCGAAGGGTCTCCACAGTAGCAGCACCATCTGCAGTCAAAGTATATTATAAATCCTAGCATCATGCTCCTATTAATATTTGCTGACCACCCAAATATACATACCCTGTGCCTCGTCAAGCCGCTTGTTCACAAGCGTGATGTCTGCATCCGCCACGTCAAGTTGCCGCCTCAGTTCGGCAAATTCGGCAGTTTGGTCAGCCGCCGGAGCTGCAGCCGCCTGCATATAAAATTGGCACCATAATTACCAGAGACTATGATCCTCTGCTCGCCTCGTCCGGATGGAAATCAGAGTCTCAGGGGCTACTACCTATACAAAGTGCACCTTGCATTTATGGTACAATCAAAGAATATCACTTTGCGTACCTCAAAGCCTCTTAGCAGGCTCGTAAAAGCCTCATTTAACCCACTTTTTGTGGATGATATCTTCTCAACCACCTTACCCATTAAGGTACGATGTGCCTCTGAGAAAGCCGCTTATTAAGCACCTTTGTTCACTTACGACTCGGTTAACGGCTGGCCCCCTGTGGGCGCCGTGCAGCAATGTTGCCCTCTGGGGCAGGGCCCCCTGGTGAAGGTTTCTTCCCTCGTTTGTAGACCTCTCCTTCCAAGTCTTCAGGGGCGGTCCTTTTCTTCCCGTGGGGAGAGGGGCGGTCCTTTTCAATGATATAATTCTAGTGACATGCATAAACCTTTTGTTAGACAAATTTATGGTCAAAATTTGGCACGGACTACGATAGGGAGCAATAAACCAGGACGGAGGTAGACTGGTTCATCACGATCGTGCTTTGTGTATAATTTTGACTTCAGCGACCCAACCTACATGGAGGGAGTGTTGTATATATTGGCGTGATAACCAAACTTATATATTCAAAACTGAGTGTTACTACAAGTCACGAGTTAAAAACGATAAAGTGGAACAAGTACAGCATGCCTGTGACGTTCGCGCCGCACCCCCACACAGTCGCGATGCACAATGTAGTAAATGACTAGTCTCTTCTTGACCCGCATTTACAATGATACTGATTGAATGCCAAGGAGGGAGAGGGTAGTGATTCCTGAGACATTGAACGGTCAATGATGCATCCTCAATTAGCATGCAGAGGGGATTAATTTGAGAAGTAGAATAGAGCCAGCACGATGTGAATGCAATAGAGTTTGGACTCTCATATAAAGGCGCCCCACCACTCCAATCCATCTACTCCTAGTCTCAGCGCAACACTGCTCACTCCAATCCAATACCAAGTGACAAGAAGCCACAAGCACCTATGCAGGCGATGGACCCAAGCGGCAGTCGGCTGTGCTAGATCATCGAAGGCGTCGGCCTGCTACCCCGCACCGTGCAGCGTTTCTAGACTATGCTGGTGACCGCCAGCGTCGTAGCCCTTGCCTTTACTGGCTTCACCTCTCGCATGGACGACATGATGGTCCGCTCCATCCGTAGGTTCACCACCGTCATGAAGCGCGCGGATGACCTTGTCGTACTGCTCCAGCCCGCGTGCCCAAGCTCCTCATTTCCTGCCACCCTCATCGGCCTCCATGGTGACAAACTCTTTCAAGCCCTGGTGGCCCTGCAGGTGCCGGAGGTCGCGATGAAGCATGTGCACCTCGAGGCCGCGCTCGCCCCGCAGCGCCTCGCCATGCAAGAAATCGTCAACCTGCACATCCACGTCTACGAGGAAATCGTCTACATAGGCCACTACAAGGCCAGCGAGGACAGAAATACGTTGGCCTTCTTCCAGCGGCTGGAATATTTGGATGTCATCGTTCAGAAGCACGTCGACCTGCCCACAAAAGCCGCTGCTACTTAGCCTCCGTTCGGTGGGCTGGCGCCCTGAGTCGAGGAGGTGGACGTCGTCGATGGATGCATCTTTCTTCTTGCCTCCTGTAACCAGCACCGCATCGCCTCATGGCCTTAATGTTTTATTAGTGTATGGCACTTTTATTCCGGTCGTAACATTTAAAAAAAGAGACCAACCCAGGCTAGACTAGCCTGTTGGCATTTTTTATAGAAGAAAACTCCGTGAGCACCAAGAGCTCGAGCCGAGACTCGAACCCTTGTGGGATGGCTGCGAACTCCCGCGCCTTGCCAATGGAGCGTACGCTCCATTCTCCAGTCATAACATTTTCACTGTGAGGTGAGGCCGCAGTTGAGCAAACCGACCATCGGCAAATCCCCACCCCGCCCACCGCGCGTCGGCTGAGTTAGAATTAGAAGAGAGAAACGAGGGAGAAGAGCTAGCTGTAGCACGAACGCTATTGTCAGATGGCTCTCATGTTGATAGAATAGTAGTAGTACTGTACATGCTACAGACTGGACTGTAGCACATTGTTTTGTATGGGCATATCACCACATTGTTTTCTATGGCCTATCACCTGCTGGTTCACTAGGCTGCCGTGGTTGGCACTCCTCCAACGTGAGTAGTAGTACTAGTATATATACACTTTATATACCGCATGATTCTTTGCTCCTTCTTACGTACTTCAACGACATGTGGGAGAGCCAGCATCCGGGTCGACGTGTCATGCACCAGATTAGAGTGGGGAACGGATGGGGGGCATCACCCCGATCGTAGCGCCAGTAATTCATGACTACTAGCAAGATGCCCATGCGTTGCACGGAACATCAATATGCATTTGTATGAGTAGTTTATCTTGTGGGAGAAAAGGATGAATGAGGGAAGGCCTTATTCGCAAATGTGGAGAGGGGTGTGGGTATCTTTTTGCAAAATTGCCATTGTTTCCTTCCTATCCATCAGATATAAATTGGACGGCCTATATTGCAGAATGGCAGGCACACCATCATCACCAACTCTGTTTCTATAAGAGTAGAGATAGTGAGTAGTCATATCACAAGACCCCGTCTTTCCAGCAGTAACGCGTCGTCAAATCGCACAGCCCTACCTTTCCAGCAGTAAGTTGAATCCGCTACTCCCTCACCCTCCTCGCCTCTCTGTCAAACCGCCTACGTGAAAATTGTCGCGTCTACTGCCCGGGAGAATCCCCGCCCTCAACTTTTAAATACTCAAAATATAATTTTGTATCGATGAATTTGTCACACCCTAGCTAGTCATGCATTAGAGTGTTGCATCATGTTTACTCTTTTATCAGAAACTTGAAATGGGGATCTGTGAAACCCTCAGAATCATTTTGAAAATGATCCAAATAAAAATTTCTCCAAAAGGGTCCAAGAAAATGCTCATGTTGCTCTCTGAAAATATTGGACAGAGATAAAAATCAAACCAATATTTTTAGTGGCTCATGGACATTTATTTTGGGCATTTGGAATTAATGCATAAATATTTGCTTTGGAAATATATTTCTATATATATTAATATATGTCCAAATATTATGCCAATTATAAAGGAGCTCTGGAATAATATATCTAGCCCCTGCAAAAATTGGCATAATTTAAATAAATGATTTAATATATTATTTAAATCAAAACAAATGGCAGAAATTAGAAAACAGAAAAGAAATAAAAGGGAGAAGCTTACCTGGGCTCCTCCCTGTGCAGCCCATCCAGCTGGCCGGCCCAGCCAGCAGGCGGCCCAGCCCGCCTCCCTCCTCTGTCGTCTTCGTCCCGACAGAGGAAGGGGAGTGTGGCCGGCGCGCGCGCCCGCCACCGCGCCACGCCACCTCTCTCCCTGCTTGCCTGCCCTCCCCTCCTCGCTCGTTGCCCCGGACGACGCCA
>NC_041389.1:199891340-200001402 GCF_002162155.2 Triticum dicoccoides | reverse complement strand
GCCGACGAATTCGCCGTCTCCAGCGCGTCCCCGAGCCCGCTTCGACGCCCACTGCAACCGCGGTGAGCCCCCGAGTCGTTTCCCCCTTCTTCCCGGGTCTCTTTCGACCTCTAGGCCTTAGCCCCACCTTGGCCGAGAGCTCCACGCCACCGGCGATGTCGCCGTCGTGGCCACGGTCACCGTAGCGCCCAACCGAGCACAATATCGTGCTCCACGCCTCACTAGGAGCACGCAGCACGCACCAACACCTCCCCAAACCCCCTGCAACGCCGACTCCGACCGCACCCGAACTCCGGCGGCCGCAGCCGAGCTCGCCGTCGACGACTCCGGCCACCTCAGGCCCGGCCACCACCACCGTTCGACGCGCGGGAGCAAGGGCTCTCCAACGAGCCCAAGCACAGCCTCGCCCGTGCCCTGTAGCGCGATCCCGCATCGCGCCGCCGTCTCGGGCCTCGCCGGCGTCACGTCGCCGGTGGGTTTGACCCACTTTGACCACGGCAGGACCCCCCCTGAGTCCCTGACAGGTGGGCCCAGCCCTGTAGCTAATTAGGATTAGCGCTAACCACTGTTAGTTAACCCCCTGACACTGACCAGTGGGCCCCAGCGCCCCTAATTAGTAATTAGGATTAATTTAACTCTGTTTAACCCCCCTGTCACTGACGTGTGGGCCCCACACGTCAGGTTTGACCTCAGCCAGCCGCAGTTGACCACTGACGTCATGCTGGCGCAATAATC
Source organism: Triticum dicoccoides (assembly GCF_002162155.2). Taxonomy (NCBI): domain Eukaryota; kingdom Viridiplantae; phylum Streptophyta; class Magnoliopsida; order Poales; family Poaceae; genus Triticum; species Triticum dicoccoides. Next base: position 200,000,667 of record NC_041389.1, on the reverse strand, counting down.
ATATTTCTGGATTTAAATTAAATCAGGAAATTCCAGAATATTATTTAAACTTCAAAAATTCATAACTTTTATTCTGTAACTCCAAATTGGACAAATTATATATGAAAAATGATCAGAAAAATCCAATCTATCCATCTGTACTATTTTCATGCATGATCAAACAAGTTAAATTGATGTTTTAAGCAGAACAAGGAAAAGCACTTAAAAAGGCCGTGTTTGAGTTTGAAATTTGAATCTTTGATTCAAATTTGTTCAAACCCTTCTGGCTTTAGTTGCATTAGCCCAACACACTCATATTGCCATGTTTCATGCATGCATCATATTGTTGCACATTGTTTGGTGATGGTTGTGTATCGGTGTACTTTGCGACAGGTTCTGCCTCCGAGGAGTACCGTGATTACCCTAACGAAGAACCGTATCAGTGCATCGAACCATCAGGCAAGCAACCAACCATTTGATCATATCGATACAATCCCATGTTCTCGCTCCTGCTCTCTTTTACTGCATTAAGACAACGCGTTTCAAACTACTGTGTGCTACGGTAGTTGAACCCATTTCCTCTGCATGACCTGTCATTGCCACAGTAACTAGATGAAACCCACTAGCATGTGTAGGAGTTGTTTGAGCCATATGTATGTGTTGTTCCTACCTTGCTATGCCTGCTATGCTTAGAGTCGTGTCAGGTCTGGTTCATCTGGGTGATGGGCTAGAGTGAAATGTTTATGTCAGTAATGAGAGTGGTGTGGTGAACACGATTTGGTAAAGGTATCGATGAGAGGCCATGTAGGAGTACATGGTGGGTTGTTTCATTGAAGCCGACCTTAAGCACTGAGATCTGTATGTGTGATTTAAGAATCAGCTACTACCATGCATTGGGCCCGAAACCAATGGACCCTCTCGGCTTCTTATTCACCCTAGTTCTCCGTCCAGGAGTTGCAAGTAGTTTCTGGTGTTTGTAGCCTACTGGAGGCCGTGGACAGCGCTGACCGTAGGGGTGGGCTGTGATGCGGTAGGTACGTTGCACGGTGTACCGAATACCCGTTAGGTATCTCGGGAACCCTGTTCACATCGTTCGGGGCCGTATGGGAAACCTCGGCCGGACTCCCTGCGGATGGAACCTGGATAGGCGATAAACCTGGACTAGAGGCTTAGGTGATTAGGTAGGTCGTGGCCGACACCCACGTTGGGCTTCCGCTTGAAGGTTGCCGAGTACATGTCGTGTAAACGACGGTAAGTGGTGAGAGCGTGTATGAAGAAGTACACCCCTGCAGGGTTAACATGATCTATTCGAATAGCCGCGTCCGCGGTAAAGGACTACTTGGTTGCCTATACAGTTCATAGACAAGTAAACGGAAACTGCTAAAAGCCTCAAGATAAGTGTGAGTGCCGAGGATGGCTCTTCCGTAGGAAGACGGAGGCGGATCCTCGGTAGTGTATTGAATTGGTGAGTAGTGGACTCGTGTGCGCAAAACCATTTCAAGTTGGAGTATCGTAGGATAGCCTAGCCAAGAGTCAAAGCTGGCTTGCTGCAATAACTCCACCAACCCTTCTTGATACTAAGCATGTATGTAGGATCTGATGTAAGTCTTGCTGAGTACCTTTGTACTCATGTTGCTATAATCTACATTTTTACAGAAGACGCTGCAACCCCTTCTGATGGGTTCTATGTAGACGTTGACATCAACGAGTAGGCTAAAGACCCAGGTGGTGACCCTGAGCTTGTGAAGGACCTTGTAGTATAGCTAGGCTTCCCAAGCCTCTTTTATTTTACTAGTTGTCTATACTCAGACAAGTTACTTCCGCTGCTGGTTTGTATGACTGTATTACTTGTATGTTGGGTCGTGAGACCCGTACCTTCGTGTACGTTATGGATGGCTCCCTGAGCCTTAAATAAAGTACTTGTGTCGTAGAGTCATGTTGTGATGCTTCGTTGTATTTGCACATATCGAGCATATTGTGTGTATGATTGAAATGCTTGGTATGTGTGGGATCTGACTATCTAGTTGTTTATCTTTAGTAGCCTCTCTTACCGGGAAATGTCTCCTAGTGTTACCACTGAGCCATGGTAGCTTGCTACTGCTCTGGAACACTTAGGCTGGCCGGCATGTGTCCTTCTTCGTTCCTGTGTCTGTCCCTTCGGGGAAATGTCACGCTTTGAGTACCGGAGTCCTGTTAGCCCGCTACAGCCCGGTTTACCGGAGTCCTGCTAGCCCAGTGCTACAGCCCGGACCCACTTGCTGATGACCGACACGTTCGAAGCTGGGTCATGGATGCCTGTCCCTGTAAGTCTGTGCCACTTTGGGTTTACGACTAGTCATGTCAGCCCGGGCTCTTTATCATATGGATGCTAGCGACACTATCATATACGTGAGCCAAAAGGCGCAAACGGTCCCGGGCAAAGGTAAGGCGACACCCGTGGGGATACCGTGCGTGAGGCCGCAAAGTGATATGAGGTGTTATCGGCTAGATCGATGTGACATCGAGTCGGGGTCCTGACAGCGTTGGTATCAGAGCTGGACTGCCTGTAGGTTCTCCAAGCCAAACTGGTCGATGTTGAGTCTAGAAATTCTTTAGTTATATGTAGGGGAATTGTTTGTGGGATGGAACGTAAGGCTCTTTTTACTCCTTTATCTTATGACATTCTGATCTGAGTCAGTCCATTCTTCTACCGGGGGAAAAGGAATTAGGATCTGTTCTCTCTATCAGGATCACGTGTTACTAATCAGTAGTACCTTATAAGTTTGATGGATACAAGCCTAGTTCAGTTCTACTACCATATTATGTTGCTAGAATGGATTCAGAACTTTGATATGATGATGTTGAGTGTGTATGAAATCCTTTGTCAAATGTCTCAAAATCCCTCTTGAGCATTTACAGCTGTTATGCTGCCGAAATTTCGCTAGAATTCTAATGCCCTTGCATTATGATTGTGCTTTCAGATGGCCACTCGCGACCTCAATCAAGTGGTTCGCCTGACTCGATGCCTAGATGTACCCGGCCATACTGCCAAGTTGGTCAGGGTAATGACTGAGGCTGGATACCGCTGGTATCCTGAGTACACGGTCGAAGAGCAATTCCGAGATTTTAATCAAAGCCAGTATCTCTGCACCGTTAGGATATTTCCATCTTATCCTGGATCCACCGAGCCTCTTCACTGCTCCTATGGACTCGGGGTTACTATTGAGATGGCTGTGCAGGACGCCGCCTACTCTATGATGACCATTATGCGAGTCAGATCTGGTATATTTCGGGACTCTGATTTCCGGTATATGCCAGGATCACTTCCGGGAGCACAAGGGTATCTCCAGGCTATCTATGCTGACCCCACTCAGGAGGATTCACGGACTCGCACCACTGCTGAGATGCTCGAGGATAAGGACCGTGAAAATCGGGCCTTAAGGTTAGAGCTCTTCAATACCCGTGCTGACCACTGGGCCACTTTGACTCGGTTTGCACCGGCGGTGCAAGCTGGATTCTCAGATATGCGCGATCTCTATCCTGTGAGATCTGCTCTACCAGACGTGATGGTTTGGCGTGATGTAGGAGGCATCACCCCACCTCGCGGTCCCCGCAGGCCACCGTTTGTTGGTCCAAGGCCTCATCCTAGCCCCTATGGTCCACAAGCTCCGCGAGATCGTCTGTTTCCGGATGATCATGTTGAGCTTCCAGGCTATGGAGGTGACTTCTACGAGGACTACTACGGATCGGTCTGAGTTAGTGGTAGTATCACTAGTTCGCACTAGCTGTGTCGTCTATCGTCCCGCGTGACTCGTGGGATATGACCTAGTTGTACTCTTTCCGGAGGTGTAGAAAAATAATGTATAGGAGCTTGGGATGCCTTCGATGAGATGTAATCCTCTTTCACCGTAATAGTACTTGTTTGGTCTTGTACTAAACCCTGTATGGTGTGTATGACGATGGAATAAAGAAGCAGTTTCTGTATCTACCATGTCATACGGATGATCATCTTGCATTTCGAGTTATTCCTTACATTTTACCCTATGTCGGAATTTTATCATCCTGACTAAATCATTGTCTTGTTTACCTAGGATGGTCAACACGCGCGCTAACCCTGCTTCTCAAGAGCAGGCCAAAGGCAGTGAAGCCAGGGATGTAAATCTGCCTCATCCTCCTTCCCTAGCCGAGGTTATGATGGAAGCTGAGAGAAACAAGCGGGAGACTAACCGTTTGTTGGAGCGTATTGAACAGAACACAGCACACCATCAGAGGACTAACGTGGTGTCACTCAGTGATTTCATCAAATTACATCCACCCACGTTCCACCACTCTGTCGAGCCTCTCGACGCTGATGACTGGCTTCGCAGTATCTCTCACAAACTGCGTTCCGCGCTGGTAGCGGAGGCTGACAAGGTCACCTTTGCTGCATATCATCTTGAAGGCCCCGCCAGTTTATGGTGGGAGAATTATGGAGCTATGCGCCCGGCGGGCCATGTCACTACTTGGGCTGAGTTCAGTGAGGCTTTTCGTGAACATCACATTCCGGAGGGTCTCATGGACCGTAAACGTGAAGAATTTTGCAGTTTCACCCAAGGCCGACTTTCTGTGGATGCTTACAGCAGGGAGTTTGGTAATCTCGCACGATATGCAACTGAGGAAGTGTCTACTGATGCCAAGAAGCAAGCAAGGTTCCGTAAGGGACTTAGTCCTGAGCTTCGTCGTGACCTCCGTCTGCATGAGTGCACATCTTTTCAGAAACTTGTCAACAAAGCCATCAGTGCTGAAACTGGTCAGACTGACTATGACGCAACACGCAAGCATGGCCGTGATATGGGTTCCTCATCCGGTGCTGGTCCTCAGAAGCACCGCGTGTGGGTACCCAACACCGCCCTGCCACCCAGGTTCACATCGAGGCCATCCTTCCAGGCGCCTCGCCCCGTTCAACAGTCTGCTCCAGCCAAGCCCTATGGGGGTCCAACTAACAATGCTCCTCCACGTACCAGCTCCGTGACTTGTTTCAAGTGTGGGGAATCTGGTCACTATATGCGTGAGTGCCCCCAGACCAACCCCAACCAGTCTGCTAAAGCTGTTGGCCGTGGCAAGCCGACAGGAAAAATATTCCACGCCAAGCCGGTCACCGCTTCACGTGGCCATGTCAACTGTATCTCTGCCGAAGAAGCTCAAGAGGATCCCAACGTCGTTCTCGGTACGCTTCTTGTCAATTGCCACCCGGCATCTGTTCTTTTCGATACAGGAGCCTCTCATTCTTTTATATCTGAAAATTATGCTCGTTTGCATAACGTCGCATTCGGTGATATGCCAACCTCCATGGTAATTCAAACTCCGGGATCCAAATGGCAAACTTCTAGAGTAAGCCATGGAAATGAAATCCAAGTCGACAGACTTGTTTTCCTCGCGTCTTTGATAGCCCTTAAATCTTCAGATATTAATATCATTTTGGGTATGGACTGGATGTCGGCTCATCATGCCCAAATCGATTGCTTCTCTAGGACTGTCCAACTCACCCATCCTTCGGGAAAGATAGTCAATGTCTTGACCCGAATAGCCAAGTGACAATTATATTCTCTTAACGCCAGCCCTTTGCCAGACCTTGAGGACGTTCCGGTAGTCCGTGACTTCCCGGATGTCTTTCCAGAGGAATTGCCAGGTGTTCCACCTGACAGGGATGTTGAGTTTGTAATAGACCTCATTCCAGGAACCGTTCCGATTGCTAGAAGACCTTATAAGATGGCACCCTTAGAACTAGCCGAACTTAAGAAACAACTCGATGAGTCCTTGAAAAAGGGTTTCATCCGACCTAGCTCTTCTCCGTGGGCTTGCCCCGTCCTATTCGTCAAGAAGAAGGATGGTACGGACCGGATGGTTGTAGATTACCGACCTGTCAATTTGGTCACAATCAAGAACAAATATCCACTTCCCAGGATCAACGACCTGTACGATCAGCTCGCTGGATCCTCAGTCTTCTCCAAAATGGATTTGAGGTTGGGCTACCATCAAATCAAAATCAGAAACGGGGACATTCCTAAAACGGCCTTTGTTACTCGTTATGGGCAATACGAGTACACCGTCATGTCCTTCGGCTTAACCAACGCTCCAGCCACCTTTTCTCGGTTAATGAACTCAACCTTCATGGAGTATTTGGATAAATTCGTCGTGGTTTACCTCGATGATATACTCATCTACTCCAAGAACGAGGAAGAACATGCCGAACATCTAAGGCTAGTGTTGCAGAAACTTCGAGAGCATCGCCTTTATGCCAAATTTTCTAAATGTGAATTCTGGTTGTCAGAAGTGACCTATCTGGGTCATGTAATATCTGGTAAAGGTATTGCTGTTAATCCTGAGCGAGTTCAAGCTGTCCTTAATTGGACTCCACCTGAATCGGTCAAGCAAGTTCGGAGTTTTCTAGGCTTAGAGAGCTATTGCCGTCGCTTTGTCGAAAACTTCTCCAAAGTTGCTAAACCTCTAACCGAACTCCTCAATAAAGATAAGAAGTTCGAATGGACTCCACAATGTGAGCACAGCTTTCAGGAACTGAAAAGACGCCTGACTTCTGCTCCCGTACTGGTACCGCCAGACTTCTCTAAGGACTTTGTTATCTACTGCGACGCCTCGCGATAAGGACTAGGTTGCATTCTCATGCAAGATCGACACGTAATTTCCTACGCTTCACGGCAATTGCACCCACATGAGGAGAATTATCCTACCCATGATCTAGAGCTTGCAGCCGTAGTCTATGCACTTAAGACCTGGCGACATTACCTCCTCGGTAATCGTTGCGAAATATTCACTGATCACCAAAGTCTGAAGTACATTTTCACCCAACCGGATCTAAATCTCAGGCAAAGACGCTGGGTTGAATTGATCACAGACTTCGACTTAGGAATAACCTACACCCCAGGGAAAGCCAACGTCATGGCTGATGCGCTAAGTCGTAAATCTTATTGTAACAACCTGATGTTACAACAAAGTCAACCGCTTCTCCATGAGGAATTTCGGAAGCTTAACCTTCACATTGTTCCTCAAGGTTTTCTTTCCACCTTGGTGGCAAAACCTACCCTTACGGACCAGATTATCAAAGCACAGAAGGTAGATCCGGGAATTTCCCGCATCAAAAGAAACATCCAGAAAGGAATTGCGAATTGCTTCTCCATTAACGATCAAGGGGTCGTATACTTCGGAAATCGACTAGTGGTTCCCAAAGTGCGAAACCTGAGGCGTTTGATCCTTAAGGAAGCTCATGAATCTCCTCTCACCATTCATCCCGGTAGCACTAAGATGTATCAGGACCTACCCCAGAGGTTCTGGTGGACTAGGATGAAGAGAGAAATTGCTCAGTATATTGCAAATTGCGACGTCTGTCGTCGTGTAAAAGCAGAGCATCAACGGCCTGCTGGCACCCTTCAACCCTTAGCTATTCCTGAATGGAAATGGGATAAAATTGGTATGGATTTCATTACCGGTTTTCCCAGGACCAAGAGAGGGAATAATGCTATCTTCGTCGTTGTCGATCGTCTTTCCAAAGTAGCTCATTTCCTACCTGTTCGTGAGAGTATAACCGCTAGTCAGCTGGCAGACTTATACATCTCCCGAATAGTGTCTCTCCATGGTGTTCCTTTGGAAATTAACTCGGATCGAGGAAGTCTTTTCACCTCTCGATTTTGGGAAAGTTTCCAGAATGCTATGGGAACCCGTCTCTCCTTTAGCACCGCCTTCCACCCTCAGTCGAGCGGTCAAGTGGAACGCGTCAACCAGATTCTAGAAGACATGCTTCGAGCCTCTGTTATCTCATTCGGAATGGATTGGGAGAAGTGCCTTCCATTTGCTGAATTCGCTTATAACAACAGCTATCAATCTAGCTTGGGTAAAGCCCCTTTTGAAGTTCTCTATGGACGACGGTGTCGAACACCCCTTAACTGGTCAGAGACCGGGGAAAGACAATTCTTTGGCCCGGATATGATTCAGGAAGCAGAAGAACAAGTTCGCATCGTTCGTGAAAAGTTGAAAACAGCCCAATCTCGTCAAAAGAGTCAATATGACCGAAAACATAAGGCTATGACTTTCGAGGTTGACGAGAAGGCTTATCTTCGGGTCACCCCTCTGAAGGGAACCCATCGTTTCGGTATCAAAGGCAAATTGGCTCCTCGTTACATTGGACCTTTTCGCATTCTCGCCAAACGAGGAGAAGTTGCCTACCAGTTGGAACTACCTCCGCATCTCTCCAGAGTCCACGATGTCTTCCACGTTTCTCAACTCAGGCGTTGCTTCTCGGATCCTATCCGTGAAGTGGACCACGAAACGCTTGATCTCCAGGATAATCTTACATATCGAGAGTACCCCATTCGTATCCTCGATCAGGCCGAGCGTATCACCCGACGTCAGAACATCAAGTTCCTCAAAGTACAATGGTCGCACCATTCTAAGGATGAAGCAACCTGGGAAAGGGAGGATCGTCTTCGACTTGAGTATCCCGCCTTCTTCCCGGAGGAACCCAAATCTCGGGACGAGATTCTTTTGAGTGGGGGTGAGTTGTCACACCCTAGCTAGTCATGCATTAGAGTGTGTGCATCATGTTTAAAATTCCATTTAACTTGAAATGGGGATCTGTGAAACCCTCAGAATCATTTTGAAAATGATCCAAATAAAAATTTCTCCAAAAGGGTCCAAGAAAATGCTCATGTTGCTCTCTGAAAATATTGGACAGAGATAAAAATCAAACCAATATTTTTAGTGGCTCATGGACATTTATTTTGGGCATTTGGAATTAATGCATAAATATTTGCATTGGAAATATATTTCTATATATATGAAATATGGTCCAAATATTATGCCATTTCTAAAGGAGCTCTGGAATAATATATCTAGCCCCTGCAAAAATTGGCATAAGTTAAATAAATGATTTAATATATTTTTTAAATCAAAACAAATGTCAGAAATTAGAAAACAGAAAAGAAATAAAAGGGAGAAGCTTACCTGGGCTCCTCCCTGTGCAGCCCATCCAGCTGGCCGGCCCAGCCAGCAGGCGGCCCAGCCCGCCTCCCTCCTCTGTCGTCTTCGTCCCGACAGAGGGAGGGGAGTGTGGCCGGCGCGCGCGCCCGCCACCGCGCCACGCCACCTCTCTCCCTGCTTGCCTGCCCTCCCCTCCTCGCTCGTTGCCCTGGACGACGCCACGCCTCCCCCCTGCTCTCTCTCACTCTCCCCCGGCTCTCCCCTCCTCTCCCTCGCTCTCTCTCTCACACGGCCGAACACCACCGTCGCCGCCGTTCGCCATAGCAGCCATCTCCGGCCACCCCTCACTCCCCCGACTAGCTCAGGAGCTCCGCCTCGACCTCCTCTTCCTCCCCACCGCTCCACGGGTCTCCGGAAGCTCTGCATCGCCGTCACGCCGCCGTTCCCCTCTTCGGGCTCCGACCACCGTCGCCGACGAATTCGCCGTCTCCAGCGCGTCCCCGAGCCCGCTTCGACGCCCACTGCAACCGCGGTGAGCCCCCGAGTCGTTTCCCCCTTCTTCCCGGGTCTCTTTCGACCTCTAGGCCTTAGCCCCACCTTGGCCGAGAGCTCCACGCCACCGGCGATGTCGCCGTCGTGGCCACGGTCACCGTAGCGCCCAACCGAGCACAATATCGTGCTCCACGCCTCACTAGGAGCACGCAGCACGCACCAACACCTCCCCAAACCCCCTGCAACGCCGACTCCGACCGCACCCGAACTCCGGCGGCCGCAGCCGAGCTCGCCGTCGACGACTCCGGCCACCTCAGGCCCGGCCACCACCACCGTTCGACGCGCGGGAGCAAGGGCTCTCCAACGAGCCCAAGCACAGCCTCGCCCGTGCCCTGTAGCGCGATCCCGCATCGCGCCGCCGTCTCGGGCCTCGCCGGCGTCACGTCGCCGGTGGGTTTGACCCACTTTGACCACGGCAGGACCCCCCCCCCTGAGTCCCTGACAGGTGGGCCCAGCCCTGTAGCTAATTAGGATCAGCGCTAACCACTGTTAGTTAACCCCTGACACTGACTAGTGGGCCCCAGCGCCACTAATTAGTAATTAGAATTAATTTAACCCTGTTTAACCCCCTGTCACTGACGTGTGGGCCCCACACGTCAGGTTTGACCTCAGCCAGCCGCAGTTGACCACTGACGTCATGATGACGTCATGCTGGCGCAATAACTATAATTTCTGGATTTAAATTAAATCAGGAAATCCCAGAATATTATTTAAACTTCAAAAATTCATAACTTTTATTCTGTAACTCCAAATTGGACAAATTATATATGAAAAATGATCAGAAAAATCCAATCTATCCATCTGTACTATTTTCATGCATGATCAAACAAGTTAAATTGATGTTTCAAGCAGAACAAGAAAAAGCACTTTAAAAGGCCATATTTGAGTTTGAAATTTGAATCTTTGATTCAAATTTGCTCAACCCTTCTGGTTTTAGTTGCATTAGCCCAACACACTCATATTGCCATGTTTCATGCATGCATCATATTGTTGCACATTGTTTGGTGATGGTTGTGTATCGATGTCCTTGCGACAGGTTCTGCCTCCGAGGAGTACCGTGATTACCCTAACGAAGAACCGTATCAGTGCATCGAACCCTCAGGCAAGCAACCAACCATTTGATCATATCGATACAATCCCATGTTCTCGCTCCTGCTCTCTTTTACTGCATTAAGACAACACGTTTCAAACTGCTGTGTGCTACGGTAGTTGAACCCATTTCCTCTGCATAACCTGTCATTGCCACAGTAACTAGATGAAACCCACTAGCATGTGTAGGAGTTGATTGAGCCATATGTATGTGTTGTTCCTACCTTGCTATGCCTGCTATGCTTAGAGTCGTGTCAGGTCTGGTTCATCTGGGTGATGGGCTAGAGTGAAATGTTTATGTCAGTAATGAGAGTGGTGTGGTGAACACGATTTGGTAAAGGTATCGATGAGAGGCCATGTAGGAGTACATGGTGGGTTGTTTCATTGAAGCCGACCTTAAGCACTGAGATCTGTATGTGTGATTTAAGAATCAGCTACTACCATGCATTGGGCCCGAAACCAATGGACCCTCTCGGCTTCTTATTCACCCTAGTTCTCCGTCCAGGAGTTGCAAGTAGTTTCTGGTGTTTGTAGCCTACTGGAGGCCGTGGACAGCGCTGACCGTAGGGGTGGGCTGTGATGCGGTAGGTACGTTGCACGGTGTACCGAATACCCGTTAGGTATCTCGGGAACCCTGTTCACATCGTTCGGGGCCGTATGGGAAACCTCGGCCGGACTCCCTGCGGATGGAACCTGGATAGGCGATAAACCTGGACTAGAGGCTTAGGTGATTAGGTAGGTCGTGGCCGACACCCACGTTGGGCTTCCGCTTGAAGGTTGCCGAGTACATGTCGTGTAAACGACGGTAAGTGGTGAGAGCGTGTATGAAGAAGTACACCCCTGCAGGGTTAACATGATCTATTCGAATAGCCGCGTCCGCGGTAAAGGACTACTTGGTTGCCTATACAGTTCATAGACAAGTAAACGGAAACTGCTAAAAGCCTCAAGATAAGTGTGAGTGCCGAGGATGGCTCTTCCGTAGGAAGACGGAGGCGGATCCTCGGTAGTGTATTGAATTGGTGAGTAGTGGACTCGTGTGCGCAAAACCATTTCAAGTTGGAGTATCGTAGGATAGCCTAGCCAAGAGTCAAAGCTGGCTTGCTGCAATAACTCCACCAACCCTTCTTGATACTAAGCATGTATGTAGGATCTGATGTAAGTCTTGCTGAGTACCTTTGTACTCATGTTGCTATAATTTACATTTTTACAGAAGACGCTGCAACCCCTTCTGATGGGTTCTATGTAGACGTTGACATCAACGAGTAGGCTAACGACCCAGGTGGTGAACCTGAGCTTGTGAAGGACCACGTAGTATAGTTAGGCTTTCCAAGCCTCTTTTATTTTACTAGTTGTCTGTACTCAGACAAGTTACTTCCGCTGCTGGTTTGTATGACTGTATGACTTGTATGTTGGGTCGTGAGACCCGTACCTGTGTGTATGTTATGTATGGCTCCCTGAGCCTTAAATAAAGTACTTGTGTCGTAGAGTCATGTTGTGATGCTTCGTTGTGTTTGCACATATCGGGCATATTGTGTGTATGATTGAAATGCTTGGTATGTGTGGGATCTGACTATCTAGTTGTTTATCTTTAGTAGCCTCTCTTACCGGGAAATGTCTCCTAGTGTTACCGCTGAGCCATGGTAGCTTGCTACTGCTCTGGAACACTTAGGCTGGCCGGCATGTGTCCTTCTTCGTTCCTGTGTCTGTCCCTTCGGGGAAATGTCACGCTTTGAGTACCGGAGTCCTGTTAGCCCGCTACAGCCCGGTTTACCGGAGTCCTGCTAGCCTAGTGCTACAGCCCGGACCCACTTGCTGATGACCGACACGTTCAAAGCTGGGTCATGGATGCCTGTCCCTGTAAGTCTGTGCCACTTTGGGTTTACGACTAGTCATGTCAGCCCGGGCTCTTTATCATATGGATGCTAGCGACACTATCATATACGTGAGCCAAAAGGCGCAAACGGTCCCGGGCAAAGGTAAGGCGACACCCGTGGGGATACCGTGCGTGAGGCCGCAAAGTGATATGAGGTGTTATCGGCTAGATCGATGTGACATCGAGTCGGGGTCCTGACAGAATTGCGCCATGGAGCAGAAAACCAAAAGAAAAATGTTGTACATGTAAAGAAATACGATTCAAGCTCTAGCTAGCGATTCGCAATGTAAACCGTGCATATACGTATAAGTTACTTAAAAGTAGGAGTACTGAGTCCATTGATGCAATGTGGTCAAACTGTACCATCAATATCTCAAAGCCAAAATAGTTCGAGCTTGTTCGTTCTATATAAATACTAGTACTGTATGTTTATTCACCCGTGGGGTTGTTCAATGAATGGAGGGCTGGGAAGCACAATGAAACAATACTACTACTGTACTAGGTAAGTAGGAGTCGTACAGTTAGTCACGTTAAATAGAGAGTTTCTTTTCTTTAATGCCACGTACACAAATTGAAACGCTTGTTGTGGAGAGAACAGGACAATCACTCCACTATATATATAGGCAGGGGCTTGAGCGCTTGCTTTACTAGGGTTGCTCTCTTCATTCTCTCACCCTCTCTAGATCTAAACAAGACAGCGGTAGCAACATTTCCTCTCTGCTCACCGCTGGTCACAGATCCGGCCGGATCCCTTCGGACGGTGCGTGTAGAGGACTAGTGCATCGTTCACGCGGTCATCGGCAGTGAGGGAGGAAACCTACAGCTACCGGTGGGTCCCGATCCTCTGCCCGTGCCGTTCTCTCCGACATAGCGCTGGCTCGGGAGGTCCTCCGATCCATCTTCCTCCCAGCCGTATTGTGTGCAAATCCGACCTGCCGCCGCCGACATCCCGATGACCCTCGGGTATAAGTTCTTCAAAAGCGGCCTTGTTCTACTGCCCCAGCTCCCCACGTGTCTGCATGTGCATCTTTTTGATTTGGCTACACTTCAATCGACTGAATGGACTTTTGGGTCAGTCGATTTTCAAGGGGTGGGGGGCTCGCCAGAGTTCAGGAAGAACCAGCCGCAGCGGGCAGGGGGGCTTGCCGGAGAGGTACCCCACTATCTATCTTAGGGTTCAGGGTGGGGGCGGTGGTTGCCGGCGGTGGGGGTGCGATGGGGGGCGGTGGCGTGGGGATCGCCGGAGAAAAATCTCGGTGCATGGGGCGAGTTGGTAGAGGGATGGCTAGGGCACCGGCGGACCGGCGGTTGGGAGTGGTTTCTGGGAGGGTTAGGTGGTGCAGGAGCTACTTCAAGCAGTCGAATCTAGGACTTGGTTCAAACAATGAAGAAAGGGGGGAAAGTCGTAGCATGAATCTAGGACTTGATTCAAAGAGGAAATAACAGGTGGGGGAGTAGTACTGACTGGATACCCAACCGGTCTCTAGGTTGAAAAGGGAAATGAAGGGAAAAGGAGTACAAATTGGATAAGGAACAGATCTGTTATTGGTTGAAAAAAGGATAGAAAGTGGAGGCTGGTGGAGAAGTCAACAGAGTATGTCCAGGATTAGATTTGCTGCCCTCACATAGTAAAAGGTTTCCATGATTAGATTTGCTGCCCTCACAGAGTATGAACAAACTTGGCATCACCACTTTATGCCTCCTTGTAGGTACATTGTGCTGATGCGTCCACTATCGCATGTCCTCCTACCAACCTTATACTGTTGTTAATGTAAGGGCACATGTAAAATGAAGCGATCACACTGTTACCTCAAGGACATGTCTAGCCAGTGTTATTGTTAATCTAATGCCCCTAGTGATATGATGCAATTAAACTATGTTACAAATGGTACTCCTGCTGATTTCCTCAGTATGATAAGTAAGATGCTTCTTTACGCTGCTGAGTGTCCTGGTGTCCCCACGGTCCCATGCCCTATAACAAACTCTTTAGCTGTTGTTGATCTACTATATCTGGTAAACAAGCAATGCCACCATTAAAGTAATCCCATATTTGACAAATGTCATTGTTTATTGTAATGCTTCTGGTAACATGAAGCATTGCCAATGTTTTAAAATTTCTACTGTCCTTCCGTGATTGCCATGGACATAACCAAGATGCTTCTTTTCATTTCGTGTATGTTTCGTATCTTGTTGTTGACCAGGAACTATTTTCTGTCTATCTTTTTGTGTAGATAGGGATATCCATTTCACCTTGTTGCTATTGTGACCTTTTGGTGAACTGCACAAAACACTTTTTTTGGAATGAGTGTCTTGTGCAGTTCAACTAAAATGTCACGTGCGCAACATCTCGCAATTTTGGTGGAACTGCACAAAAAATGGTGACTGGAGTTTCCAAAATCTCCGTCAAATTCTGCTGGTAATCTCGTGCAACATTTTATTAGCCTTTGCAAGCTGAGCCGTCACTGTCACCACAATGGCACTTTATTTTAGTGGAACTACACAAAAGGATAAGTAAATTATAGTTGCACCTTACATGAGCAGGACAGCCAACCTTAATGTTTCTCAATTTTAGTGCAACTACTAAAGAAGAACCTACCAGCTCAGGAGAGCAACTACTTCTTGCTAGCTGAATGATGCAATCTTTGTTTCATTTCAGGAGAACTACTGAAAAAGTGGCATGAATTGAATCATCGAGTGGAGTTGTAGGTTGACTTCCACTAGTGCCACTTAGTGGCGGAGGACGAAAAACAATTACTATGTTGTGCAAACAGGAATACTCAACTACAGATGTTGTGATGGTCAAGAGCATTATCCAAGTTCTTGGGCTGTATGACACGGCTAGCCAAGATGGATTTAATCCCGATATTCACTATATGAAAAGGCTCTAATTGGTTGGTTCTGAATCTTGCAAGCTGGGAATCAATGAGATGTGTAGGCATCTTTGGTGTACTTATTATTTGAATCTTATTTGTTGGTTCTGAATCTTGGAAGCTGGGAATCAATGAGATGTGTAGGCATCTTTATTGTACTTATTATTTGAATCTTATTTGTTGGTTCTGAATCTTGCAAGCTGGGAAACACAGAATGATGATGCAGAGGACAGCAACCATAACAAATTGTTCAAACTTGGTAGTATTGTCTGTGTGCAAGTGCGGCAAATGTGCTGATCATGTGTGTCCTGAGAATAATAATTCTAATTGTTGTACATGTTGATCCTGTGGCACTCATAGAACGAGCCAATGCATTGCTTGTTTTAAGAATAAATTTTAATTAAAGCTAATTAAATTTAAGTAAAGTGACCACTAACACTTGTTATTACAGTACCAATATAGACCCTGTCACACCCTGATTTTCATGCCACAACGCTTAAGTCAATAAATCATGCTAAAATGTGGTTTGACAAAAACTTTTGAGTGTTTTGTCTTTGCTTTGATTGAATGTTTGACTGCTGTTTGCAAGTGCTCTAAAAATCAAATAAATTCTCCAACCCTTATACTCCTTCCCCTTGATCCAAAAACCTTGACCAATGATCATTCCATGTGTATAGGACATAAAAATAATTTCTTACAAAAATAATTTGGCCAAATAGTATTTTCAAAAACTAGTTTTCCAAAAACCCCTGAATTGAGATTTGCACTGCAAGTACTTAATTAAGGGCAGTAAAAATCTTTCCAAAAATATATTCGTATCCTATTATATGTAGGACTCCCATAAACCACAAAAATATAATTTTAAAAGTTATTTTCCTATTTTATTTAAAAGATTTTTCTTAAGGCCAGAAATGGTCTTTATTAGGGAAAAATCATTTTACTGTTTCAAAAATATTTGACAAAAACCTAGGGAAACTCAGTAGACATATACTGTCCATATATAGGAGTTTCAACACATGGTCATGTTCAAAATATTGGTCAAATCCCTCAAAAACCCTTTCTGAATATTTCAAGCTTTTGAAATATTTACAAAGGAAACATTCTCCAAAAATTCCAAGAAAATTCTATCATCTCACATATGACATATTAGATGATCTTGCCAAGTCTCATGACTTGGAGAACAATATAACATCATAAAATCTCCTCAAAACCATTTCTGTCCATTTTGAAGTTTGAGCAACTTTACATTGCCAAACATTTCCAAATGTTCCCAAACCTTGTGAACGTGCTCAAATGTTCTAATTATTCATCTAGACCAAATGGCACAAGTTGGAGAACAAGTTAACTTGATCAAAGTGCCCCAAAACCCTTCCTATCCAGAACCAAATTTGAACAACTCTACATTAGAAACTTTCTCCTTTTGATCTAAACTTTTGTGGGCATGTTCATAACCTTAAATGATGACACTACACCAAGTGGTGCATCAAGGAGAATTGATTTGCATGACTAAATCTTGGTAAAGCCATTTCTGCTAATTTCTAGGGTTTACCAAAGTTGCATTGTCAACTTCCTCCAAATGAGCTCCAACTTGGTGATAAACCCCATTTCTATATGACACTTGATCCTGTTAATCTTCACATCATTTGGAATCCATTTGCTTGCCCAAACCACCATCAAACACCTTCTGGCAGAAAGTTAAAATTCATGTTTTATCCCCTTCCACTAAGCTTCAAGAGTTATCCTTTTTACCACAGCCCCCCCTAGTCCCCCTCTACCTCTGGTGTGCTTCCCTGCCCGAGAGGCAATGATGAAGGGGGGCAGGGATCCATTTTTCTCCTCTGGACAGCCACTTTTTCCTCCCTTTCTGATCTCTCTCTCACTCCTGGCAAGTTCCAGAGCATCCAAAGCCTCCACCCCTCTTGTTTATTCCTCCTTCAGACGCCAGACGCAAGTGGGCGCGTGAGGACGTGAGAAAAAGCCGCGGGTGCCGGCCATTTGCGCGCTATGGAGCACGTCAGCGTGCTCCCGACCGGTGATGCCGCGTCCCCTGACCACCTCGAGCCTTCCCCTTGCGCCAGTCGAGGTGCCTCGACGTTTGCAACACGCCACGGCGCTGTCCCCTTCCTCTCTCCTCCTCCCCGCGCATCCGCGCTAGCAAACACCGGCCGCCCGAGCGCGCCAATGCCGCGGCTCACACGCGCGTGCCTCTGACCTCTCCCCACTCCCTCTCTCTATCTCTCCCGACGTAGTCGACGTCCAGGAACACCCTAGACACCACGCCCTCTTCTCCTGTGGCCTCCAGCGATGACTACGACCTCACTGGCGCACGGCCCCGCTGTGCCTCGCCCCCTTCTATTTAAGGCCACCCCCGAGCCTCCTCTCTACTCCTTTGCCTCTCTCTCCCTCCCGTGCACCCCCTGGACCGACCCACTCCTCTCCCCGCGCCCTCCTTGCACCTCCATGGCCGGAGCCGAGCCGCCGGACTTTGGTTAAATTTGTGCTGACCCGAGCCCCTCCTCTTCACCTCATGGCCTCAGAACATCTCCACCACCATCATGCATATCTCCCTCGCTTCATTTCGTCCTCTCCACGGCTGCAGCGCCATGCCCCAACCTCACCGTTGCCTCCGTCCGCTGCGGGCGATGCACCGCTCGCATCCCTCCACCCCAGCCGTCGTGGCGCACCTCGGCGGGTGCGTCACACTCTCCTGAACCCGCCGGTATGTCGGGCATCGACGGAGGTGGCCTGTGCCACCGGAGCCCACGCCCGCAAGCGTTCGGCCCTACCTCCCCTGCCTCGCCTCTGTTCGAGAGCGGGAGGTGGGGGACGAACCCGACATGTGGGCCCCGCGCGTCAGCGGCACAGTGGGGCAGGCCCATGAGTTAAGTGGACATGGTTTCGCTGCGGGCCGTTTCCCTGCAGCAAAAGCGTAAAACCTGACGGTGCCTTCGACGTGGCCCTTCCCACGCGCAGCTGAGCCACTGGGCCGGCCCAGTGGCTATCCCTCGCCTGATGCGTGTTTTAGGTATAAGCCTAAACCTTTCATTTTTCTTTTTCCAGAAACTTGTAAAATCTCTCAAATATTCATATTACCTCCAAATTTGATGATTCAAATTTCCAGAGACTCCATAAATCAAGTCCTATTTAATAGGCCACAGTGGACCTTTTGTTGTCCTTGGTTTTCACTAAACCTTTTAAAAAGGTCATTTCTCCACATAAGTCCACTTCCAAAATCCATATTATATTCATTTCAACTCCAAATCCAGTGAAACCAACTCCCAGATGCTTCTAAAATCATGATTTGCTAAATGGGTGCCTTTGCTCATTTTTAAAAAAAATATTTCTGTACACTTCTTGCAAATCCATAAACCCCTTGATTCCATCATATTGAAATGTTCAGAGATGTACATTGATCAAATCCTAATGAAACCACTTTGGTCATCCCACATATGACCAGAGGTATCCTAGAAAAGTCCAACTCACATTTTTAGAGCACTTTTATTTTTGCGTTGTTGTGTTGCTTATTGTGATTGTTTCCGACGTTAGTTGACGAAGTAGACGGAGTACTTGGAGAAGGACCCGAAGACTTGAAGACTCTGATGAACCAGGCAAGCAGCCCTTTGACCATGTCTATGAAACCCTTTTTATGCATGTCATATAGCCCTTTAGTATTGTTGCATCGGAATCATGATGAGATGGTGAACCACGTGGGTTGGTTGCCTTTGTTACTTCCTCGTTGATACTTGCATTGTGCATGACCCTACCTTCTTATGAGGGTTATGCCGGTGGGAGTAGATAGGGTGCTAAAGTAGTGCTACGCAAAAAAAAGGGGACGGGAATATGCATAGTGATGGAGATAAAGTACTTTCAAAGGACTTTTCGAAAACCCCATTGGGTGCCACTTATGCCCGAGGGAGATGATGAGTTGGGTAGCCACTTGATGATGAAGTGGTGTACCGAGGCAAGTGTGTGTGTTGTTTTCAAAAACGGATTGGTTTAAATTGCGACCGTTATTCCAACCTTACATGTGCAACCACTCTACCCTTATATGGGAAAGGGCATTATTGATTACCTAGGCCGATACTAGCTTGGAGCCCGCATTACTAGTGACGGGGGAGAGTTGGTGCTCTCTCTCGAGACGGGGTCGTGCCAGGTAGGGCGGCCATGACTGTTTTCACAGGGCACCGGACACACCGTTGGTACCCCGTGCTTGTGGTATGTGATGAATATGGGACCAAGGCTCCACAACTTTATGATGTGAAATGTTAGGCACGGGGGTTACTACCAATCGAGTGGACTCCATGTTAGTGTCGTCTAGGGAAAGGTAGTGATCGGGTGCTTACCCCGGATACTTGAGGTATCGCGGGTCGTGGATGACACGGAAGTTCCCCGGATCTTGTTCGTAAAGTGTGCAACCTCTACAGAGTGTAAAACTATTCGAATAGCCGTGACCACCAAGCCATCGACCCCTAGCCCAATCTAACCTACCGCGAGCTACCCATTAGCAACCTGGATCAAGAAGAGCATCATACATGAAGCCACATCATCAAGTACTTCAAGCTCAATGGAGCACTACACGGAAGCAGAAGCAACATGAGGACTTGAAGACTACCCCGGATCCAGTTTTCATATTCCTTTCCATGCCTAGTTTGGGAATCTCGGGGACCAGATTCTTGTAAGGGGGGTAGGTCTGTCACACCCTGATTTTCATGCCAGAATGCTTAAGTCAATAAATCATGCTAAAATGTGGTTTGACAAAAACTTTTGAGTGTTTTGTCTTTGCTTTGATTGAATGTTTGACTGCTGTTTGCAAGTGCTCTAAAAACCAAATAAATTCTCCAACCCTGATACTCCTTCCCCTTGATCCAAAAACCTTGACCAATGATTATTCCATGTGTATAGGACATAAAAATAATTTCTTACAAAAATAATTTGGCCAAATAGTATTTTCAAAAACTAGTTTACCAAAAACCCCTGAATTGAGATTTGCACTGCAAGTACTTAATTAAGGGCAGTAAAAATCTTTCCAAAAATATATTCGTATCCTATTATATGTAGGACTCCCATAAACCACAAAAATATAATTTTAAAAGTTATTTTCCTATTTTATTTAAAAGATTTTTCTTAAGGCCAGAAATGGTCTTTATTAGGGAAAAATCATTTTATTGTTTCAAAAATATTTGACAAAAACCTAGGGAAACTCAGTAGACATATATTGTCCATATATAGGAGTTTCAACACATGGTCATGTTCAAAATATTGGGCAAATCCCTCAAAAACCCTTTCTGAATATTTCAAGCTTTTGAAATATTTACAAAGGAAATATTATCCATAAATTCCAAGAAAATTCTATCATGTCACATATGACATATTAGATGATCTTGCCAAGTCTCATGACTTGGAGAACAATATAACATCATAAAATCCCCTCAAAACCATTTCTGTCCATTTTGAAGTTTGAGCAACTTTACATTGCCAAACATTTCCAAATGTTCTCAAACCTTGTGAACATGCTCAAATGTTCTAATTATTCATCTAGACCAAATGGCACACGTTGGAGAACAAGTAAACTTGATCAAAGTGCCCCAAAACCCTTCCTGTCCAGAACCAAATTTGAACAACTCTACATTAGAAACTTTCTCCTTTTGATCTAAACTTTTGTGGGCATGTTCATAACCTCAAATGATAACACTACACCAAGTGGTGCATCAAGGAGAATTGATTTGCATGACTAAATCTTGGTAAAGCCATTTCTGCTAATTTCTAGGGTTTACCAAAGTTGCATTGTCAACTTCCTCCAAATGAGCTCCAACTTGGTGATAAACCCCATTTCTATATGACACTTGATCCTGTTAATCTTCACATCATTTGGAATCCATTTGCTTGCCCAAACCACCATCAAACACCTTCTGGCAGAAATTTAAAATTCATGTTTTATCCCCTTCCACTAATCTCCAAGAGTTATCCTTTTTACCACAGCCCCTCCTAGTCCCCCTCTACCTCTGGTGTGCTTCCCTGCCCGAGAGGCAATGATGAAGGGGGGCAGGGATCCATTTTTCTCCTCTGGACAGCCACTTTTTCCTCCCTTTCTCATCTCTCTCTCACTCCTGGCAAGTTCCAGAGCATCCAAAGCCTCCACCCCTCTTGTTTATTCCTCCTTCAGATGCCAGACGCAAGTGGGCGCGTGAGGACGCGAGAAAAAGCCGCGGGTGCCGGCAATTTGCGTGCTCTGGAGCACGTCAGCGTGCTCCCGACCGTTGACGCCGCGTCCCCCAACCACCTCGAGCCTCCCCCTTGCGCCAGTCGAGGTGCCTCAACGATCGCAACACGCCACGGCGCTGTCCCCTTCCTCTCTCCTCCTCCCCGCGCCTCCGCGCTAGCAAACACCGGCCGCCCGAGCGCGCCAATGGCGCGGCTCACACGCGCGCGCCTCTGACCTCTCCCCACTCCCTCTCTCTATCTCTCCCGACGTAGTCGACGTCTAGGAACACCCTAGACACCACGCCCTCTTCTCCCGTGGCCTCCAGCGATGACTACGACCTCACCGGCACACGGCCCCGCTGTGCACCTCGCCCCCTTCTATTTAAGGCCACCCCCGAGCCTCCTCTCTACTCCTTTGCCTCTCTCTCCCTCCCGTGCACCCCCTGGACCAACCCACTCCTCTCCCCGCGCCCTCCTTGCACCTCCATGGCCGGAGCCGAGCCGCCGGACTTCGGTTAAATTCGTGCCAACCCGAGCCCCTCCTCTTCACCTCATGGCCTCAGAACATCTCCACCACCATCATGCATATCTCCCCCGCTTCATTTCGTCCTCTCCGCCGCTGCAGCACCATGCCCCAACCTCACCGTCGCCTTCGTCCACCGCGGGCGATGCACCGCTCGCATCCCTCCACCCCAGCCGTCGTGGTGCACCTCGGCGGGTGCGTCACGCTCTCCTGAACCCGCCGGTATGTCGGGCATCGATGGAGGTGGCCTGTGCCACCGGAGCCCACGCCCGTAAACGTTCGGCCCTGCCTCCCCTGCCTCGCCTCTGTTCGAGAGCGGGAGGTGGGGGACGAACCCGACATGTGGGCCCCGCGCGTCAGCGGCACAGTGGGGCAGGCCCATGAGTTAAGTGGACACGGTTTCGCTGCGGGCCGTTTCCCTGCAGCAAAAGTGTAAAACTTGACGGCGCCTTCGACGTGGCCCTTCCCGCGCGCAGCTGAGCCACTGGGCCAGCCCAGTGGCTATCCATCGCCTGATGCGTGTTTTAGGTATAAGCCTAAACCTTTCCTTTTTCTTTTTCCAGAAACTTGAAAATCTCTCAAATATTCATATTACCTCCAAATTTGATGATTCAAATTTCCAGAGACTCCATAAATCAAGTCCTATTTAATAGGCCACAGTGGACATTTTGTTGTCCTTGGTTTTCACTGAACCTTTTAAAAAGGTCATTTATCCACATAAGTCCACTTCCAAAATCCATATTATATTCATTTCAACTCCAAATCCAGTGAAACCAACTCCCAGATGCTTCTAAAATCATGATTTGCTAAATGGGTGCCTTTGCTCATTTAAAAAAATTCTGTACACTTCTTGCAAATCCATAAACCCCTTGATTCCATCATATTGAAATGTTCGGAGATGTACATTGATCAAATCCTAATGAAACCACTTTGGTCATCCCTCATATGACTAGAGGTATCCTAGAAAAGTCCAACTCACATTTTTAGAGCACTTTTATTTTTGCCTTGTTGTGTTGCTTATTGTGATTGTTTCCGACGTTAGTTGACGAAGTAGACGGAGTACTTGGAGAAGGACCCGAAGACTTGAAGACTCTGATGAACCGGGCAAGCAGCCCTTTGACCATGTCTATGAAACCCTTTTTATGCATCTCATATAGCCCTTTATTATTGTTGCATCGGAATCATGATGAGATGGTGAACCACGTGGGTTGGTTGCCTCTGTTACTTCCTCGTTGATACTTGCATTGTGCATGACCCTACCTTCTTATGAGGGTTATGCCGGTGGGA
Source organism: Triticum dicoccoides (assembly GCF_002162155.2). Classification (NCBI taxonomy): domain Eukaryota; kingdom Viridiplantae; phylum Streptophyta; class Magnoliopsida; order Poales; family Poaceae; genus Triticum; species Triticum dicoccoides. The sequence goes on along the minus strand of NC_041389.1, from coordinate 199,977,344 downwards.
GTAGATAGGGTGCTAAAGTAGTGCTACGCAAAAAAAAGGGGACGGGAATATGCATAGTGATGGAGATAAAGTACTTTCAAAGGACTTTTCGAAAACCCCGTCGGGTGCCACTTATGCCCGAGGGAGATGATGAGTTGGGTAGCCACTTGATGACGAAGTGGTGTACCGAGGCAAGTGTGTGTGTTGTTTTCAAAAACGGATTGGTTTAAGTTGCGACCGTTATTCCAACCTTACATGCGCAACCACTCTAGCCTTATATGGGAAAGGGCATTATTGATTACCTAGGCCGATACTAGCTTGGAGCCCACATTACTAGTGACGGGGGAGAGTTGGTGCTCTCTCTCGGGACGGGGTCGTGCCAGGTAGGGCGGCCATGACTGTTTTCATAGGGCACCGGACACACCGTTGGTACCCCGTGCTTGTGGTATGTGATGAATATGGGAGCGAGGCTCCACAACTTTATGATGTGAAATGTTAGGAACGGGGGTTACTACCAATTGAGTGGACTCCATGTTAGTGTCGTCTAGGGAAAGGTAGTGATCGGGTGCTTACCCCGGATACTTGAGGTATCGCGGGTCGTGGATGACACGGAAGTTCCCCGGATCTTGTGGGTAAAGTGTGCAACCTCTGCAGAGTGTAATACTATTCGAATAGCCGTGTCCACGGTCAAGGACAGTTGGGTAACCGCTCTTGGGCTACGTCCACTTGTTTACAAACCGAGTGTGTGTGTTGATAAAATGACTTGGGTCAAGTCAAGGACTTGACATGATTGAGATGGGTTGGTGCCCACTCTATTTATGTTGATACCTGTAACCTGTCCTCATGGTTACTGAAATTCTCTTGATGCATGTCTTACAAGTTGTTGAACATGTCATTGCACTCAAAACTAGCTTTCTGCAAAAATTTACCTATATCATGCATTGTTGTATCTTGGACCAAAACGTGGGTTGCTTGCGAGTACATTCAAAGTACTCGTTGGCTTGCCACTTGTTATTTTATTGGCCAGGCACGAAAGAACAGGATATGATGAAGAATACTTCGGCGACGAACATGCGAGCTAGGACGTTTCCCAGTCAGAATGCCTGTAGGGTTAAGGCAGATGGCATGGGTCCAAGTTATCGACGAAGATTTCCGCTGCCATGTTATACTCAAGACTCGACCATAATGGTCCTACTTGTGTAATACGGTATGTATGGATGTAAGACTCTTGTTATTCAGCTTCTGTGTGTTCAGTGAGCATTGATCTCTGGGATCACTGTACACGTGCATTCGGTGATCACGACTTATGAGTCGGGGTCCCCACAGAGCTGGTATCAGAGCCATCCTGACTGTAGGAAGCCTTAGTTAGCATGGTCGTTAGTTAGGGTAAAACTATTTCCAAAACAACTACTAGTTTTCAAAACTATCTATACTTCTCTTCCCTTCTCAGTTTTTCGAAAACTAAGGTATACTTTCCTTATTAATCTCTTCACCTTCAAAACCTTTGGTCGCTAGAACCCTTATGCCCCTGACCACTGGATTCCTTGTAATCCTCGCGGATAATCTAGAAGGAAGATGCCTTGCCAGACGTTCACCCACATCTCCTGAACACAAGATTGGCGACATCACAACAAGACGATACCAACAGAAGATACATCCTCAAGGAATGAGAACCTGAAGACCCAGGAGATGGTGACACCCTTGACACTGCCCCAAGATGATGCAACCTTAGCCTACAATGATCAGGGCATAGAATATGCAAGATCATGATATACATCGCTAATAGAGTAACCCTGTCACTACCGTTGTTGTATCGGCAACCACTGGTGGATGAGAACCTAGCCGTTTGGTCCGCCTCACTATAGTGAGCAGGAAAACGGTTCTCTTCATCCCGCGCTCTTGGTGTCGATGTTGTCATCAACGTAACCGACATGATGGACCTCTATTATGCCTTGATAATGTCATTGCATAAAGGATTACCTACCTGGTACCATCGACGGCATAGAAGACAAAAAGGGATCATCGTGATTAAGAAGACAATAGAAGACCAAGTCAATGCCAGTTATGAGGAGCCACCTTCACCCCATCACTTCAACAGGCAAGAAGTTGTTGAAGAATCTTCAGGCTCAACTCGGATTGTTTCATCGAACAACTACGAGAGATGTAGCAACACCTGAGGAAAACTCAGAAGACTGCATGAGGCACAAGGCACGACTACTGAGTCCGAGAACCCCTAGGGTAGGATGAGTCGTGTGCCCCCTATGTGCAGTCGAGTCTGTATGATAGTTCGAATAGAACCATGATTGTGTGTTGCTTGTTTTTTTTATTTGTTTGTGTTTTGATATAGGTCGCACTTTTTCCCTAGGCAACAAGTACGCGACTATATCACCTTCCTTACCCTGTTTCTTTGGTTTGGCCCTTTTTGCACCTATTTGTTTGCACTTGCACTAATAGGCATTCCCCTCCTCTATGCTACCTCTCCCTCTCATCTCTCTCCTCAACCAAAGACCGGCAAGACAAGGTACACCGAGGATTCTACTTCGACAACCAACGAGCACTGGAGACTTTTGTTGCAGCCTCCTCAACCAAGTGCAACCCAGTAGTGTTATGTCTACTCCTCAAGATTAGGAACCCATTCCTAGACCCTACGGGACTTCATAAGATACCCAGCTCAAATCCTTAACCATGTGCTTAACCCACAGAATTGCAAGAGAACCTGTTAAGCCTCCGTAACCTTGCTTATCACTGGGTTCATTAGGGAACTAGTGGACATAGTGAACGAGCACATTATCTTCCTAAGATAGCACCAGAACTGACGATGCCATAGGGAGGACAAATCTGAGGATATAGGAATAGAGGGCAAATGACTTGATGAGTTTATATCAATGACTTTGAGGAATTATCCGAGACTCTTTGGTGGATTATAAGGCTACCATGTTGGTAGATGAACTTGGTGGGATCATGATTATAGAGTAGCATAGCTTTCATTACTCCTGAGTAAATTGGATTTAGTAGGATAATTGTGTTCGCAAGCTGGAATTCTTGGAAGTATTTGGATTTGTCTTAGCCATGGGATATTGATAGGAGAGAGTTGATATTACGTAAAAGACTTGGGGGAACATGTAGGAATTCCCGTTGGACAAGAGATTTGGATTTTAGTAGGTGATTATAGTTGAATATGGATGTTGAGTATGCCTACATGGTTCGGAGTAAATTGGATTTAGACTGATGATCTCGAACGCGATACCATGTTCTCGGTGGACAATAAACTAAGAGATTGGATTAATTGTCAGAGTTGAATTAGGGATCTATATAAGCTTGAGGTTGGAAGTTACTTGACCCCGAAGATGGGAATTGGTAGACTGACTATAGCAAAAATAGCCCCTTCAAGTGTTTGGGGATTATAGGAGCATTAGAAGATCATGTGGAACACCATAAACATTGGATTTGTAGAATTAATGGATTGTGTAGTGATTGATGGAAGTTAATGGGTTGTTGGAGTTGATTCATAGGAAGGAAACAAGATTTTGGAGTGGCATACGACGTGTTTCCTTAGGATAGAGGTGCTTTATCTTAGACCTTGGAAGAACAGGCTGAGCACTTGGATTGTCACGTTCAAGCTTAGTAGCTTATATGTTCTACCCATGGATTTTTAGGGGTAGACATACATACTAGTTTGGGGAATATAGACATATATGATTTTGTTAGACCTCCTCTCGAGATCCATGAGGATATGAATAACATGAGTGATGATTGGAGTTGACCTATACAAGATGATTCTTTTGGTAATATGAGGTGAAGACTAGGTAGAAGTATTGGCATCTCAGAAACTGTGCTCAAGGATGGGATGATAAACATTCACTCGCACACTAGAATCCTTGAAACCCTTAAGCCCTACCAAGCCACAACATGGTCGATCAGGACCTTAGTGCCTTCACAATAGATCTAGAACCACCTTGGCCCACACTCAACAAGACCACCACTAATTCCCCAGCCTACTTTACGTACCCCATAGACTTCATGGAGTGCTTAGACAAGATAGTTGTCATCATCATTTGGTGACCTACCTGTCCACCCGAAGACGGAAGAGATGGAAGAAGAGCCGTTCAGCTAGTCCAGGAACATTTGAAGACCGCCATGCCAAGGAGGGAGAACTACCACCATCATCAAGAAGTAAGCATCCGCGTCGAAGGCCAGGTGTATCTGCAAGCCACTTGTCTCTAAGGAACCAAGCATTTCCATGACAAGGAGACCCTCACCAAGATTCATCGGCCCCCTTCGAGATCACTCCAAGATTTAACAACCCCCTCTGAGATCACTACGAGACGAAGAGAAGACAGTTACCAGCTGGAGTTGCCACCTGAGTTACCTAATGTGCACAACGCTTTCCATGCATCACAACCCCAGAAGTGTTTCCAACTTCCTAACTTACCCGATCTCTACGACGGCATTGACCACCAAGCCATCGACCCCTAGCCCAATCTAACCTACCGCGAGCTACCCATTAGCAACCTGGATCAAGAAGAGCATCATACATGAAGCCACATCATCAAGTACTTCAAGCTCAATGGAGCACTACACGGAAGCAGAAGCAACATGAGGACTTGAAGACTACCCCGGATCCAGTTTTCATATTCCTTTCCACGCCTAGTTTGGGAATCTCGGGGACCAGATTCTTGTAAGGGGGGTAGGTCTGTCACACCCTGATTTTCATGCCAGAATGCTTAAGTCAATAAATCATGCTAAAATGTGGTTTGACAAAAACGTTTGAGTGTTTTGTCTTTGCTTTGATTGAATGTTTGACTGTTGTTTGCAAGTGCTCTAAAAATCAAATAAATTCTCCAACCCTTATACTCCTTCCCCTTGATCCAAAAACCTTGACCAATGATCATTCCATGTGTATAGGACATAAAAATAATTTCTTACAAAAATAATTTGGCCAAATAGTATTTTCAAAAACTAGTTTTCCAAAAACCCCTGAATTGAGATTTGCACTACAAGTACTTAATTAAGGGCAGTAAAAATATTTCCAAAAATATATTTGAATCCTATTATATGTAGGACTCCCATAAACCACAAAAATATAATTTTAGAAGTTATTTTCCTATTTTATTTAAAAGATTTTTCTTAAGGCCAGAAATGGTCTTTATTAGGGAAAAATCATTTTACTGTTTCAAAAATATTTGACAAAAACCTAGGGAAACTCAGTAGACATATACTGTCCATATATAGGAGTTTCAACACATGGTCATGTTCAAAATATTGGTCAAATCCCTCAAAAACCCTTTCTGAATATTTCAAGCTTTTGAAATATTTACAAAGGAAACATTCTCCAAAAATTCCAAGAAAATTCTATCATCTCACATATGACATATTAGATGATCTTGCCAAGTCTCATGACTTGGAGAACAATATAACATCATAAAATCTCCTCAAAACCATTTCTGTCCATTTTGAAGTTTGAGCAACTTTACATTGCCAAACATTTCCAAATGTTCCCAAACCTTGTGAACATGCTCAAATGTTCTAATTATTCATCTAGACCAAATGGCACAAGTTGGAGAACAAGTTAACTTGATCAAAGTGCCCCAAAACCCTTCCTATCCAGAACCAAATTTGAACAACTCTACATTAGAAACTTTCTCCTTTTGATCTAAACTTTTGTGGGCATGTTCATAACCTCAAATGATGACACTACACCAAGTTGTGCATCAAGGAGAATTGATTTGCATGACTAAATCTTGGTAAAGCCATTTCTGCTAATTTCTAGGGTTTACCAAAGTTGCATTGTCAACTTCCTCCAAATGAGCTCCAACTTGGTGATAAACCCCATTTCTATATGACACTTGATCCTGTTAATCTTCACATCATTTGGAATCCATTTGCTTGCCCAAACCACCATCAAACACCTTCTGGCAGAAAGTTAAAATTCATGTTTTATCCCCTTCCACTAAGCTCCAAGAGTTATCCTTTTTACCACAGCCCCCCTAGTCCCCCTCTACCTCTGGTGTGCTTCCCTGCCCGAGAGGCAATGATGAAGGGGGGCAGGGATCCATTTTTCTCCTCTGGACAGCCACTTTTTCCTCCCTTTCTGATCTCTCTCTCACTCCTGGCAAGTTCCAGAGCATCCAAAGCCTCCACCCCTCTTGTTTATTCCTCCTTCAGACGCCAGACGCAAGTGGGCGCGTGAGGACGCGAGAAAAAGCCGCGGGTGCCGGCCATTTGCGCGCTATGGAGCACGTCAGCGTGCTCCCGACCGGTGATGCCGCGTCCCCTGACCACCTCGAGCCTTCCCCTTGCGCCAGTCGAGGTGCCTCGACGTTTGCAACACGCCACGGCGCTGTCCCCTTCCTCTCTCCTCCTCCCCGCGCATCCGCGCTAGCAAACACCGGCCGCCCAAGCGTGCCAATGTCGCGGCTCACACGCGCGTGCCTCTGACCTCTCCCCACTCCCTCTCTCTATCTCTCCCGACGTAGTCGACGTCCAGGAACACCCTAGACACCACGCCCTCTTCTCCCGTGGCCTCCAGCGATGACTACGACCTCACCGGCGCACGGCCCCGCTGTGCCTCGCCCCCTTCTATTTAAGGCCACCCCCGAGCCTCCTCTCTACTCCTTTGCCTCTCTCTCCCTCCCGTGCACCCCCTGGACCGACCCACTCCTCTCCCCGCGCCCTCCTTGCACCTCCATGGCCGGAGCCGAGCCGCCGGACTTTGGTTAAATTTGTGCTGACCCGAGCCCCTCCTCTTCACCTCATGGCCTCAGAACATCTCCACCACCATCATGCATATCTCCCTCGCTTCATTTCATCCTCTCCACGGCTGCAGCGCCATGCCCCAACCTCACCGTCGCCTCCGTCCGCTGCGGGCGATGCACCGCTCGCATCCCTCCACCCCAGCCGTCGTGGCGCACCTCGGCGGGTGCGTCACACTCTCCTGAACCCGCCGGTATGTCGGGCATCGACGGAGGTGGCCTGTGCCACCGGAGCCCACGCCCGCAAGCGTTCGGCCCTGCCTCCCCTGCCTCGCCTCTGTTAGAGAGCGGGAGGTGGGGGACGAACCCGACATGTGGGCCCCGCGCGTCAGCGGCACAGTGGGGCGGGCCCATGAGTTAAGTGGACATGGTTTCGCTGCGGGCCGTTTCCCTGCAGCAAAAGCGTAAAACCTGACGGTGCCTTCGACGTGGCCCTTCCCACGCGCAGCTGAGCCACTGGGCCGGCCCAGTGGCTATCCCTCGCCTGATGCGTGTTTTAGGTATAAGCCTAAACCTTTCATTTTTCTTTTTCCAGAAACTTGTAAAATCTCTCAAATATTCATATTACCTCCAAATTTGATGATTCAAATTTCCAGAGACTCTATAAATCAAGTCCTATTTAATAGGCCACAGTGGACCTTTTGTTGTCCTTGGTTTTCACTGAACCTTTTAAAAAGGTCATTTCTCCACATAAGTCCACTTCCAAAATCCATATTATATTCATTTCAACTCCAAATCCAGTGAAACCAACTCCCAGATGCTTCTAAAATCATGATTTGCTAAATGGGTGCCTTTGCTCATTTTTAAAAAAAATATTTCTGTACACTTCTTGCAAATCCATAAACCCCTTGATTCCATCATATTGAAATGTTCAGAGATGTACATTGATCAAATCCTAATGAAACCACTTTGGTCATCCCACATATGACCAGAGGTATCCTAGAAAAGTCCAACTCACATTTTTAGAGCACTTTTATTTTTGCGTTGTTGTGTTGCTTATTGTGATTGTTTCCGACATTAGTTGACGAAGTAGACGGAGTACTTGGAGAAGGACCCGAAGACTTGAAGACTCTGATGAACCAGGCAAGCAGCCCTTTGACCATGTCTATGAAACCCTATTTATGCATGTCATATAGCCCTTTAGTATTGTTGCATCGGAATCATGATGAGATGGTGAACCACGTGGGTTGGTTGCCTTTGTTACTTCCTCGTTGATACTTGCATTGTGCATGACCCTACCTTCTTATGAGGGTTATGCCGGTGGGAGTAGATAGGGTGCTAAAGTAGTGCTACGCAAAAAAAAGGGGACGGGAATATGCATAGTGATGGAGATAAAGTACTTTCAAAGGACTTTTCGAAAACCCCGTTGGGTGCCACTTATGCCCGAGGGAGATGATGAGTTGGGTAGCCACTTGATGACGAAGTGGTGTACCGAGGCAAGTGTGTGTGTTGTTTTCAAAAACGGATTGGTTTAAATTGCGACCGTTATTCCAACCTTACATGCGCAACCACTCTACCCTTATATGGGAAAGGGCATTATTGATTACCTAGGCCGATACTAGCTTGGAGCCTGCATTACTAGTGACGGGGGAGAGTTGGTGCTCTCTCTCGAGACGGGGTCGTGCCAGGTAGGGCGGCCATGACTGTTTTCACAGGGCACCGGACACACCGTTGGTACCCCGTGCTTGTGGTATGTGATGAAATGGGACCAAGGCTCCACAACTTTATGATGTGAAATGTTAGGCACGGGGGTTACTACCAATCGAGTGGACTCCATGTTAGTGTCGTCTAGGGAAAGGTAGTGATCGGGTGCTTACCCCGGATACTTGAGGTATCGCGGGTCGTGGATGACACGGAAGTTCCCCAGATCTTGTGGGTAAAGTGTGCAACCTCTACAAAGTGTAAAACTATTCGAATAGCCGTGTCCACGGTCAAGGACAATTGGGTAACCGCTCTTGGGCTACGTCCACTTGTTTACAAACCGAGTGTGTGTGTTGATAAAATGACTTGGGTCAAGTCAAGGACTTGACATGATTGAGATGGGTTGGTGCCCACTCTTTTTATGTTGATACATGTAACCTGTCCTCATGGTTACTTAAATTCTCTTGATGCATGTCTTACAAGTTGTTGAACATGTCATTGCACTCAAAACTAGCTTTCTGCAAAAATTTACCTATATCATGCATTGTTGTATCTCGGACCAAAACGTGGGTTGCTTGCGAGTACATTCAAAGTACTCATTGGCTTGACACTGGTTATTTTATTGGCCAGGCATGAAAGAACAGGATATGATGAAGAATACTTTGGCGACGAACATGCGAGCTAGGATGTTTCCCAGTCAGAATGCCTCTAGGGTTAAGGCAGATGGCATGGGTCCAAGTTATCGACGAAGATTTCCGCTGCGATGTTATACTCAAGACTCGACCATAATGGTCCTACTTGTGTAATACGGTATGTATGGATGTAAGACTCTTGTTAGACAGCTTCTGTGTGTTCAGTGAGCATTGATCTCTGGGATCACTGTACACGTGCATTCGGTGATCATGACTTATGTCAGGACCCCGACTCGATGTCACATCGATCTAGCCGGTAACACCTCATATCACTTTGCGGCCTCACGCACGGTATCCCCACGGGTGTCGCCTTACCTTTGCCCGGGACCGTTTGCGCCTTTTGGCTCACGTATATGATAGTGTCGCTAGCATCCATATGATAAGGAGCCCGGGCTGACATGACTAGTCGTAAACCCAAAGTGGCACAGACTTACAGGGACAGGCATCCATGACCCAGCTTCGAACATGTCGGTCATCAGCAAGTGGGTCCGGGCTGTAGCACTGGGCTAGCAGGACTCCGGTAAACCGGGCTGTAGCGGGCTAACAGGACTCCGGTACTCAAAGCGTGACATTTCCCCGAAGGGACAGACACAGGAACGAAGAAGGACACATGCCGGCCAGCCTAAGTGTTCCAGAGCAGTAGCAAGCTACCATGGCTCAGCAGTAACACTAGGAGACATTTCCCGGTAAGAGAGGCTACTAAAGATAAACAACTAGGTAGTCAGATCCCACACATACCAAGCATTTCAATCATACACACAATATGCTCGATATGTGCAAATACAACGAAGCATCACAACATGACTCTATGACACAAGTACTTTATTTAAGGCTCAGGGAGCCATACATAGCATACACAAAGATATGGGTCACACGACCCAGCATTCAAGTCATACAGTCATACAAACCAGCAGCGGAAGTAACTTGTCTGAGTACAGACAACTAGTAAAATAAAAGAGGCTTGGAAAGCCTAGCTATACTACGTGGTCCTTCACAAGCTCAGGGTCACCACCTGGGCCTTTAGCCTACTCGTTGATGTCAACGTCTACATTGAACCCATCAGAAGGGGTTGCAGCGTCTTCTGTAAAAATGTAGATTATAGCAACATGAGTACAAAGGTACTCAGCAAGACTTACATCAGATCCTACATACATGCATATTATCAAGAAGGGTTGGTGGAGTTATTGCAGCAAGCCAGCTTTGACTCTTGGCTAGACTATCCTACGATACTTCAACTTGAAATGGTTTTGCGCACACGAGTCCACTACTCACCAATTCAATACACTACCGAGGATCCGCCTCCGTCTTCCTACGGAAGAGCCATCCTCGGCACTCACACTTATCTTGAGGCTTTTAGTAGTTTCCATTTACTTGTCTATGAACTATATAGGCAACCAAGTAGTCCTTTACCGCGGACGCGGCTATTCGAATAGATTATGATAACCCTGCAGGGGTGTACTTCTTCATACATGTTTCCACCACTTAGCGTCTGCACACGACATGTGCTCGGCAGACTTCAAGCGAAAGCCGACGTGGGTGTAGACCACGACCTACCTAAACACTTAAGCCTCTAGTCCAGGTTTATCGCCTATCCAGGTTCCATCCGCAGGGAGTCCGGCCGAGGTTTCCCATACGGCCCCGAACGATGTGAACAGGGTTCCCGAGATACCTAACGGGTATTCGGTACACCCGGCCACGTACCTACCGCATCACAGCCCACCCCTACGGTCAGCGCTATCCACGGCCTCCAGTAGACTACAAACACCAGAAACTACTTGCAACTCCTGGACAGAGAGCTAGGGTGAATAAGAAGTCGAGCGGGGTCATATTTCAGGGCCCAATGCATGGTAGTAGCTGTATCTTAAATCACACATACAGATCTCAGTGCTTAAGGTCGGCTTCAATGAAACAACCCACCATGTACTCCTACATGGCCTCTCATCGATACCTTTACCAAATCGTGTTCACCACACCACTCTCATTACCGACATAATCATTTCACTCTAGCCCATCACCCAGATGAACCAGACCTGACACGACTCTAAGCATAGCAGGCATAGCAAGGTAGGAACAACACATACATATGGCTCATACAACTCCTACACATGCTAGTGGGTTTCATCTAGTTACTGTGGCAATGACAGGTCATGCAGAGGAAATGGGTTCAACTACCATAGCACACAGCAGTTTGAAACGCGTTGTCTTAATGCAGTAAAAGAGAGCAGGAGCGAGAACATGGGATTGTATCGATATGATCAAATGGTTGGTTGCTTGCCTGATGGTTCGATGCACTGATACGGTTCTTTGTTAGGGTAATCACGGTACTCCTCGGAGGCAGAACCTGTCGCAAAGGACACCGATACACAACCATCACCAAACAATGTGCAACAATATGATGCATGCATGAAACATGGCAATATGAGTGTGTTGGGCTAATGCAACTAAAACCAGAAGGGTTTGAACAAATTTGAATCAAAGATTCAAATTTCAAACTCAAACATGGCCTTTTAAAGTGCTTTTCCTTGTTCTGCTTAAAACATCAATTTAACTTGTTTGATCATGCATGAAAATAGTACAGATGGATAGATTGGATTTTTCTGATCATTTTTCATATATAATTTGTCCAATTTGGAGTTACAGAATAAAAGTTATGAATTTTTGAAGTTTAAATAATATTTTGGAATTTCCTGATTTAAATTAAATCCAGAAATATAAATATTGCGCCAGCATGACGTCAGCATGACGTCAGTGGTCAACTGCGGCTGGCTGAGGTCAAACCTGATGTGTGGGGTCCACACGTCAGTGACAGGGGGGTTTAACAGGGTTAATTTAATCCTAATTAGGGGTTAGTGGCGCTGGGGCCCACTGTCAGTGTCAGGGGGGTTGATTAAGCGGTGATTAGCACTAATCTGACCACCTGGCCGACGGGGCCCACGCGTCAGTGACCCTGGGGGGGTCAAACCCCAGGTCAAACCCACCGGCGACATGACGCCGGCGGGGCCCGAGACGGCGGCGCGATGCGGAAACGCGCTACAGGGCACGGGCGAGGCCGTGCTTGGGCTCGTTGGAGAGCCCTTGCTCCCGCGCGTCGAACGGTGGTGGTGGCCGTGCCTGAGGTGGCCGGTACCGACGACGGCGACGACCGTGGCGGCTGTCGGAGCTCGGTTGAGCTCGGGGTCGAGGCTACAACGGCTGCGGAGATGCGGGGTTGGCACCTACGGCTTCTACGCGGTGCGGTGAGGACGTGGGTGTGCTCGGTTGGGCGCTACGGTGACTGTGGCCACGACGGCGACGAGGCACGGCGGCGGCGAGCTTCGGAGCTCAAGGGGGCGGCAGCTACAGGAGGCTAGGGACGACGGGGCAAGGGGGAATCGGGTCAGTGGCTCACCGCGGAGCTGCAGGGATGGTTAGCGGGCTCATTAGGGAGGTAGTATTATAGACTAGTATCATATGCATAATCCTAATATATGATACTCCCCATTACAACTAGCCTTAGGAAGGCCATCATTGCATCTTTTTTCTGCGGAGTAAGGAGTAGCGAATACGTATATATGCTTTACCCCATTTAAATTGGCTAGATATGTTAAATGAAGTATGTTCGGAAGGCCTGCATTGCACCTTTTTTCTGTAGATTAAGGACAAAAAATATTTGTGCTTTGTGGAATTGTAACTCTCCTCCTGTCCCAAAGGCCCGAAATAAGATTGTTGGATTTACATGTATGGTCGCTTCAATAAACATTTAACGGCTTTGGGAGTAATACGAAATTTCAGGATCGTCGCTAAGAGCGAGACTCTATAGTTATTGAATTTATTGAATTAATCCGTCCGGAGTACATCAATCTTGCATTAGTAGTCCATTTTTAAGACTTTGTGAGATAACGCTAACAAAGGGAAGGAGTAGATTTCAACCTCAGCGTGCGTCTCCCTGCTGCCGTCGGGTGGCACTGTCCGGATGTTGTCGTGTCGCATTGATATATACATTTTGGTGTACATGTCCATTACTTCTTCAGTTGCAATGCACAAGCATATGTGCTAGTGAACATATATACAACCAAGTATAGACAAACTGTTGCACTCCTTGAAACGACGATGAAACAGATACTCTATCTACTAACAATGTTATGTTCATATTTAAGTCGGTGCCAAGCAACAGAAAGAGTACATGAGCCACAGAAAGAGAGCACATGATGCTCTGGGAAATATTTGCAGAGTACTGCTCTCCACAGGAGAGAAACAGATAACAACAATAAACAAGAGTGAGTACACCAGGCAGTTCGATCACATGGATTTTTATTAAGACCAGCAACCACAACTATTGCGAAGCTAGGCGACCAATGACTGACTGAGATGACGACGATGAAGACCTCGGCACTTACTAGGGCATAACCTTTTGAATCATCGTCTCACGGAATTACGAGGCAGCCCTCCCCAACAGCTGAAGGGCCAACCGGGACAGGTGCATAAATGGCGTCATCAATTTCCTCCTCCACCTGGGACTGAACCAAACAAGCAGCATCAAAGATGTAGGCCTTCACTTCCTCAAAGCGTGCTTCCGACAGAGAGACCACGGCGAGGAGTCTCCATGCCGAAGCTTCTGATGCCTCCTTGTAGTCATCCCTACGTTTCAGTACAATGTGGCCACTGATCTCCCAAACAGCAGGGTTCACCTGTGTGTCCAGCAGTTCCTGACTCACATCGCCCAGAGCCTGCTTCTCAGCATAGCACTGCATTTTGGAAATGGATTGGATTATTGAGCTAAATTACTAGTAAATTTCATCAACTTATAGTTCAGTAAGAACTGAAAAAATAGGCAACCATGTAATAATGATTTTACCTGGGGAAAGAGGAAGATCTTCCTGCCAGAGTCTGAAATGAGCACATTGTAAGGCACATTGTTGTCCTGCAGCCAAATGCAAGCACTGGAAACCACATTGGCCAGATCATTCAGGGTGTAGCCTTTCTCAAAAACCAGCCCTCTCACGGGGTAGTTCATTAGCTTCGACACCTTCACTCCACTCTTTATCCCGCCCTCAGCAAGGGGAATCCTCTGGGTAGCTGCCTTCTCGACAGGAAAAGGCACTGTCAAGTAGTATGCCTGTGGAGGAAAATAATTGACATAAACATTACTACACAAAGGTAGACATGCTATGAACAGGCTGATTTCTCAGCTAAATTGTTCACGCCAAATGCACACATATGGCGAGGCTAATTTCCGTTGTCAAGAAACCACGACTCCAGCTTTGTCGCTTTTCTGAAGCAAGGAACCCACAACTTCAATGAAACTGAGGAAGTCAAACATAGCGCCATAGCCCCAAGGAGAAACAGAGATCCTCAACTGTGCGTGATGGGTGATTTGTGATATATCTAGAGAATACAAGAGAATACAGTCCAGTAATACTGTTGCCCACACACAATAATGGATACTGCTATACAACTAGGAGGTTCTGTGAAAAGTAAGCTAAAGTGCAATCTGAAATACAATACCTGAAAGTGGAGGTGGTTGATAGTTGCAAAGGCACCCAAACTATTGTAACCAAGCCTGAAGTATGGGCTAGCTGCCTCAGCCGCCATGTGCAGTGCTAGCAAGAAGCTCTCTTGGTCAATCCTCTGAGGCAGATGGTCCAGGACCCGGGGAATAAGAAGAACATGGCCATATTCAATTGGGCTCACCTTCAAAATGTCAAAAACAGGTATCAGCAATTCAGCACTAAGAATACACAAGCTGGAAATTAAATAGATTGGCACAGGGCCAGGATGTACATTGATTGCCACAACATTAGGAGCACGATCAGCAACAGTGACTGCGGCACTCCTCAGGAAGTAGCTGTCATCACTACCACTGTTCTCAAATTGGAAGAGCACCTCCTCCTGGCCAACTTTGGTGAAATTGAACTTGGCAGAGTCAAATGGTTGAAGCACACGATCCACACGGAACTCTGTAGGACGTTTCTTGAGGTGGCGCCCTTCATTTAGTTGGGCAACGAAACCAAGGTTGCCAGGGATCACCTTGGTCTCACATGCAGTGACATCATATCGAAATAAGCCTTGGGTCATCCTGTCCTCCCACTGCAATGTGCGAAGCAAGATATTAATTTTACAAAAGATTTGGTATAGTCTAATTTAGTATCGCAGTGAGCTGGGATAACTCTAATTGACATACTATTTTTTTTTAATTATGGTTATTCAAGATACACCCCACCCCCCACCCCCCAGCGATGCTATTTGAAATATATCTGCGGTCTGCCGGTTAGATAAACAACAGTAAACAAACAAACCAAAGAAGTGAATATACGGTTACACATGCATGTCGACATGTCGGCAATTAAAGAATATTACTCTTAAGTGTGTAAGCAGTTGTTACTGCTTGCCTAACAGATTGCCCCTACCTTACTATGCATGGCAAATATTTTCAAAAATTATCTCTGTACTCTCCTAGAAGCTAGTGCAATTTATGAATGTCGTCCATAACAAATTCTACACTATTCAAACTTCTTGTGCAAAATTACTAGTGGTGAACTTCTGCTTACCTGCCCAAGGAGGAGATTGATGAAGAAATCAGTAGGAACAGCATCCTCCTGTAAAGGCAGCTTTGTTGGATTCGCCTTGAAAGCATAGACAGGAAGCTCAGAAACTGCTCGGAAAATGCAACCAGATGTTAATTTAACAGACGGAAAAACCTTTGCTTCTGCTGACAACAAACTTCTAGAAGTTCAATATAATTTTTTTCTCCTCCAGATCCCTAAAATCCTCAAACAAGATAACAAACTTTTAGAAGTTCAATATAATTCTTTCTCCTCCAGATCCCTAAAATCCTCAAACATGCAAGTAAAACCTGTGGCTCTTATTTTTAGCCTACCTACCCACAGTTGGAAAAAGAAATTACATCTGTTCAAGCGAAAAAAACACCCACAGTGACAGTTTTATATAACAGTTAAAATAGTAAAATTCCTCAGTAAAGGATATCATTTCTAAAAGTGGTAAACGCAATTGTTTACTTGTAAAGATCCCAGCTTTCTGGAGAAACCAAGATATTTCCTTTATCCACAGAAACATCATAAGAAAAAGTTGCATACCAAAAAATAGCAATAAAATTTTGCATATTCCATAAGCATCTAACAGACCCGAAACAAAACAATCATTACAGCAACAGGATTCCGATCTGAATCGGGAAGAAAACGACACTAGATTCACCCAGGGCAAGGAGGCTCACCAGGCAGGCAGCAATGTCCGAGGCAGTTCCTCCCACACCCTCCGCGTGGCCGCTCGCCAGCGTCTTCCTGGTAGTTGGACACGACGGTGGGTACCCTCTTAATCGTCAGCTTCATCTCCAACGTCTTACAAAGAAAAGTCTCCCACTCTGTTGGTTGTACTCCTCTGTTTCTCTCTCGGAGAGTGAGTCAGTCGGTCAGTCAGTCAGCGGATGATGGTTAGGGTGGGATTTGGTTAGTGGGCGGGCGAGAGGCTCAGAGGCGACCGCCGCCCGCGAGGAAGAGGAGGTCAGATGGGCTGCCGCCGGCGGACGGGAGGGCCCCGCGGCCGCCGTGCGAGGCGGGGCTGGAGGAAGCGATGGTGGCCGTTGGCTCCACCTGCGCAGCAGCGTGGCCGCGCCGGAAGGCTGCAACGCTAGCCGTGATGACTTTCAACGGCCCAAAAGGGGAGAGGGTGAAGCTCCAGTTGGGACTGCCGCGAGGGATCCGAAATCCCTCTCCCTCTCTTCTCTTCTCTTCTCCGGCGAGGCAGAGGGCGTGGCGATGGCGGTGTGTGGGTTCGGTTCAGCGTTGGGAGGCGAGCAGAGCCGGAGGGGGAGTGGGTGGCGTTAAAAACGACAATGGTGGGGGAGGCGGATCCGTTCGTGTGGTGGTGGGTTTTTCGCTTCCTCCCTGTCTTCGGATTGTGGCCTGGCAATGCGTGATGAGTGGTATAAATGATACATCGGCATATGCGTGATGAGTGGTATAGATGATACAACTCCGAGAGGGGGATTCTATTCTTCTTTTTTCAGATACGTTGACCAGTTGCGCCAAATGCCGCAAAGACCTATTAAAACCATGTTGTCGATGTAAATAGTTCTCATTTTGCAAGAATATATGGCGCAGAGACCCGCTGAATCCATGTGTGTGTTGATTTATTTTTTCCATGTGTTTAGTTGGTTTAGTTGTGGGAAAGGACATATGATAACCAAATTTACCTCCTTTAATTAAAAACAATGAAGATTGTTGTCTATGATGATGCGCGCACACATTTTAGTTTATCTCTAAGCAAAATGGCGCAGAGTGCGATTTGATACCATGAGCATGTTGAAAATATTTGCATTTTTCAATGACTTTATGTTTGAGCAAGCGCAAAGACCATGTCAAACCCAAAGTGTTTTGAAAATATTTGACTTTGCTAGTAAAAGTGGGTTTTAGCTACCAGTTAGGGTAGCATGCATATTTTGTTGTCTTATTCGAGCAACACAAAGCCAAATGGCGCAAGGTATATGACATACAACTTTACCGTGAAGATTCCTTGACTTAATTATATTCAAACACGTTTGGAGATCAAACACATAATTGGTGTCACCTTCCTGAACTAAAACCCAAAACACATTTGGAGATCAAACATGGCCTTTGACAATAGGAAAATTATTACCACAAATAGAGTTCAGATGTTACATGTTACATAAAATTTTAGCTTGAGCAACTATCCAGCTATAGGTATATAAATTTCCTAATTTTAATCACAACAGCAAACAAGAATCTTCCTAAAGGGCAAACTCCCTTATGCCGTGTTGTCCTTTCATCTATTTCAAAAATTAACTTGTGCACACGGGCACCGAAACATTTTGTCAATGCACAATAAAATATTGAACACACAATAGTCTAGTTGGGAATTCAAATGATTGACTTTCACACATCAGCATACACTCAAATCATAGAAAATTTGTTCTTTCCGGAAATGGAAACTAACATCAACAAGTGGCATGCTCCATCCGCCCTTTGGACTGCTCTTCTCCTCATGCCTCCCCTTCAATCACTCACCATATTAATAACACCTAAATACGAAAAACCACTTACGAATTGTACTGGCATGCAAAACATTGTATACTGTGAAGCATAGCAATGCCACTAAGTAAGATGGGAATAGTGATATAATTAGTTCAGGTTGCAGCCATCCAAAGCATACCGATAACACGAATATAAACTAACAATAAATATATCAATGCATGTTCATGACTGAATTCACTCTCTTTCATAAAAAAAAGTAAGAAAGTGTAACCACCTTAAGTAAAAAAATTAGAATGAGCAAAAGCACTAATATCCATAAATACACGCATGTACTTTGAAGGTGCTTGTGTCTCATGTAGCACCAAGGCCCAAACCACTATGACGCTTACCAAATTTCTTGAGCATCTAAATTTAAAGTAGCAAAAAAGAAGAAGAAAATCTAAGTGAGAACAATAGTAATGCTTGACAAACAGTACCATATATGGAAGTTGATACACAAAAAAGCTAGAAAACAATAGATCAAATTGAAAAATAATGATGCTTATCAAAAAGTTCATGGACTTTTATCAGCACAACCTGTGCCCCTAGCAACCACACAGAGTCATCAAGTTGCATTGGTTAAGGTGGGCACATGGTCCAAGCTTAGAATTATGATCCCAAGGGGCAGCCTATGGCTAGCAGAACAACAACAGTTGATGCAAGGCCAGCAATTTTGATTGTTAAATTGGTTAGTTCAATACACAAAATTAGTAATATGTTGTTAATCCATGACAAAGTGAGGAGAATAAAATAGGCAAGTTGATAACGCAATGCAAGGATCGGACGACCAAACTGGCATAGTTGACTGAAATGAGCAAGATCGAACGGCCAGCAAAGACCCAAATCAGGGGAGAGCTGTTAGGTATAAAATTGCTTTCCCTGGCTCATATAAAATTAGACACCCAGGTGGTGTGTTCATCAGCTCATCGAAACAATGGCCTGAAATAAAAGCTCTTTCTTATGAGCCTAGATAATTGTTTCTTCTCTCAGCCACTAAAAATGGTTCAGAACATGATGTTGACATGCTGTAGCATTACATTGTTTTGCCAGTGTGCCAAGATTCTCTAGCCATGCATGCTCATTAGCCTGACAAAGTTAATTTTTGTTTTGGTACCAAACACCTATCCTTACCTAACGAAGACCAGTAGTTTGTTTGCTTTGGAAACAAATACGCCCTAAATCATCATGCATAAACTGGTTGAGTTATGGATGTGCCGAATGAAAGGTTTAGCTAAATACATTACTAAAACACAGTAGTTCTGAAATTATTACTTGGAGTAAGCATGCTAACCTCTCCATCCTACATTCCAGTATTTCTTCGACATTCAGACTAAGCTCATGTTAATTTCGGGTAGGCAAGATAGTACTTCTTCTCATCTTTCAACCTGCAAAAATGATTGGATGCACCCTAAGTGCATACAACATGATCTCTGAACACAATTTTATTCAAAGCATATGAACAAAATACTAATTGGACTAACTGCTCCAATCATCTTCTAAATCTAATCAAGGGAAACAACAACATAGAGCAAAAATCTTCAAATCATCACACGGCCAAAGAGAAGCTATCTATGAATCAAGCTTCGTTCCTAAGATGCACCACCAATAAAAAGCATTAATTTTATAAGGTGCGAACAACTGTACCTTGAAGCACAATCAACATGCTAGACCTAGCTCCTAATTCCATTTAGGAATCATCATCTTCATAAAGTAACAAGTAAACTTGGTCATCCATGCACCAACTGTAGTGTGCTTGCTAATTTCCACCTATGTCACAAATAAGACGATGTCATGTTCAAACTGAAGGTGAAAGCAGTATACATTCAGTTTCTAATTTATTTTAGTAGTAAAAATCCCTATAAAGAAGCAGACCAACCACTGGAAATAAACTGGCATGGAACTAAATCAGTGTCCACAAAACCATAGACATGCATGCTCATCAAGAATGTCATACATTTTACCAGAATGGAAGCTTAGTTGGTGTTCGTGCCCTACATCAAGAACCTCCAGCCCACACAATAGAAATCCGTCCATCTTGGCCATGAATTCACCTAAACAGGAAACAAAATAAATGTTTTCCTCAGACATAGTACACTGAAGAAACAAAATTATGCCTGCTAAACCGATAAGCTCTTATGACTGAACAAATTCCATCTGCAAACATCTCTACCTAATAATAAAGCAAATTGGGTTTCGGCCGTCCGTCATGCACTTTTGCAGAAACCCCCCTGCGTTTTCTATGAATTAACCCGCAGTACACATTTAAGTCATAACCAAACCGTTATTTTACATTTTTATGGAAACCCCCCTGACGTATTAGATAATTCACCCGCCGATCATATATAAGTCAAACACATGTTTTTTTCTAAAGTATCCATATCTTTTAAACCGTAACTCCGATTTTAACATGTTATATATGAAAATTGATTAGAAAAATGTGTAGAATCTGAATATGATGTTATTTTGTTTCTTAAATATTTTTTAAATATTATTTTGGAAAATATTTAAGTCAAACAAATATTTTACTTAATTATCCATATCTATTAAACCGTAACTCTGATTTTAACATGTTATATATGAAATTTGAATAGAAAAATATGTAGAATTTGAATATGACGTTATTTTTACCTATTAAATATTTTAAAATATTATTTTGAAAGCAAACTTGTAACCTATAGGGCACGTCCGTTTTTCTTTCGTACCGCGACGATCTGGATTGCAAATAAACAACACTAAATCATAAAGAGACGAAAGAAAACATCGATAACCACACATGAGCACCTGTGAACAAACTGGCAGGGGAAAAACAACATTCAAACCTCCTTTGGTTTGTGTGAACACCGAGGCCACTGAAGGTGAGAAGGAGGATAAGCGGCAACACAAAAATGATGCCTCGCTAAAATAAAGGGCATGAACATATTATGGTTATTGGGTTAAGAGTGTGTGTTATTTTTTTCTCCCGTTGCAACGCACGGGCTCTTTTGCTAGTCATTGTTCTAGGCAAGAAAATAATTGAACAAAGCCCATATGCAATTATGACATCAGTCCCCAGTTTGTCACTTTAACTCTTAAGGCTTTAGGTCTCTTGACATATCGATATGGTGTATCCATATATATAATAGTAGCATTACACTATAGGCAGATTAAAAGATAGTTTAGATGTATTTTCCAGATTTTTCTCTAGAGTGAACACATGAGCTTGAAAGGAGGGCCAATACTGGGTCTACCATGCAATAGACATGTGCACCATCAACAATGGCATAATTCAGCCATGTAGATGATCACTAAGACATGCAAAAAAAAGATAGAAAAATGCATAGAAAGCTTGGACTTGAAATATAGAAGATTACCCAGTACCCACTTGGTCCACTGATGGGAAATACACGTAAGTATCAACTAAATGCAACCACAATCAAGTATGATTTCTTCAATCTATTTAGGGTGTTTTTTCACGTACTGTGCAAGTAGCAAGGGGTTGTTCTTCAGTAAACAACATCTCATTAGGTTCAGATGACGCCCATTGGCACTATATTGCTAATTTAAGTTAAGTTGTGATCCCAATATTCCTCAATGTGGCATCCAGTATCAGCACAACAGTAAGGCGAAGGCATGACTTCGAAACCTAATCGCAACGCAGAAAAAATAAAATGTCAGTAAGTCAAAGACATGTAAAGACGCAAAGGTTACATGAACTAACTAGACATGCCAAAATTGACCTGCTCATCTTCGAGTTCCTCTAGCACTGCTACTTCCCGTTCGAGGAGCTCACTGTATCAGCCACAGGCCTGCTCATCGTCATGATGCTCACCTCGGCCTGCAATTACATAAAATTTAATCTAAGCCTGATGAGTACTTTATCAGTAACTACATATACACGAACAAGATTAAAGCAGCATACAGAGAGGTCCAAGAAGAAGAAACAGATGCAAGAACAGAAAAAGGGAAAAAGACAAGAAAACTGAGGTGTCTTTATGCCTGGACGAACAAACGATCTCGGCAGGAGCAGAGGGGAGGGACCAGAGCAGCAGAGGACGGCCAACACAGTGCTATACCTCATCCACCATTAGAGTGCAGTAGATGGGGAGGCGTGGTCCGACAGAGATGCCTCCTCTTGATGAAGAGGATGAGACGGCACCGACAGAGCATGGGCGGCCGCATCTCGGCCACCATGTGGCACGGACTAGGCATGCCGAGGTAGGCAGGGGGTCCCGTAGCGGCGTCGCCATGGACGCTGATGCCGCCTCCAACTTCCTCCTCCATCACCTCCAACGCATCTCCTTCCTGCTCGTGGCCTTTGCACCCCACGCATGCTGGTCAGCTCACTTCGCCCCTCTTGGATGCCAAGGCGCTGCCCAAGCCATCCACGACGCTGACGAGGCACCGCCCAGGACCGGCTATGAAACCGCCGATGTGTCGGCCACCACGCGGCTCGGACGAGGCATGCCGCCTGGCGCAGCTACTGTTCCCCTTCTCTCCAGGGATCTAAGCAACAGCGGCACGGTGATCTTCATCGGAGCGGCAACATCAATAACCAAGAGGCGACGGCGGTAGGTCAAGAGAGATTGGAGACAGGGAAGGGAAACTGGAGGCGACCAAGGCTCGTGAGATATTTTGCCAGTCCACCTCCTCTCTCCAACCGCAGACGAAGGTGAGGCACGCACGACTCGCGCATGATGCATCGGTCAGCCAGGCCCCACACGCACATGCATCGGTCAGCCTAGCCTCTCTCTCTAGATGCAGATGAGACGCAACGCAACAGCACGAATGACAGACAAATGGGACCAGACCAAAACAGAGCCCACCTGCAGTGAAAGAAACAGTCACGCAGGCAACAAACGAAACCATCCACGGCTGCCGCACGCTCTCCCACAAACGGCGCGACGCGCATGCGGCGTGCAGGGAGAGGGCGCACACGCACCTCGAAATGGTTGACCTAGCCAACCAGCACACTGCGAGAGCCCACCCATCATTGGTCAATGCGAGCTTACCACGTGGTGAAAACGAGCAGCGAATATCCAGCGGCTGAAACGAAGTAGAAGAGCGAATTGACCAACATCCAACGGGCAAGAATGCATGCGATCGAGGGACAACCATGGGAACGAATCTTCTCGGAACCTTATAGGTTTAAATATGGAGAGCATGTGCTTTGGTAAGAGCATCCTAGCAAATCCCCAAAAATTAAATAGTATTTCCTCCATCCCAAAATAAGTGTCTCAGTTTTAGGCTGGTCATAGTGGGGTAACATAAGTAGTAACATGTATTTGAGACTTGTAAACATGCTTATGTGGCAGGTAATTAAAGAAGAGAGATGGTTATAGTAACATAGGTAGATATCGTAACATAATAAATATGATGCTACTATGTGTCATGCATGGCAATAAATGAGACCACCTATGATACTACTATATAATACTATGCACTATAGAGGTAGTAATATAGACTAGTAATATATGCATGTTACTAGTCTAAGTTACTCCCCACTATGACCAGCCTTATACTAACTCTAGTACTCCCTCCGTAAAATAATATAAGAGCATTTATATCACTACTTCCTAAAATAAGTGTCTCAATTTTAAACTAACTCTAGTACAAAAATGATACTACTAAGCTTGACACTTTTTTGGAATTGAGACACTTATTTTGGAACAGAGGGAATACTATTTTCAAGTGTCATTCTCATCCTCTTAGGTTAGAGTACTATTTTCAAATGTCACTCTCATCTTCTCAGGTTGTGACAAGTGTCATGCTGCATGTGCGGCATTTATCGCAATCTAGAGATTCGTAGATTCGTTACTGCATGTGCGTCAAAATGTGCGTCAAAATGTGTATCTCTCAAACTGTGAGTCCAAATCATGAATCATTTTCACCATTGAATTACTCGCATTGAAATCTTCAGAACTAGATCCCATGTTGATAGGTTTATCACAAAAAAACGAACCGGGAACATATTTTTCCTTTTCTGAGACTCTTGTGAAAGCAAATCCGTGTCTCCACGATAAGTAAATATGTGCCTCTTGCGGAAGGAAAAAATAAAAAAAATATGTTTTCCTTTTTTGAGAGGCACGATCATGCCTCTTGCGGAAGCAAATCCGTGCCTCCAAGTAAATTCGTGCCTCTCGTGGTAGGAAAATGAACGCGTTTTTTTCTTTTGCGAGAGGCATGATCTACCTCTCGCGTAAGCAAATCCGTTACGTCGTATTTAACGGTTGTCATAGTTAATCTTAGTGCCCACACTAATATCTAGCAATGTTGCAACTTTATAAATTGTTACTGTGCTTGTATGATTGCCATTCAGATAAGGAACATGTTTTTTTCCATTTGATGTATTTTCCATCACTTGTTAGTTACCCTCCTTTCCACATTTTTGTGCAAATAGAGATATACATTTCACCTCCTAGAACTCTGCGGGTAATCTCCTCCAACAGTTAATTAGCTGTCACCGTCACCATAATGGCACTTTCCACATATTTGTGTCACGAACATGGACGTCTGATCTTAGTTGAACTACACAAAAGGATATCCAAATTACATTTGTACATTCCACGAGCTTCATGACCAACCTTGGTGCTGCTCAATTTTATTGCAACTAATGAAGATGAAGTTACTAGCTCATGGGATCAAGTACTTGCTAACTGCATGATGCAAACATTGCTTCATTTTAGGTGAACTGCACAAAAAGGTCACATGAATTGAATCGTCCATGTTGGTGACTGATGTCATCCCTTCTACGATGGCGTTGACTGCAGATATGGTTTCCATGACGAGGTATGTTCCTTTTGGTACTACCGTTTGCCAGAATGATCCTACATATTGACTCTACTCTTGTGCTACTGTTTTTGGCACTGCCATGATAAAGCAGTAATGTTATTATTTTGCATGTTTATCTAATGGCACTATTAATTTGAGGCAATGTTTTGGCACCGCCAGTGCCACTGATATATTTTTTTTATAAAAAGAGGGGGGGTTCCCTCCGATTTCATTAAAGAAACCAAACCATAGAGAACCGTTATCTGACATCATCTCGGTCTAAACGGGAAGTTGGTCAGAAATAGAGATTGGAATGGCTCAAGGCTCCTCCTTGTACTACTGATGTACACTGATGTTCATCACTTGCAGAAGGTGTATCAGGAAGAAGTGGGTCGATTCCAGCATCAGGCCTACCGTATGAGGCATCGCAAGGCCCATCTCCCCCTCGCAGCATGGCATACTGTGGTACTATTGTATTTTTTAATAAAGGTATTGTATCGCAATATTTTCCTATTAAAAATGAAGTTTCTTCTACTCCCTCCGTCCCAAAATAAGTGTCTCAAGTTTAGTAAAACTTTGTACTAAAGTTAGTACAAAGCCGAGACATTTATTTTGGGATGGAGGGAGTATTTATTAGTGTATATTTCATCAACTAGTGTCACTATAATGTAATCACGCTTTTTCATTATCTCTGCAAACAGGGTTATCCAGCTACATTTTAGTGGAAATGCACAAATGTTTGGATGGAACCAGCATATATGCAGAGTGTGAGGTGACAATGTCTAACATAAACGTGGCTTGGAAAAAGCACAGATGCTCAGATGGTTCCTCAAGTTCTTGCCCTACATAACATCTTAATTTTTTAGTGTTTGACATGCACTTTACTTGTTTCAGTGTTGCAGCAAATCCTCTAATCAAAAATCTTATATTGACACTTTTCTAGTGAGTACTTTTTTCTTTATTTGTAAACATTCTCACAACTTTGTTTTAGTTCCAGAGCTCTTTTAGGGTGATTGACGTAGTCTCGGAGTACTACCCAGTACTTACCCGTATGATTTTTATTAGCCATCACACTGATTGTAAGCATGAGCAGATGGAAGATTAGGTCTAGTTTGAAGCTTACCTTAAATCCTACCGCCACCATTGAGATGAGGTGAGCGGCAAGGGAACCGTGGAGAACGGCGGGGAAGCGACGTCGCGCCATCCGACTTCCTACTCTTGTGGTGGGAGAATGAATACTCTGGTGGCTCCCCTGGTACTGCACCCTCATGAATGGCACACTGTACTTGATCGATTCGTCATCCTCTAGATGCTCGACCTTCGATCTGTACGCCCACCACCTCTGCCTGACTTTCACCTCGGGCGAATCAGTCTGCTCTATCGCCTAGAGGAGATACTTGATGAACTCGAAAGATTCGGCGTGACTACAACCGAGGAGTACATCGCTGTCGTCTCGCTGATGACCCACAAGTATAGGGGATCTATCGCAGTCCTTTCGATAAGTAAGAGTGTCGAACCCAACGAGGAGCAGAAGAAAATGACAAGCGGTTTTTAGTAAGGTTTTTTCTGCAAGCACTGAAATTGTAGGTAACAGATAGTTTTGTGGTAAGATAAATTGTGATGAGTAATAAGCAATGAAAGTAAATAAAGTGCAGCAAGATGGACCAATCCTTTTTGTAGCAAAGGACAAGCCTGGACAATTTCTTATAATGAGAAAAGAGCTCCCGAGGACACATGGGAATTATCGTCAATCTAGTTTTCATCACGCTCATATGATTCGCGTTCGGTACTTTGATAATTTGATATGTGGGTGGACTGGTGCTTGGGTACTGCCCTTACTTGGACAAGCATCCCACTTATGATTAACCCTATTGCAAGCATCCGCAACTACAAAAGAAGTATTAAGGTAAACCTAACCACAACATTAAATATATATGGATCCAAATCAGCCCCTTACGAAGCAACGCATAAACTAGGGTTTAAGCTTCTGTCACTCTAGCAACCCATCATCTACTTATTACTTCCCAATGCCTTCCTCTAGGCCCAAATAATGGTGAAGTGTCATGTAGTTGATGTTCACATAACACCACTAGAGGAAAGACAACATACATCTCATCAAAATAACGAATGAATACCAAATTCACATGACTACTAATAGCAAGACTTCACCCATGTCCTCGGGAACAAACGTAACTACTCACAAAGCATATTCATGTTCATAATCAGAGGAGTAATAATATGCATTAAGGATCTGAACATATGATCTTCCACCAAGTAAACCAATTAGCATCAACTACAAGGAGTAATCAACACTACTAGCAACCCACAGGTACCAATTTGTGGTTTTGATACAAGATTGGATATAAGAGATGAACTAGGGTTTTGAGAGGAGATGGTGCTGGTGAAGATGTTGATGGAGATTGACCCCTCCCGATGAGATGATCATTGGTGATGATTTCCCCCTCCCGGAGGGAATTTTCCCCGGCAGAACAGCTCTGCCGAAGCTCTAGATTGGTTCCGCCAAGGTTCCGCCTCGTGGCGGCGGAGTTTCGTCCCGTAAGCTTGCCTCTGATTTTTTTTCCAGGGTAAAAGCCTTCATATAGCAGAAGATGGGCACCGGAGGGCCACCAGGGGGCCCAGGAGACAGGGGGCGCCCAGTAGGGGTGGGCGCGCCCCCACCCTCCTGGCCAGGGTATGGGCCCCCTCTGGTTTTTCTTCCGCTCAATAATTCTTATTAATTCCAAAAATGACTTTCGTGGAGTTTCAGGATTTTCTGAGCTGTGCAGAATAGGTTTCCAATATTTGCTCCTTTTGCAGCCAGAATTCCAGCTGCCGGCATTCCCCCTCTTCATCGTAAACCTTGTAAAATAAGAGAGAATAGCCATAAGTATTGAGATATAATGTGTAATAACAGCCCATAATGCAATAAATATTGATATAAAAGCATAATGCAAAATGGACGTATCAACTCCCCCAAGCTTAGACCTCGCTTGTCCTCAAGCGGAAGCCGATATCGAAAAATATGTCCACATGTTTAGAGATAGAGGTGTCGATAAAAATAGAATACGGACATGAGGGCATCATGATCATTCTTATAACAGCAACATAAATAGATTTTATCATATGATTTCTTATTCTCAAGTAGCGATCAATTCACAATGTCAAGTATGGTTCAGAAACTTCATTGGGAACTAACAAACTATAATCTCAGTCACTGAAGCAATTGCAATTTATCATAACATCAGAAAGAGTAAAGAATAGCGCTTTTCAGCAAGTCCACATACTCAACTATCATGTAGTCTTCTACAATTGCTAACACTCACGCGGTACTTGTGGTTATAGAGTTTCAACCGGACACTGAGAAAGATAGGGGCTTATTATGTTGCCTCCCAACGTATTCACCTTTAGGTGATGTCAACAATAATAGTTCATGCTAACTTACATCCAATTGGATATATATATATATATCAAGATCTTTCAAACACAAGGAGCTTGCCAAAGGATAAAATGAAAAGGGTCAAGGTGAAGATCACCTTGACTCAAGCATAAAGTAAAAACATAAAGTAAAAGATAGGCCCTTCGCAGAGGGAAGCATAGGTTGTCATGTGCTTTTAGGGTTGGATGCATAAAATCTTAATGCAAAAGAACGTCACTTTATATTGCCACTTGTATATGGACCTTTATTATGCAGTCTGTCGCTTTAATTGCTTCCACAACAAGATCGTATAAAGCTTATTTTCTCTACACTAATAAGTCATACATATTTATAAAGCAATTTTTATTGCCTACAACATGACAACTTACTTGAAGGATCTTACTCAATCCATAGGTAGGTATGGTGGACTCTCATGACAAAACTGGGTTTAAGGATATTTGGAAGCACAAGTAGTATCTCTACTCGGTGCAAGGAATTTGGCTAGCATGAGGGGGAAAGGCAAGCTCAACATGTTTGGAAGGTCAATGACAATATACTTTAACTGAGATGTGAGAAAACATAAACCACTACGTTGTCTTCCTTGTCCAACATCAACTCTTTTAGCATGTCATACTTAATGAGTGCTTCACAATCACAAAAGATGTCCAAGATAATATATTTGTATGTGAAACCTCTCTTTCCTTATTACTTCCTATTAATTGCAACGATGACAAAAACTACGTTTGTCAACTCTCAACAACTTTTATGCCTCATACTTTCTATGTGTGAAGTCATTACTATCCATAAGATCAATATGAACCCTTTTATTCTTTCTACTTTCTCAAGATCATAGCAAGATAGCAAAGCCCTTGACTCAACACTAATCTTTATTATAGATAGCTCACGGACTTGATTACATAAAGAGATCACAGAGCAAAACTCAAAACTACTTGATATTAAAACTTCAATCTACTAGATCAAGATACTGCTAAAAGGATTGAACTAAATAGAATGGTAAAGATAGGAGTGTGATGGTGATACGATACCGGGGCACCTCCCCCAAGCTTGGCAGTTGCCAAGGGGAGTGCCCATACCCATGTGATTGTGTCCTCGGAGGTGGTGAAGTAGGAGTTGTTGATGATGTAGGCTTGTCGTCCATCTTCCAAGGCATAGGCTCACCATCATAGAAGGATGATCGAGTCTTCGGGATCCTTAAATCTGCAGCCAAACTCATCCTCTTGAATCTATATTCATACTCACAGTTTTGGTTTTGCAGGCCATAGATCTAGGCTTGGAGGTGCTCGATTTTCTCTTGAAGCTTGAAGATGGTCTCCCCAATGACCTTGGCATCTAGCTTGTGGTTGTTGGTAAACTCCGTGATCATCATCTGGTTGGCGTTGAGTCCACGCTCCACCATCCCTTGGCACTTGAAAACTTGCTGCTCCATGGCTTTGAGCTTTGTCTCCATGCTTCCGGTACGCCTTGGTCCCTCCACATCGCGGATGTGCAGCACCCCCTCATGCATCTCAATGGTTTGAGGGTGTTGTAGCACCTCTGTGAGATAGGGGTTGATAACCCTCTCGAGAACCTTGTCCTTGGGAGCGCTTGGAGACGTCATGATGCTCTAGATCTGTCAAAAAAATAGCTCGAAACGAAAACATAGGATATTTGCATGATACGGTGGTCAAAGCCTTCGGGAGATTATATAATGAATTTTCACCGACCAAAATACGTAACGTGCAAGAAAACGGAGTCAGGGAGGCACACGAGGTGGCCACGAGACAGGGGGCGCGCCCAGGAAGGGTGGGCATGCCCTCCACCCTCGTGGAGGCCTCGTGTCCTTCCCGGACTACTTCTTTCTTTCTAAAATTCTTAAATATTCCAAAACTGATAAAAATTGCCATTAGAATTGTTTTGGAGTCGGTTTACTTACCGTACCACATACCTATTCCTTTCCGGAGTCTGGAACGTTCTGGAAAGTGTCCCTTATGTATTCCTCCGGGGTTACGGTTTCAACAATATTAGTTTCAACATTGATAGTATTACCTGAGATATAATGTTTAATTCTTTGACCGTTCACACCCCTCGGACTTGTGCCTTCGAAGTTGTTGATTTTTATGGCACCGGAACGATAGACCTCCTCGATAACGTAAGGACCTTCCCATTTAGAGAGAAGTTTTCCTGCAAAAAATCTTAAACGAGAGTTGAATAATAACACATAATTATCAACTACGTTAAACTCACGCTTTTGTATCCTTTTGTCATGCCAGCGTTTGAATTTTTCTTTGAATAGCTTGGCATTCTCATAGGCTTGGGTTCTCCATTCATCAAGTGAGCTAATATCAAATAACCTCTTCTCACTGGCAAGTTTGAAGTCATAGTTGAGCTCTTTAATAGCCCAATATGCTTTATGTTCAAGTTCTAGAGGTAAGTGACATGCTTTTCCATAAACCATCTTATACGGAGACATACCCATAGGATTTTTGTATGCAGTTCTATAGGCCCATAATGCATCATCAAGTTTTTTGGACCAATTCTTTCTAGATCTATTGACAGTCTTTTGCAAAATTAATTTGAGCTCTCTATTGCTCAACTCTACTTGACCACTAGATTGCGGGTGATAAGGAGATGCGATTCTATGATTAACATCATACTTAGAAAACATCTTAACGAAAGCACCATGAATAAAATGTGAACCACCATCAATCATAAGATATCTAGGGACTCCAAACCTCGGAAAAATAACTTCTTTAAGCATTTTAATAGAAGTTTTATGATCAGCACTACTAGTTGGAATAGCTTCTACCCACTTAGTAACATAATCAACAGCAACTAAAATATGTGTATAACCATTAGAGGTAGGAAAAGGTCCCATATAATCAAAGCCCCAAACATCAAATGGTTCAATATCAAGAGAATAATTCATAGGCATTTCTTGACGTCTACTAATATTACCAATTCTTTGACATTCATCACAAGATAAGACAAACTTATGAGCATCTTTGAAGAGAGTAGGCCAATAAAAACCGGATTGCAATACCTTATGTGCAGTTCTATCTCCAACGTGGTATCCTCCATATGATTCAGAGTGACACTTGCGTAGGATCTGTTCCTGTTCATGCTTAGGTACACAACGTCTAATAACACCATCTACTCCTTCTTTATAAAGGTGTGGGTCATCCCAGAAGTAATGTCTTAAATCATAAAAGAACTTTTTCTTTTGCTGGTATGTGAAACTAGGTGGTATAAATTTAGCAACAATGTAATTAGCATAATCAGCATACCAAGGAGCAGTACGAGAAGCATTAATGACTGTTAATTGTTCATCAGGAAAGCTATCATCAATAGGCAGTGGGTCATCACGAACATTCTCTAACCTAGACAAGTTGTCTGCAACGGGGTTCTCAGCTCCCTTTCTATCAATAATATGCAAATCAAATTCTTGGAGCAAGAGAACCCATCTAATGAGTCTAGACTTAGCATCTTTCTTTTCCATAAGATATTTAATAGCAGCATGATCAGTGTGAATAGTAACTTTGGAATCAACAATGTAAGGTCTAAACTTATCACATGCAAACACAACTGCTAAGAACTCTTTTTTAGTAGTAGCATAATTTCTCTGGGAAGTATCAAGAGTTTTACTAGCATACTGGATAACATTCAATTTCTTATCAACTCTTTGCCCTAGAACAGCACCTACAGCATAATCACTAGCGTCACACATAATTTCAAAGGGTAAATTCCAATCAGATGGCTGAACAATAGGTGCAGTGATCAAAGCTTTCTTAAGTATTTCAAATGCTTCTACACAATCATCATCAAAGACAAAAGGAATATCTTTTTGCAATAAATTAGTCAGAGGCCTAGAGATTTTAGAAAAGTCCTTAATGAACCTCCTATAAAAACCGGCATGACCAAGGAAACTTCTTATACCTTTTATGTCCTTGGGACATGGAATCTTTTCAATAGCATCAACTTTAGCTTTATCAACTTCAATACCTCTCTCGGAAATCTTGTGCCCCAAGAGAATGCCTTCATTAACCATAAAGTGGCACTTTTCCCAATTCAAGATGAGACTAGTGTCTTCGCATCTCTGCAAAACTCGATCAAGGTTGCTCAAGCAATCATCAAAAGAGGATCCATAGACGGAGAAATCATCCATGAATACCTCACAAATCTTTTCACAAAAGTTAGAGAATATAGCCATCATACATCTTTGAAAGGTAGCAGGTGCATTACATAAACCAAAAGGCATACGTCTATAAGCAAAAGTACCGAAAGGGCAAGTAAAAGTAGTTTTTGACTGATCCTTCGCTGACACAGGTATTTGAGAGAAACCAGAATAACCATCTAGAAAGCAGAAATGTGTGTGTTTGGATAGTCTTTCTAGCATTTGATCAATAAAAGGTAAAGGGTAATGATCTTTCTTAGTAGCTTTATTTAATTTACGGAAATCAATTACCATCCTATAACCTGTAATAATTCTTTGCGGGATCAATTCATCTTTATCATGAGGAACGACAGTAATACCTCCCTTTTTAGGAACACAATGGACAGGGCTTACCCAATCACTATCAGCAATGGGATAAATTATACCTGCCTCAAGGAGCATTAGTATCTCCTTTCTTACCACTTCTTTCATCTTAGGATTCAATCGTCGTTGAGGATCTCTAACTAGTTTGGCATCGTCCTCCAAATTAATTTTGTGTTGGCATAATGTGGGACTAATGCCCTTGAGATCATCCAGAGTATATCCAATGGCAGCACGGTGCTTCTTCAGAGTTTTCAATAATCGTTCTTCTTCTTGCTTTGAAAGGTTAGCACTAATAATAACAAGATATATTTTCTTTTCATCAAGATAAGCATACTTAAGATTATCAGGTAATGGTTTGAGTTCAAACACGGGATCACCCTTGGGTGGAGGGGGATCCCCTAGAATTTCAACGGGTAGGTTGTGTTTCAGAATAGGTTCCTGTTGAAGGAACACTTCATATATTTCCCTTCTTTCCTTCATAAACATATCATTTTCATGGTCTAGCAAATATTGTTCTAACGGATCAGTAGGAGGCACGACAATAGAAGAAAGACCAGTAATCTCATCCTTACTAGGTGATTCTCTATCACGAGGTTGTCTATGAAACTTAGCAAACTTAAACTCATGAGACACATCTTCTAAGCCAATTGTAACAGTATCCTTTTCACAATCAATCCTAGCATTAACAGTATTCAAGAAGGGTCTACCAAAAATAATGGGACAAAAGTCATCTTGTGCGGAACCAAGAACAAGAAAATCAGTAGGATATTTAACCTTCCCACACAAGACTTCAACATCTCTAACTATCCCAACTGGCTTAATAGTATCCCTATTGGCAAGCTCAATAGTAACATCTATATCTTCTATTTCAGCGGGTGCAATATCATGCATAATTTCTTTATATAAATCATAGGGTATTGCACTAGCACCAGCACCCATATCACATAAGCCATGATAACAACGATCTCCTATTTTAACAGAAATAACAGGCATGCCTACCACAGGTCTATGTATCTTAGCACCTGGTCTAACAATATTAGCAGTCTCACCACAGAAATAAATAACATGCCCATCTAAATCATCATCCAAGAGATCTTTAACCATAGCAATACTAGGTTCAATTTTGATTTGCTCAGGAGGTGTATAAGTCCTAGTATTACTCTTATGAACAACAGTCGAAGTTTTAGTGTAGTGACCAGACATCAAACAGTCTGATCTCTCTGCATCAGTGTCATCCCTGGATCGGTAATGCTGACATGCACAGTACTTGAAGGATTTATAACAGAGTAGCAATCACACACTTATTACATTGGATGTCTCAAAAGAGAACTTATTACAATAAATATGGCTTAAGGCCATCTAATAATGATAATAGTGGAAGGCTTGGAAGATAAGTGAGTCCATCAACTCCAACGGCATCACTGAGTATAGAACCACGACCTAAGGCACCTTACTCGTTGTCTGAAAAGTCTGCAACATGAACGCTGCAGCCCAAAAACGGGTCAGCACATGGAATATGCTGGAAATGTAACACATAGGGAGTAATTGAAAGAATAATGCTATACTACATGCATATATGGCTGGTGGAAAAGCTCTATGGTTACAGTTTTTGCATAAAGCCAATTTTTCCCTACTGCAAAGGAATAAATTTTATTTAACTATCATGGTGGTTGTTATACATTGAGAAAGGTACTCCAACTCAATCCCAATTAAGCATCATCATTAAACCCAACAAAATTTAGTTAAGTAACATGATGAGATTCACATGATAATCCAAGTACTAGATACTCAAAACGTCCATAACCGGGGACACGGCTAACCATGATTAGTTTATACACTCTACAGAGGTTTGCACACTTTTCCCCACAAGACTCGATCTCCTCCGCTTGATTTCTCGCACTACAAGGTGTTTGAGAAACGGATGACTGAGACACGGTCTTTCAGAAGCTTTAACTCTCTACTCCGGGTAGACATTACCAACCTACATCCCCTACATCTGCTAGTCTACCTTTTCAAGAGCTCACATAGCTTAATTATGCTAGAGCCCATAGTAGCTTGCGGCTGCACATGGAAGTTTCTAGCATGAATAATCTCATGATCCCTTTGAGCCTGGGTGGCGGTCCATAGGAGAATCACACGGTACCCCGGGATTTCCAAAAAATACATGCAACACTGGGTTCCCCAGGTGCCTCAATCCACCCACATGTGAATTTAAGTTGCCACCTTAAAACCATTAATTAAACAATCTCACATCTGTCATGGAAACACTCACCCAATCCACGTCTACTAGCATAGCATGGCAATATAAGCAAACGTAGAAGTAACTCCCAAAGGTTGATAATAAATAGGTAATAGGTTCTACCTCATCTACTTCCCAAAACCCACATGTTAATCAGATCCTAATCATGCAATTGTTTGAGGATTGATCTAATGCAATAAAACTGGGTAGTAAAGAGGTATGATCAAAGTGTTACTTGCCTTGCTGATGATCCGGGAAACCTAGAGATTCTAAGTAGCAAGCGGCGCACTCCGGGTACTCTATCGCAAACAAACAAGCATACAATAAGCACTCATCTAACGCACAGGTAAAACTCAAATAAGAGATCTAACCAGAAAGTTCAACTTAAGAACCCTGGTTTGCAAAAAGAATCAAATCAAACGAAGCAACGAAACTCAAACGGCGAAAGAAACAAGCTTCGTTTACTAATCTGGACCTAAGTTAAATTTTACAGTAGCAAAAACTTGTTTGAGTTGGTTAAATGGAAAGAGGGTTTCGAGATGAAACTCTAGGCACTTGAATTGCCTGATTCCGATAAAACGAGCGAAAAGTTATACTAAAACGAAAATCGGATCAGAAATCGCAATCAGAAATAATCACGGAAAATCAGAGAAAAAGAAAAACAGACGAACAGGCTAACGTACGAACGTTCGTTGTCTGCGGCTAATCGACGAAAACCTATTCGTTAAAATCGATCGAACGAACGAGCGTTCGCTAAATAGACTAATCCGAAAAAACGAACCAGATCTAATAAAAAAACGGATCTAGGGTTTAAAAAAAACCGATCGATTTTATTAGAAAACCGGCGGCTACCTCGGGGTGCGGGTCGGCTCCGGCGGCGGCGGCTACTCCGGCGAGGGGCGGCGGGGCGGCGGCGGTCGACGGCGGCAGGGTCCGGCGGCGGTCAGGGCGGCGTCCGGCGGCGGGCGGCGGCAGCGTCGGCGTCCGGTGGCGGCGGGCGGCGGCTAGGGTTTCGGTGGCGGCGGCGGTTTGGGCTGGCGAGCACCGGGGTGGCGGCTTATAAAGCCCCCCGGGCGGAGTCCCGCTCGGGCACGACCCAAAGTCGGTTTCCTCTTTTTTTTTTAAAACATTATGCGCAGAAAAACAATTAAAAGAAATATTAAACGGACTCCAAAAATCCCGAAATAAATTTTCCCCGGCTTCTAAAATCAAGCCGGACAAGATGAACATTTATTTGGGGCCTAAATACAATTTTTAAAAATGCGCATTTTTCCTAGATTCAAATAAAATAGCAATAAACTCCAAAATAAAATCTTATTTGATTTTATTATCAAATCCTCAATATTTCTTTATTTTGGGAAAGTCGTTTTATTCCCTTTCTCATATTTTTATAATAGAAATAATTGAAGAAACAATAAATAAAATCAAATGATCCTATTTTCAAAATTTGAGAAAACTCAAATATGAAAATAACGAAATCCCCAACTCTCTCCGTGGGTCCTCGAGTTGCGTAGAATTTCTAGGATCGAGCCAAAATGCAATAAATATGATATGCAGTGATGATCTAATGTATAACATTCCAAATTGGAAATTTGGATGTTACAAACCTACCCCCCTTAAGATGAATCTCGCCCTCGAGATTCGGGTTGGCTAGGAAATAGGTGAGGGTGGTCCTTCAGTAGATCTTCCTCTCGCTCCCTGGTGGCTTCGTCCTCGGTGTGGTGGCTCCACTGAACTTTGCAAAACTTGATAACCTTGCTGCGGATGACTTGGCTGGCATACTCGGGAATCTTGACTGGTTTCTCCTCATAGGTTAAATCACTATCCAGCTGAATCGCTTCCAGTGGAACTGTATCTCTCAGCGGTATATCAACCATCTCTGCGTGGCACTTCTTCAATTGGGAAACGTGGAACACATCGTGAACTCCTGACAATCCTTCGGGCAATTCCAACTTGTAGGCAACTTCTCCCATACGCTCCAAAACTTTGTATGGTCCCACAAAACGTGGCGCTAATTTCCCCTTAACTCCAAAGCGCTTAACTCCTCGAAGTGGAGATACATGAAGATAAACTTTGTCTCCCATTTCGTAAATAGTCTCCTTTCGTTTAGAATCTGCGTAGCTTTTCTGCCTGGACTGGGCTACTTTGAGCCTATCGCGAATCAACTTCACCTTCTGTTCAGACTCCTTAATCAAATCCGGTCCAAACAGCTGGCGGTCTCCAACTTCATCCCACGATAATGGGGTCCTGCGCCTCCTTCCGTACAGGGCTTCGAAAGGGGCCATCTTCAAGCTGGATTGATAATTGTTGTTGTAAGAGAACTCTGTGTATGGCAAATTGTCGTCCCAACTAGATCCATAATCTAGCGCACAAGCTCTCAGCATATCCTCCAAAATCTGATTGACTCTCTCGGTCTGTCCATCTGTCTGCGGATGAAAGGCTGTATTAAACTCTAGTCTGGTACCCAAAGTTTCGTGCAACTGATTCCAGAACTTTGAGGTAAAATGGGTTCCTCTATCTGATACAATGCTCCCCAGAACTCCATGCAGACATATGATCCTAGTCATGTAGATCTTTGCCAACTTAGCACTGGTGTAGGTGGTCTTCACTGGGATGAAATGAGCACCTTCGTCAAATGATCGACTACAACCCATATCGAGTCACAGCCTGAACGAGTCCTGGGCAATCCCGTGATAAAATCCATGCCTAGCTTATCCCACTTCCATTTGGGTATCGGCAATGGCTGTAGCAGTCCTGCTGGCTTCCAATGCTCTGCCTTCACTCTCTGACATACATCACATACTGCTACATATTCCGCAATATCCTTCTTCATTACGGTCCACCAGAAAGTGTCCTTCAAATCCAAATACATCTTTGTATTTCCTGGGTGAATCTAATATGGCGAATCATGGGCCTCCTGTAGAATCAACTTCCTGATCTCCGGGTCATTAGGCACATAAACACGGTCCTCAAACCATAAGGTATCGTGCTCATCCTCATGAAATCCCTTAGCTTTTCCTTTGCTCATCTTCTCCCTTATCTCGGCGATCTCCTTGTCAGTCTTCTGGGCTTCTCTGATCTTATCCATCAAAGTAGACTGAATCTCCAATGCTGCTACATGGCCTCTCAGAACTATCTCCAAGCATAATTCGCGAAGGTCCTCGGCTAACTCCTTTGGTAACTCCCCGGTCATGAGTGTGTTGACATGGCTCTTGCGGCTCAATGCATCGGCTACTACGTTAGCCTTTCCGGGGTGATAATGCAATCTCATATCGTAATCCTTGATGAGCTCTAACCATCTCCTTTGCCTGAGATTCAACTCCTTCTGTGTGAAAATGTACTTCAAACTATTGTGATCCGTGTACACCTCACAATGGTTTCCGATGAGAAAATGTCTCCATGTCTTCAAAGCATGCACTACGGCTGCTTACTCCAAATCATGTGTAGCATAGTTCAACTCATGGGGTTTAAGCTGTCGAGAGGCATAGGAAACAACTCTTCCTTCCTGCATAAGCATTGCTCCAAGTCCTTGACGAGAAGCCTCGGAATATACTTCATAATCCTTACGCTGATCGGGCAGAATCAATATTGGTGATGTAACCAAATGTTTCTTCAACTCCTGGAAACTGGCCTCACATTCCTCAGTCCATTTAAACTTGGTGTCCTTCTTCAACAACTCCGTCATGGGCTTTGCAATCTTCGAGAAATTTTCAATGAACCTCCGGTAGTATCATGCGAGTCCGAGAAAACTCCGGATCTCTCCAACTGTTGTTGGGGCTTCCCAATTTGTCATGGTGACAACTTTGGTGGGGTCTATTACGATCCCTTCTCAGGATATAACATGTCCGAGAAATCCAACTTCCTTCAACCAAAACTCACATTTGCCGAACTTGGCATACAACTGATGTTCTTTGAGCTTCTCCAGTACCAAACACAAATGCTCCTTATGCTCCTCTTCATTCTTCGAGTAGACCAAAATATCATCAATAAACACCACGATGAACTTATCCAGAAACTCCATAAACACCTTGTTCATCATGTTCATGAAATAGGCAGGTGCGTTAGTCAGACCAAATGACATAACAGTATACTCGTACGGCCCGTACCTGGTGGTAAAAGCCGTCTTAAGTATATCCTGTTCTCGAATCTTCAACTGGTGGTACCCTGATCGCAGATCGATCTTGGAAAATACCTTAGCTCCTTACAATCGGTCAAACAAGTCATTGATCATCGGCAATGGGTACTTATTTTTGATTATCACCTCATTCAATCCTCGATAATCAACAACCATCCTGAGTGATCCATCCTTCTTCTCCACTAGAAGCACTCGCGATCCCCAAGGTGAAGAACTTGGGCGAATATAGCCTTTATCCAATAACTCCTTAATCTGCTTCTTAATTTCCTCCAAATCTTTTGCGGGCATCCTGTACGGTCTCTTAGATATCGGCCCTGTCCCTGGAAAAAGCTCAATCAAAAACTCAATGTCCCTATCCGGTGGCATGGCTGGCAACTCCTATGGAAATACGTCAGGAAAATCCTTCACCACTGGTACTTCTTCCTGTACAACTCCTGATAAGGAATTTACTTGAGTCCTCTTTGGCACATGCCGGGATACATACTTGATCCTTCTTCCTTCTGGCGTGGTAAGCAAAATCGACTTACTGGCGCATTCAATGTTCCCTCCATACTTCGATAACCAATCCATGCCTAATATCACATCTAGTCCTTGCGATTCCAGTACTATTAGGTCTGAGGGAAACACATAGTTACCAATCCTTAATGGTAACCGATCACACCATAGACTAGCCATATACTCTGCTCCTGGCGAGGTTACTAACATGGGTGACCTAAGGGCTTGGGTTGGTAGGTTATACTTATCCGCAAATCCCCTTGATATGTATGAATGCGATGCACCAGTATCAAAAAGAACGATTGCAGTAAATGACTTAACCAAAAACACCTATTACTGCATCTGGCTGGGCTTCAACCTGCTCCACGCTAACGTGGTTCACCTGTCCTTTGTTGAACGGATTGGGCTTCTTCCCAGAACTTCCATTACCGTTTCCATTTTTTGCTTCAGGACATTCGGTGGCATAATGTCCAGTCTTCTGGCATTTGTAACAGGTGATGTGGCTCAGGTCCCTCTTGGCTGATGTTGATGGGTTGGTGCGGTTCTGTCTGTTGCTTCCTCCATTCCCATTACCATTCTTGGGGCCACTATGGTTGTGTGAACTACCTCCTCCATGGGTATGCTAAAAATGTCCTCCCGAGTTCGGGGTAAAACGAGGCTTCTGCTGAGCTCCAGAATTGTACTTCCCTTGCCCATACTTCCTCTTGCGGCTGTCAATCTGTTGCTGCTTCCCTTAAATCATAAGAGCTCTATCTACCAACTCCTGGTAGTTTTTGAAGGTTGCTACCATCAACTGCATGCTCAGCTCATCATTCAGTCCATCCAGAAACTTCTCCTGCTTAGCTGCATCCGTAGCAACGTCATCTGGGGCATACCGTGCTAGCTTACTAAAGTCATCCACATACTGGTCAACAGTACGTCCTCCCTGGCGTAGGTGGCGAAACTCACGCTTCTTCATGGCCATTGCTCCTGCTGAAACATGGGCAGTACGGAAAGCCTGCTAAAACTGATCCCATGTGATAGTGTCAATAGGATAAGTGGCTGTGAAATTCTCCCACCATGATGATGCGGGTCCATCAAGCTGATGTGCGGCAAAACACACCTTCTCCGCATCTGTGCATCCTGCAGTGGTCAACTCCCTTCCCATCTTGCGGAGCCAATCATATGCAACTATCGGCTCGGTGCTACTAGAGAACACCGGCGGATTCAGCCTCAAGAAAGGGGCTAAGTGATCAACAGGTGGTGGTGGTGGTGGGTTATTGTTGTTGTTGTTGTTCCCCTGATTCTGATTCTGGACTAGCATCTGCATCAATGCATTCTGTTGCTGGATCAACTGGGTGAGCTCCGGTGGGAAAGCAAATCCATTGTCACGTCTCGGAGGCATCTGAGGGTTTAGAGAAGATGAGAATATAGAATAGAACGAGGTCTAGAGAGAAAAACACTACCCATATGCACATGAGACAAATGGAAACAATATCACTTCAATCAATTCAAACAAGGGCATGCAACGGTCTAACTATCATTACAAAAGTGCTCAGACTATACTATATACATGGGGGAATACTACTACGGTCATGGTGGTCGACTAGAAAAACTGCTCGGATGAAGACTCCATGATATCTGCTCCAGCTTCATCAACATAGTCATCATCGCTATCATCTGGGTCCGAGTCGGTGTCGTCGATGATGATGTAGTTCTCTGGACAAGTGCAATCATCGTCTTCTCCTCCATTCATGGGAAATCCCATGAATACCTTCAGTTTCTTCTTCAGATCATCATTCTTCTCCACGAGTGTCGTCATTTCCTCCTCATATCCATCGCGCGTAGACTTGAGTTCTTCCTCCAGCTCCGTGATCTTGGTCATGGCCTTCTTCAGGTCTATCATGCCTGCGCACATCTGGTTCTCCTGGCGTCGAATATGCTGGTTTAACTCCTGGATGAAAGCTGCAATTGATCTATCCTTCCTGGTACTGATCATCTCCCATTGATCATCTCGGCGCCCACAAATCTGGTAGATAGTATCCTTGAGATCCTTGTGGTAAACTTCTCCAATGCGTTCCATGGTGATGTGAGCTGCCATGCCCTTTCCTAGACTCCAGGTTGGTGCATCAAAGGAAAACTCTATGGGCTCAGTGACTAGCATGAACGTTCTTCCTGGAACTTGAACTTGAATCATCCAGCGCTCCTCTTCGGGTAAAGTGGCGATGTAGGTCCTGGTGAAGCTTGGTACTCTGATGTTCAGGTATCTAGTGACTTCCTTCAAGTGGCGTCCAAAGGGTGTATCTTCATCCGGTTGCGTGAACTTGTTCCTTGCATCCGCCATCCTAAAAGAGTAGCAAAGATGAGGAGTCAGAAATGAGAAGAGAGAGTAGTGATCTAGGCTTTTAGCTTAGTGGTCGTGTCCTACAGTCAGCATGTGCTCTGATACCATCTTGTAGCGACCAGACCTCAAACAATCTGATCTCTGTGCATCAGTGTCATCCTTGGATCGGTAATGCTGACACACACAGTACTTGAAGGATTTATAACAGAGTAGCAATCACACACTTATTACATCGGATGTCTCAAAAGAGAACTTATTACAATAAATATGGCTTAAGGCCATCTAATAACGATAACAGTGGAAGGCTTGGAAGATAAGCGAGTCCATCAACTCCAACGGCATCACTGAGTATAGAACCATGACCTAAGGCACCTTACTCGTCGTCTGAAAAGTCTGCAACATGAACGTTGCAGCCCGAAAACGGGTCAGCACATGGAATATGCTGGCAATGTAACACACATAGGGAGTAATTGAAAGAATAATGCTATACTACATGCATATATGGCTGGTGGAAAAGCTCTATGGTTACAGTTTTTGCATAAAGCCAATTTTTCCCTACTGCAAAGGAATAAATTTTATTTAACTATCATGGTGGTTCTTAAACATTGAGAAGGGTACTCCAGCTCAATCCCAATTAAGCAGCATCATTAAACCCAACAAAATTTAATTAAGTACCATGATGAGATTCACATGATAATCCAAGTACTAGATACTCAAAACGTCCATAACCGGGGACACGGCTAACCATGATTAGTTTATACACTCTACAGAGGTTTGCGCACTTTTCCCCGCAAGACTCGATCTCCTCCGCTTGATTTCTCGCACTACAAGGTGTTTGAGCAACGGATGACCGAGACACAGTCTTTCAGAAGCATTAACTCTCTACTCCGGGTAGACAGTACCAACCTACATCCCCTACATCTGCTAGTCTACCTCTTCAAGAGCTCACGCAACTTAATCAACTATGCTAGAGCCCATAGTAGCTTGCGGCTGCACACGGAAGTTTCTAGCATGAATAATCTCATGATCCCTTTGAGCCTGGGTGGCGGTCCATAGGAGAATCACACGCTACCCCGGGATTTCCAAAAAATACAGGCAACACTGGGTTCCCCAGGTGCCTCAATCCACCCAGATGTGAATTTAAGTTGCCACCTTAAGTAAACCATTAATTAAACAATCTCATATCTGTCATGGAAACACTCACCCAATCCAGGTCTACTAGCATAGCATGGCAATATAAGCAAACATAGAAGTAACTCCCAAAGGTTGATAATAAACAGGTAATAGGTTCTACCTCATCTACTTCCCAAAACCCACATGTTAATAAGATCCTAATCATGCAATTGTTTGAGGGTTGATCTAATGCAATAAATCTGGGTAGTAAAGAGGTATGATCAAAGTGTTACTTGCCTTGCTGATGATCCGGGAAACCTAGAGATTCGAAGTAGCAAGCGGCGCACTCCGGGTACTCTATCGCAAACAAACAAGCATACAATAAGCACTCATCTAATGCACAGGTAAAACTCAAATAAGATATCTAACCAGAAAGTTCAACTTAAGAACTCGGGTTTGCAAAAAGAATCAAATCAAACGAAGCAACGAAACTCAAACAACGAAAGAAACAAGCTTCGTTTACTAATCTGGACCTAAGTTAAATTTTACAGTAGCAAAAACTTGTTTGAGTTGGTTAAACAGAAAGAGGGTTTCGAGACGAAACTCTAGGCGCTTGAATTGCCTGATTCCGTTAAAACGAGCGAAAAGTTATACTAAAACAAAAATCGGATCAGAAATCGCAATCAGAAATAATCGCGGAAAATCCGAGAAAAAGAAAAATGGACGAACAGGCTAACGAACGAACTTTCGCTGTCTGCAGCTAAACGACGAAAACCTGTTCGTTAAAACGAACGAACGAACGAACGGGCGTTCGCTAAATAGACTAAACCGAACCGGATCTAATAAAAAAACGGATCTAGGGTTTCGAAAAAAACCGATCGGTTTTATTAG
Source organism: Triticum dicoccoides (assembly GCF_002162155.2). Classification (NCBI taxonomy): domain Eukaryota; kingdom Viridiplantae; phylum Streptophyta; class Magnoliopsida; order Poales; family Poaceae; genus Triticum; species Triticum dicoccoides. The sequence goes on along the minus strand of NC_041389.1, from coordinate 199,933,362 downwards.
AAAACGGGCGGCTACCTCGGGGTGCGGGTCGGCTCCGGCGGCGGCGGCTACTCCGGCGAGGGGCGGCGGGGCGGCGGTGGTCGACGACGGCGGGGTCCGGCGGCGAGGGCGGAGGGGTGCATCGGTGGTCGGGGCGGCGTCGGCGGCAGCGGCGGGCGGCGGCGACGGCGGCGTCGGCGTCCGACGGCGGCGGCGGCGGCGGCTAGGGTTTCGGTGGCGGCGACGTTTTGGGCTGGCGGGTTGGGCTGGCGGGCGCCGGGGTGGCGGCTTATAAAGCCCCCCGGGCGGAGTCCCGCTCAGGCACGGCCCAAAGTCGGTTTCCTCTTTTTTTTCTTTTTTTGTAAAATATTACGCGCAGAAAAACAATTAAAAGAAATACTAAATGGACTCCAAAAATACTGAAATAAATTTTCCCCGGCTTCTATAATCAAGCCGGACAAGATGAACATTTATTTGGGGCCTAAATGCAATTTTGAAAAATGCGCATTTTTCCTAAATTCAAATAAAATAGCAATAAACTCCAAAATAAAATCTTATTTGATTTTATTATCAAATCCTCAATATTTCTTTATTTTGGGAAAGTCATTTTATTCCCTCTCTCATATTTTAATAATAAAAGTAATTGAAGAAACAATAAATAAAATCAAATGATCCTATTTTCAAAATTCAGAAAACTCAAATATGAAAATAACGAAATCCCCAACTCTCTCCGTGGGTCCTCGAGTTGCATAGAATTTCTAGGATCGAGCCAAAATGCAATAAATATGATATGAAGTGATGATCTAATGTATAATATTCCAAATTGGAAATTTGGGATGTTACATTTAGCATGATCCTTTATCCTAACAGGAAAAGGAGGTTTCTCAACATAAGTAGTAGGAACAATAGGATCACTATAAGTGACAATCTTTTCTTCCACTGTAATAGGTGCAACTACTTTTACTTCAACGGGAGGATTATATTTAAACCACTTCTCCTTAGGGAGATCAACGTGAGCAGCAAAAGATTCACAAAAAGCAGCTACTATCTCAGAGTCAAGTCCATATTTAGCGCTAAATCCACGAAAAGCATCGGTATCCATAAAAGATTTAACACAATCAAACTTAGGTGGCATACCTGACTCCTTACCATTGTCGGAACCCCAATCTTCAGAGTTGCGTTTAATTCTTTCCAGTAAGTCCCTTTTGAATTCAATAGTCTTCAGCATATAAGAACCATCACAGGAAGTATCGAGCATGTTGCGATCATTGGGAGAAAGACGAGCATAAATTTTTTGAATAATCATTTCTCTGGAGAGCTCATGATTGGGGCATGAATATAACATTGACTTAATCCTCCCCCAAGGTTGAGCGATACTTTCTCCTTCGCGGGGCCATAAATTATATATGTAATTACGATCACGATGAACAAGATGCATAGGATAGAACTTCTGGTGAAATTCCAACTTCAATCGTTTATAATTCCAAGATCTCGTATCATCACATAGCCTATATCATGTCAATGCACCCCCTTCAAAGATAAAGGGAAGACCTTCCTTTTGACAACATCATCAGGAATACCTGCAAGCTCAAATAATCCAAAAACTTCATCCACAAAGATAAGGTGTAAATTGGGATGCAATGTTCCATCTCCTGCAAAGGGATTAGCTAGCAGTTTCTCTATCATACCCGAAGGAATCTCAAAGTAAATATTTTCAGTAGGTTCAGTAGGTTGAGGAGCAACTCTTTGCTCTTCTGGTCGGGGTGAAGATACCCCGAACAAGTCCCTCAAAGGATTAGTTTCCATAGTAACAAGTGACAGTAAATTTCAGCACACTATATAAATGTTTCCTTACCAAGTTCCACTCACCAAAAGCGTTACGCTCCCCCGCAACGGCGCCAGAAAAGAGTCTTGTTGACCCACAAGTATAGGGTATCTATCGTTGTCCTTTCAATAAGTTAGAGTGTCGAACCCAACGAGGAGCAGAAGGAAATGACAAGCGGTTTTCAGTAAGGTTTTCTCTGCAAGCACTGAAATTGTAGGTAACAGATAGTTTTGTGATAAGATAAATTGTAATGAGTAACAAGCAATGAAAGTAAATAAAGTGCAGCAAGGTGGCCCAATCCTTTTTGTAGCAAAGGACAAGCCTGGACAATTTCTTATAATGAGAAAAGAGCTCCCGAGGACACATGGGAATTATCGTCAAGCTAGTTTTCATCACGCTCATATGATTCGCGTTCGGTACTTTGATAATTTGATATGTGGGTGGACCGGTGCTTGGGTACTGCCTTTACTTGGACAAGCATCCCACTTATGATTAACCCCTATTGCAAGCATCCAGCATCCGCAACTAAAAAATAATTATTAAGGTAAACCTAACCACGACATTAAATATATGGATCCAAATCAGCCCCTTACGAAGCAACGCATAAACTAGGGTTTAAGCTTCTGTCACTCTAGCAACCCATCATCTACTTATTACTTCCCAATGCCTTCCTCTAGGCCCAAATAATGGTGAAGTGTCATGTAGTCGACGTTCACATAACACCACTAGAGGAAAGACAACATACATCTCATCAAAATATCAAACGAATACCAAATTCACATGACTACTAATAGCAAGACTTCACCCATGTCCTCAGGAACAAACGTAACTACTCACAAAGCATATTCATGTTCATAATCAGAGGAGTAATAATATGCATTAAGGATCTGAACATATGATCTTCCACCAAGTAAACCAATTAGCATCAACTACAAGGAGTAATCAACACTACTAGCAACCCACAGGTACCAATTTGTGGTTTTGATACAAGATTGGATATAAGAGATGGACTATGGTTTTGAGAGGAGATGGTGCTGGTGAAGATGTTGATGGAGATTGACCACCTCCTGATGAGAGGATCATTGGTGATGATTTCCCCCTCCCGAAGGGAAGTTTCCCCGGCAGAACAGCTCTGCCGGAGCTCTAGATTGGTTCCGCCAAGGTTCCGCCTCGTGGTAGCGGAGTTTCGTCCCGTAAGCTTGCCTCTGATTTTTTCCAGGGTAAAAGTATTCATATAGCAGAAGATGGGCACTGGAGGGCCACTAGGGGGCCCAGGAGACAGGGGCGCGCCCAGTAGGGGTGGGCGCGCACCGCACCCTCCTGGCCAGGGTATGGCCCCCCTCTGGTGTTTCTTCCGCTCAATAATTCTTATTAATTCCAAAAATGACTTTCGTGGAGTTTCGGGATTTTTGGAGTTGTGCAGAATAGGTTTCCAATATTTTCTCCTTTTCCAGCCAGAATTCCAACTGCCGGCATTCCCCCTCTTCATGGTAAACTTTGTAAAATAAGGGAGAATAGCCATAAGTATTGTGATATAATGTGTAATAACAACCCATAATGCAATAAATATTGATATAAAAGCATGATGCAAAATGGACGTATCACTCGCTCTTTCTCGTACATTGCCACATGGCCCTCACCGTCCTCGAAATCTCCCACTCATTGTTAAACCAAGTAAGGATCTCCTTCAACCTGGCTAACTTTGCCTAGTCGCCGTCAGCGATATACACGATTCTCTTCTGCATCCTCTCGATAGATGTGCTTCTGAGAGGTGCAATGCTTGCTCTGGAAGATGAGAGGAGAGAACGTGGTCTTGCAATGGAGAAGAGGTAGAGGCGAGACGGTGGTTCTGCAATGGAGAAGATGGAGAGGAGAGGGGGTGGTTTTGCAAATAAAGAAGAGGGAGAGGCGAGGCGGTGGTTTTGGAATGGAGAAGATGGAGAGGAGAGGTGGTGGTTTTTGCAATGTAGAAGAGGAAGAGGAGCGTGCGGCGGCAGTTTATGATTGGACGAGAGTGGCGGCACACTGTGACTGGATGTAAATCAAAATCAATTTACCCTTCAATTAAGAAGCGACCCCGCATTAACTAGTCTCCCTTGTATTCTGGCTCATACATTGACCATGATTTTAACGAATAAAATATATGTTATACATTGAAAAAATAATATAATTGGAAAGTACATTCAGATACAAATCCAATGATATAATTTTTGATGACATGCATTCACATTTTGCTTGTCAAATATAGTACGAATCAAACTTTGACACAAAATACGATGGATCTAGTAAACCAGCATGGGGGTAGTAGGAGGGACCCACTCACAGCATGCTTCCACTCTCGTCCAGTCCAAAACCAACGCCCACCGCTCCTCTTGCTTTCCGAGTTCCAAGACCACCGCCGCTCATCTCCTCTTCCATTTCAAAACCACCGCCTCTCCTCTATTGTTCCAATCAAAAACCAACACTGCTCCTCTTCCATTCCAAAACCACCACCAGCGAGTGAAGGTATTGTGGAGAAGTAGATCGATGGAGGAGTACAACCGATTTGTGAGGATCGCAGACGGCGACCCTGTGAAGCTAGCCAGCATGATGGAGATACAGTCTTGGTTTGACAACCCACTGCAATTAGCGACCACAGCGACAACGATAGTCAAATATCTGAAACAGAGCGAAAAGGCGACGATACTCCCGGAGGGAGCCATGCGGGGGGTACATAGAGCTGATCCTTTGGGACATGGAGCAGAAAGATTCATCGAATCCAATCGTGAGGCAACAGTGGTGGGAGTATCGATCCAAGACGGAGCATCCACAGATTGATGGATCGAGCATCTACAAGGTGCCATTTGTGAGGGTGTCGTGGCAGAGCGAGCCGGTGGAGTCTTCGTCGACCGTACCCAACTACAAGAGGAGGAAAGCAGTTGGCGCGACAAAGCTTCCCCGCCATCCTCTCCCTCGCCGTTCACCTCATCTCACCGGGCGGCTGTCTGCCAACGAGGAATAGGAGGCGAGTGCCCCCCCCCCCATAATCAGAGGAAGAGCTTAGGGTTATCAATATTTGCAGGTTGTGAATTGTGTTTTGTGTTGTGTATTGATGACCCACAAGTATATGGGGTCAATTGTAGCCTTTCCGATAAGTAAGAGTGTTGAACCCAACGAGGAGCAGAAGGAAATGGCAGGTGGTTTTCAGCAAGGTAATGTCTGCAAGTGCTAAAATTGTAAGTAGCAGAGTAGTTTGATAGCAAGATAATTTGTAATGAGCAAGTAACGATAGTAGTAACAAAAGTGCAGCAAGGTAGCCCAATCCTTTTGAGGCAAAGGACAGGCCAAAACGGTCTCTTATGATAAGCAAAGCGTACTTGAGGGTACATGGGAATTTCATCTAGTCACTTTCATCGTGTTGGCTTAATTCGTGTTCGCTACTTTGATAATTTGGTATGTGGGTGGACCGGTGCTTAGGTGCTGTTCTTTCTTGAACAAACCTCCTACTTATGATGAACCCTCTCGCAAGCATCCGCAACTACGAGAAAAGTATTAAGAATAAATTCTAACCATAACATTAAACTTTTGGATCCAATAGATCCCTTACGGAATAGCGCATAAACTAGGGTTTAAGCTTCTGTCACTCTCGCAACCCATCATCTAATAACTACTCCACAATGCATTCCCTTAGGCCCAAATATGGTGAAGTGTCATGTAGTCGACGTTCACATGACACCATTAAGGGAATCACAACATACATATCATCAAAATATCGAACACATATCAAGTTCACATGATTACTTGCAACATGATTTCTCCCGTGACCTCAAGAACAAAAGTAACTACTCACAAATGATAATCATTCTCAAGATTAGAGGGGTATTAATTAGCATAATGGATGTGAACATATAATCTTCCACCAAATAAGCCATATAGTAATCAACTACAAGATGTAATCAACACTACTAGTCACCCACAAGCACCAATCTATAGGTCCGGTACAAAGATTGAACACAAGAGATGAACTGGGGTTTGAGAGGAGTTGGTGTTGTTGAAGATGTTGATGAACATAGCCCTCCCCAATATGGGAGAGTTGTTGGTGATGATGATGACGATGATTTCCCCCTCCGGGAGGGAAGTTCCCCCGGCGGAATCGCTCCGCTTGAGGGAAAAAGTGCTCCTGCCCAGGTTCCGCCTCGAGACGGCGGTGCTTCATCTCGAAACTCCTCTCCTTATTTTTTCAAGGTCAAAATGACTTATATACCAGAAGAGGGGCACCGGAGGTGGGCCTGGGTGAGCACAACCCACCAGGGCGCGTTTGGGCTCCCTGGCACGCCCAGGTGGGTTGTGCCCACCTGGTGGGCCCCCTCTGGTACTTATTTGCTCCAATATTCCTCAAATATTCCGTAAAAATTCCTCGTAAAGTTTCACCTCATTTGGAGTAGTGCAGAATAGGTAGCCTGACGTAGCTTTTTCAGATCTAGATTTCCAGCTGCCAGAATTCTCCCCCTTTGTGTATGCCTTGCATATTATGAGAGAAAAGGCATTTAATTACTCCAAAAAGCATTATGATACAATAAAACAACATAAATAACAGTAGGTAAACATGATGCAAAATGGACGTATCAACTCCCCCAAGCTTAGACCTTGCTTGTCCTCAGGCGAAAACCGAAATCGAAAAACATGTCCACATGCTTAGAGAGAGAGTGTCGATAAAAACAAAAATACGGACATAGCATCATCATGTAACTTATTATAATAGAAACAAACTAGAACATAAAACTTTTATCATAGGCTTCTCATGAATAAGTGACAATTCATCACAACATCGAAGTATAAAGCATAAACTCTATTGGAAACCAACAAACTACGTTCTCAGTCAACTTTGCAACTAAAATTCATCATCTTTTAAGGAAGGGTCACATATCGGAGCCTTTAGGCAAGTCCACATACTCAACCATCATTTGGTCTTCTATGATTGCTAACACTCACCACGTACACATGAGCAAAACTTTTCAACCGGACACATAGAAAGATAGGGGCTTACAGTTTCGCCTCCCAAAGCATTCACCTCAAGGGTGATGTCAACAATAATAACTCATGCTGCCCATATTAAACTGGGTATATGTGCCTAGATCTTTCCTCACCACATGATGCTTGCCAAAGGAGAAAACAAAAAGGAATAGAGAGAAGAACTTTGACTCTTGCATGAAAGTAAATACATGAAAGTAAAAGATAGGCCCATCGTAGAGGGAAGCAGAAGTTGCCATGCACTTTTTGTTTGTATGCTCAACCCCTTAGTGCAAGAGAACGTCACGTTATATTGCCCCTTGTGATGGCAACCTTTATTATGCAGCCTGTCGCTTTTATTCTTCGCCATCACAAGTTCGTACAACGCTCAATTTTCCCTTACACTAAATGATATTACACTTTTAGAAGCAATTTTTATTGCCCTTTTTGCACCGATGACAACTTACTTGAAGGATCTTACTCAATCCATAGGTAGGTATGGTGGACTCTCAAACAAGATTTGGGTTTAAGGGTTTTGGATGCATAAGTAGTATCTCTACTTAGTGTGGAGTTTTTGGCTAGCAAAGATAGGGGCAAACACCACATGTTGGAGGATCTATGAAAATATAACTTCTATGTGAATATGAACAAACATAATTCATTACGTTGTCTTCCTTGTCCAACATCAACAATTTTGGCATATAATATTTTGATGGGTGCTCACAATCACAAATGATTTCCAAGATAGTGTATTTGCATGTGAATCTTTTCTTCCCTTATTAATTCTTTCATGAGTTGCATCATTGACCAATGCTATGTTTCTCAATCTACAATAAAATTTTCTACTTATACCTTTCCTTGTGTAATGTCATCACTCCATAAGATTAGCATATGATCTTTTTTACTTATTTCCTTTCTTTTTTATTGAAACTAGAAAGTAAAGAATGCAAAACTCAAACTAAACTTTATTATATATCTCGCACACGATTACAAAGACTGATCACTAAGCAAATTCTCGAAAAGAAAGGAGCAAACTAAACTTTTATTCATCTAAAGAAAAAGATAACCATGGATCGAATTAAGAAAAGTAAAGGCAAAAGGGCCGCTAGTTCAAACCGGTGGGGGTACTTTTGTAACACACCCTACATTTTGTACAAGCGCGTCCCAAAGTCATGGTTCCCCCCTCCCATCGCCTCCTTTTCGCCATTCAAAATCCCAGGCTGCCATAACCTCTCTGCTCCAATCACGAAACTCCACCCTCCTCCGTCCTCCACCTCACCGCTGCCCAGCCGGAGACTCTTCCCTGACGACGTCGTTCACCACAATAGCTCGACGTCCCTCACCCACCTCCCCGGATGAGGATCCGTCATCCATCTCGTCGTCCTGCCGGTTCAGCTGCCCCATCCTCCACCTCCAAGGAGCTGCTCCGATGATTGCCTTATCTATCGCGACTGCTCCATCCCCATAGCGCCTCCTTAACCTGCTCCACCGAAACCACAACATCCTCACCGACTCCTCGGACGAAGCCGAGGCCTACTCGGCGCCACCAAAGAGGTTGTACACTCATTGCATCGCACCTTCTCCTTAACTCGACCTTCCGGTGCCGACGGTGCTCCATCCTGCACCCCCATGGAGCGGCTACCTCGAAGCCAGCGCCGTGGGCGACATCTCCATGGTGGCTCTCCCCTAGTACGAGGCCCCTTCAGCGGCGGCGTCCATACCAGCCGGATCTGCTGCTACTACTCCGGCTCTCGCTCGCTCGCTCGCGCTACTGCTGCTGCTCTCGCTCGCCCAGCTGCTGCTGCTCCGGCTCTCGCTCGCGCCGCTGCTGCTGCTGCTCTGGCTCTCGCTCGCTCGCTCGTGCTGCTGCTACTGCTCCGGCTCTCGCTCGCTTGCTCGCTCGCACTGCTGCTGCTGCTCTCCGCTCGCTCGTGCTGCCGCTCTGCCCCATGTGCATTCCTATCCTATTCTGGTGTTTTTCCTCCTATCCCTGCATTTTTAGAATCATGAAAGCCAAATGAGCCCTTACAGAATTACTTCAGTTACAGGTAGGTGTCGAAGAAAACTTTGTGCGGTTTGTCCTGCTCTTGCTGCGACATTGTGCACCTCACCTGAGCTGCTCCACCGACAAAAGCATCCACCAAACCAGACATCACGACTCCTGACTGTCTTTCGCCGCCTCGGATCTCCTTTTCTGCCGCCGGCACCCACCGCAACGGCATCACCATCATCGGCTCAGCAGATGAACTTGAGGAGTACACGGGTCCACAAGAGTTGTCGTACTTTTTTTTCTGCTTATGTTATGCATTGCTTAATATTACCTGCTACTTTATTGTCCTGTTCACCTCTTAGACTCCAAGTCAGGTCCAAATTGATGTTCAAACTTGAGTTCTAAATTAGTTGTGGGGCACATATCGAGGTAGCAATGAATAGTATCTCTGTCTAATATCTGGTTCACCTAGGGTATGCCTATGTTGTTCATCTTGGGTGGGAAACAAATAGTAAAGCAATCATCATCTGTTTTTTATTAAATTAAAGCAATCATTAGCCTGCTATCATTATTTTTGGATCCATCCACTGGTTGTTACCATTACTCTAGATTTCTGCATGCTCTCCTTACATAATCTCACTATATTTTTTGTATGCATGTCAGATATTGTACACAGTCATGCTGAACATGTAGAGAAAAAGAGAAGAGTTTTGCATGGCAATACAATGTCATGCAGACATCGCTCCATGGTGGGTTCAATGGCAAACCCTCCCCCCCTCTCCAGATTGTAATTCATAGGAAGATATCTGTTCTGAGGCGGATTCAGACGCAGCTGGCCACTCCTATTTACCCCCCAAGGTGTTTGCTCTAACTTGGCATGATGATGTAGTCATATAATGCATATGTTGCCTTGCAGTGCCTACTTTCGACGTCATATATGTCATCTGCTTAGTTTAGACATGTTCTGTAATGCCACCTGTTTAGTTTCAATATCATATATGGGAATTATGCAGTCTGATGTCTTTTAGCCAGCCATAATATATGTGAAATGTGCAATGCCATCTTGTTTAACCATGCATCATATATTTGAATGATATCTAGCACATCCTTTTCTTCATTAAATTTCCATTTGTCGACAATGTTTGTACATTAAACTACTCTTCCTGTGAATCAGCCATTTGAGTGGGTGATTGTTGGGGATATAACTATTAGGTATGACCCGCCCAGGAGGGGCCGGGTTATACCTATGAGGACTCATGAAGCCCAAGACAAAGCTTGAAGATGGCGGTTTAGTTAAGGGCCCAAAGCCCAAAGGCGACTTAAGGCCCGTAGAGATAAACCGCCATATGTACATAACTTGTATTGTAAGGCAAGAATAGTTAGAGACCGAGCCAGACACTGTTTATGAGTCGGCTGGGACTCTGTGAGCCACTGGGTGTCAACCTCTGTATATAAAGTGACAACCCGGCGACAGTTCAGGGCAAGTAACATCAAATGGAGAGCTAGGACGAGCAATTTTGCTCCCTGGTAATCGAGACATAAGCAATCCCACTCAAAACTGGATCATAGGCTTTTACCTTCACCGTAAGGGGCCGAACCAGTATAAACCCCGTGTCCTTTGTCCCAATTAACCCCTTTAAGCTTCCTAGTTGCGATGGCTCCACGACTAAGTCCTTTCACTAGGACATCTGACGTGACAATTCCACCACAGTGATGGAAAAATCTGAAGTGAAAACAAGGCCTTCAGAGCAGACAGTGCTACCCGTCGAAGCAGATCTCTTGCTGGGTCCTGATAGCTCCCCAGAGATGGATTCAGAGACAGATGACCAGTCCTATTCCCTCACCGAGGTGTATGCTCTAACTTGGCATGGTTCTACTACTCATATCATGCATATGGTGTCTTGCATTGCATAGTTTAGACATCATATACACAATATTCAACACCATGTTCTTAGTTCAGACATCATATACGTGAATGCCCTCTGCTTAGCATATAAATCACATATGTGAATTAAATCATGCGATCCTATTTAGTTAGTCATCATATCTTTGAATTATGTTATGCTATGCTATCTAGTTTAGATAGACATCATATATGTGAAATTATGTCATGCTATCCGTTTTAGTTAAACAGTATACATGTCAACTATTTAATGCCCTCTTTTTTCTACACTATCTATTGCATCTGTATCTCATACAATATCTGTACATTCAAGTATGTTTCCTGTTTATCAGCCATTTGAATTGGAGCGGGTGATGGCAGTATCTAGCAGATTAAAAACACGGTCTTCAAATAAAACAATGCTACCTCTTGGTGGAGATAGCACCCCGGTTGTACATGCACGAGAACCAGCCCTACCACACATAACCCAGACTCTCGCAGATTTTACCCCTACTGCGATGGACAGAGAACCAGCTTCACCCAATCTAACCCCAACCCCAGCAGATAGTAACCCAGTTCCTGTTGACACAACACCATCTCCACCACAAAGCTCCCAAACAAGACCAGTTAGTAAGGCAACTCCGATGCCCAAAGCACCAGTACTACCACGACGAACCCCAACTCCACTAGTTAGTACACCTATTCCTTTGGAGGAAGCACAACCAACCATTCATAGTTTAGCATCTACCGCATTTGATGTTGTTAAATTGTAACATCCCAAATTTTCAATTTGGAATGTTATACATAGGACACCATTGCATATCATATTTTATTGCATTTTTGGTTGATCATAGAAATTCTAAGCAACTAAAGGACCCACGAAGAGAGTTGGGGATTTTGTTATTTTCATATTTGAGTTTTTCTCAAATTTTGAAGTGAGGATCATTTGGTTTTAATTATTTTTCTCTTCGAATATTTGAAGGGGATAAAATGACTTCTCCAAAATAAAGAAATATTGGAGGAAAAATATTAAAATCAAATAAGAACTTTATTTGGACTTTTATTGCTATTTTATTTGAATTAGGAAAAATATGCGTTTTTCAAAATTGCTTTAGAGGCCCAAATAAATGTTCACTTTTTCCGCAATATAATTAGAGGACCGTGAAAATTTATTTCAGGATTTTTGGACTCGGTTTAGTATTTCTTTTATTAGTTTTTCCGCGTCAGGATTGTTTAAAAAAAATTGCACCGACCTAACGGGCCGTGTCCGACCCGGACACTTCGCCCGGCCGACCCTTTAAAGCCTGAGGCCTCGCCCCGCCAGCCCAGCTGCCCCGCCCCGCCAACCCTAGCGCCGCCGCCACCGCTTCTCGCCGCCGCCGCTGCGCGGAGCCGCCGTCGTCCGCCGCTGCCCGCCGCCGCCGTTCACCGCCGTTCCCGCCATCGCAGAGGCAGCCGCCGCCGACGACTCGGTTTTCTCGAGAAAACTGTCGGGTTTTTTTTTAAACCCTAGATCTAGTTTTTTATTAGATTGGTTCGTTTTTTCCGGTTTAGTTAAATAGCGGACGTTCGTCCGTACGTTCGTTTTAATGAACGTTGTGCTTCAGTTAGCCGCAGACAGTGAACGTTTGGTCGTTAGCCTGTTCGTCGTTTTTCCGCGATTATTTTCCAGGGTTTTTCCGCGATTATTTTCGATCGTGATTTCTGCCCTGATCTTCGTTTTAGTTTATCTTTTCGCTCGTTTATCCGAATTAGGTGAAACAAGCGCCTAGATCTTCATCTCGAAGCCCTCTTTCTGTTTAATCAAGTTGAACAAGATTTTGGTACTGTAAAATTTGACTTTAGTCCTAATTAGTAAACGGATCTTGTTTCTTTCGTAGTTTGAGTTTCGTTGCTCCATTTGATTTGATTCCTTTTGCAAACTGGAGTTCTTCAGTTGAACTTTCTGGTTAGATATTCTTATTTGAGTTTACCCATGCTTCTAGTTGAGTGCTTATGTATGCTATTGTTTGTTTGCGATAGAATTCCCGAAGTGCAAAGCGTTCTACTACGAGTCTCTAGGTTTTGCAGATCATCAGCAAGGCAAGTAACACTTTGATCATATCCCTTTATTGCCCAGTTTTTATGCATTAGTTCGACCCTCAAACATTGCATGGTTAGGATCTGATATAACATGTGGGTTTGGGAAGTAGATGATGAGGTAGAACCTATTCCCCTTTTATTTTCAAACCTTTGGGAGTTACTTCTACGTTACGCTCAGGATTGCTATGCTATGCTCGTAGACGTGGATTTAGGTGAGCGTATCCATGACAAATGTGAGTGTTGTTAATTAATGGTTAACTTAAGGTGGATACTTAAATACACATCTGGGTGGATTGGTTGAGGGACCCTGGAGTACCCAGTGGTTGTCAAGGCATGTGAAGAATCCAGTGTTGTCCTAGGATATCCCGGAGTACCCGCGTGATTATCCTGTGGTTCGCCACCCAGGCTCAAAGGGATCATAAGATTATTCATGCTAGAAACTTCCGTGTGCAGCCACAAGCCAATATGGGCTCTGGCATAGTTGAGTATGTTGTGTAACCTCTTTTAGTGGTAGACTAGCAGATGTAGGGGATGTAGGTGGTACTATCTACCCAGAGTAAAGAGTTAATGCTTCTGAAAGACTGTGTCTCGGTCATCTGTTTCTCAAACATCATGTAGTGCGAGAAATCTAACGGAGGAGATTGAGTCTTGTGGGGAAAAGTGCGCAAACCTCTACAGAGTGTACAAACTAATCATGGTTAGCCGTGTCCACGGTTATGGACATCTTGAGTATCTGGTTCTTGGATTATCATGTTGATATCATCACTCTAAATTAATTTGATTGGGTTTAATGATGATGTTTAATTGGGATTGACCTGGAGGAACCTTCTCAATGTTTAACAACCACCATGATAGTTAAACAAAATTTATTCCTTTGTTGTAGGAAAAAATTGGCTTTATGCAAAACAGTAACCGTAGAGCTTTCCACCAGCCATATATACATGTAGTGATAGTATTCATTATGTTCATTACTCTATGTGTTACATTGCCAGCATATTCCATGTGCTGACCTGTTTCGGGCTGCAACATTTCATGTTGCAGATTTTTCAGACGACGAGTAAGGTGCCATAGGTCGTTGTCGTTCACTCAGCTATTGATGTAGGGTGGAATCCTATGGCGACGATCTTTCACGTTTGGAGTGGATCCTACGGTGAATCACGAGGAACACGCGGAAGCACAAAGGGAAAACACGGGGAAAACGAGAGAGAATCACTAAACCGACAAGGAATCAATCACACAAGTGCTAGATCACCGAACACATAAGGTAGCACAAGATTCAAGATCAACAAAGGTAAGGATACAAAGGAACCGTTCTTCTCCGTGAGGAGGCCTTGATGTTCTTCCCTAGAAAGGGGTCTTGAATCCGCTTGGGGAATCTTCTCCGAAGAGGTCGTGAACTTCGAGGAGAAGTATCCAAGTGGATGAGCAAAGGCTCTCACACAAACATGAGCTAATCCAATGCTAACCCTAACTAGGAGGTGGGAGAGGTCTATTTATAGTCTTAGTGCAAAAAGGGGGCGAAGTGAAGGGGTACATGGGCTTCGGCCCGAAACTGTGCGCAGACAGGTACCAGACGTCCGCTGGGGACCGGTCGTCCGGTGGCTGATGGGGGTCCGAACGTCCGGACTCGTCGGACATCAGCTAGATGCGTTCTGTGAAGGAGGCGCCGGTCGTCCGGTATCTTCATACTTCCTTTAATTTCTTCTCGGGTGTCCAGTTGCCGGATGTCCAGAGGGCGTTGGTCGTCCGTGGCCCTGGGAATCATCGGACGTCCGGGCAGGGCCGGTCGTCCGGTCGCTGTAGCGTGCATTGGCCTGGTTTCCTTGGGCTGGCGTGACCTTCAGGGGCCGGACGTCCGGGCTGGACCGGTAGTCCGGTGGCTGTAGCTTCGGGAAGCTTCGTCTCTTGGTCCTTGTACTTGGCATCCTCGCTAGCTCTTCCGTTGGATGTGGTTGCTTCGTGGCTTTCCTCCAAGTACCTGATCATGCATAGAACACACGTTGGAGGTAATAGCCATGTCTCACATGAATAAAGTGAAGGTTCGGAGAGGAGCGAGTTCACCTTGTGTCCAATGGCATCTAGTTGAGGTCTCGTCATAAGTCCTCTTGGGGTTTGGAGAGTAGTCGGAGTGTACATGGGGATGAACGTGGGATGCTCCGCATCATCTCCCCCCCCTTGGGAAAGATCCAACCTCGGATCGTGATCCTCATCACCATGGAAACGGTTGTCGTAGACGGACTTGTAGTTGGACGAAGTTGAAGACATGGCACAATCCAAGTAGTCCAAGGTGTCGCCGGAGTGATAGACATGCAAAAAGAGCAAACACAAGCAACACTCGGAAATACAATGGTTAGCACACACAAAGTGTCCATCATGTAAGAATGAGTCCGTGCGGCAAGATTGGTCGTGACAAAGCGCATGAAGCTTATCAAGATGATCTAGAATGAGATGCAAATCATTCATGGGAGGAAATGCAATCATTGTGCACACAAATGTGTTGTAAATATGATCAATGCAACCACGGTGCAAAATGTTGTCATAGTGAGACGGTTTATCAATAGCATGAATATGGTAATGTATGCTCAACATATGTATGTTATCATGCAATTGATGGTGGACAATATGATCATGATGTATGAATATGCCATCAAGGTAGATCACAACAAATTTGCTAAGGAAGTGAACAAGCTCATATATCATGGATGACATGGAAATAGATGCAACAAGACGAGCATAATGTGAGTCAATCCATGCATAGGGCACAAACTTGTGGTGAGTATGATAAGTCCATCGAGCATGACATGTATGAGCACAATCAACAAATATGGAGGTGTTGGTGTACCAAAGCTCGATGTCGAGGCATGAGTGGAGTTTCGAAGGTGCATCCAACAAGTGCGAGCGCTCCTCAATGTGAAGGTCCATGTAGCCAATCTCCAATGTCGCTCCTCCGTGGACAAGATGTATCATGTAGACAACAAGAAGGAAACAACAATGAAAGAATGACCCATCCAATATGCTTACTTGAGGATGGCTCAAAGGGAAGGGGTTCACCTGTATGAGGATGTCGAAAATGTTGGTGTCGCACATCGTATATGCCTTCACATAGCCAATATGTCTCATGATGGTACCGCCTTGTGAATCCTTCAAAATGAAAGAACATGGCAAACACTCAGAAAAACAAATGAGGTTAGTGTAAATGCAACACCTATCATTCGTGTGGTAAGATACCCAACAAGTGTATGTATCATGCTCATCATAAGAAAGGACAAGGGAGTATTGCATAGTATGGAGGCATATGATGCGAGAACAACCAAGTGCAATAGGCTCAATCAAACAAGCATGCATCACAAGTAAGGTGTCAAAGTCTCCAAGATCAATAAGCATAGTATGGTTGCACTCAATACAAGTGGATATGAAAGAGGCAACTAATGGACACAAGAGACAATGATCAAGATATATCATGTGAGAGGCATGAACATATACGTCATCAACCCAAGAAAGCGAATAAGAGTGGAACATGGGTGATGCAACCAAGCAAGCAATCATAGCAATCAAGTCAAGCAATCTAGTAGTGCGAAGATGCAACATACTAGGAGTAATCATGGCAAGCATGTCATTGGTGCAAATAGTGGGCATGAATAATTCACATGTCATAGCACAAGCATGAAGGCAAGATATGAGGAAAGTAGGTTCATGGTGTTGGCAAGAAGTATTATGTAAATAGCAATGGCTCATCACGACTCTCCCAACACAAGAATCAACAATAGCATGAGGCACATGATAAACATGGCAAAAGCAACAAGGATCTCCACCAAGCATGCAAATACACATAGTAGTAGCATAATGGTGAATCATGGGTAGATGCAAACAAGAGTCACAAATGCATGGCAAAGGCATAGAAGCAAGCATAACATGCAAAGTGAACACGCTAGAATGGGCATAAGGTAACAAGTGGTAAATAGCCCATAGCCGTGTAAGAGACAAGTAAAAGAGATGCGTGTAGTCGATGCGCGAAGAGAACGGTGGTAAGGCTAGTCCACGGGATCCCAAAGCATCGTTGCTCTCAAGAGCTCGTTTCGTCAACTCTTGGGATTGAGAGGTTGACGAGTATACGTGAGTATCTACACAAAACAAAGACAAAGGGAAAATTGTGTGTGCGTGGTAGATGTACACATCATCCATCATGATGCGCACGTGCGTGTGTTTGTTAGCACAAAATATCCAACGGTTAAATAAATGAGATGCGTGATATAGAAACATGTCATCCATCATGATAGGTTTGTTATTATGTATAGCATAATGGAGACTCAAATTGTGTAATGCATCACGAGCAATATTTAGAGCACTTTATTCATGGAATGCATATGGTGTACACTATCATGGCAATCATGCAAAGTATGAAATGGATCAAGATCTCCTAATATGTATGAGGAAACTATGGGGGTCTCCTCATGAGCAAGAGTAGAAACATCACGTGGAGAATATTGACAACATCTAAAATGATGCATATTTGATTCAATGTGATCATGGCATGGCATAGTAGATGATTTGCGCAAATCATGTAAAGGAAGCATGGCAATATCATCACATGAAAAACAAAAGCCAATGACCATCATCTCGTCATCTATGCCATAAGTGAAAATGGGATTTATTTTAATGGGGCATGCATAGTTACTATGTTGAGATTGAAATGATGCAATATGGGAGATCTCACTCATAGCATATGATAAGTTCAAAGGTTTTTCAAACATGATGTGACCAAAAGAATTTTCACATGATATCCTATGGAGCATAGCGTCACAACTAGTGGGACAAGAGAAGCACCATCACCTATGTTACCGTTGGAGCGTCGCTCATATGTTGTAGGTGAGGTTTTGAAGATCGTCTCGTTGTCATCTTCATCTTGATGGAACCATGTGGGGGGTGCATCATCGTCCACTATGGCCATCGGTTTTCCCATTGGAGGGATGGACTCGTCGAGGGTAGGCATGTCATCATGTAGGAGACCTAGCACCAAAGAAGAAAACACACTAGGAGTAGAGGTTAAGTCGTTAGAAATCATGGTGGCCTCACGTGCCGTGTCAACTACCTCACTCTCTAAGTGTTATGGCTCACTCACTCTCTCAAGGATGCTCTCACTCATATGGTTAGTGGAGTCACTCAAATGGCGCTCAACCTCACATAGGATGTGTGGCATGCTCTCATGTGTGGGGCTAGTGGTGGTCACACACAACCTCTCATAGGAAATGCTCTCAATGTCATGTATGGTGGAGTCACTCTTGTCACTCATGGGGTGGTGGCTCTCCTCACATGACAAATGGGGCATTTCGACATATGTGGGTGTTGGAGAGATGTAGGTGCAAATTGCTCCTTGCGCGGTCGCGTAGCTTGACTCGGAGTAGGAGTCCAATGTGGGCGCCGTCTTCATGTTGTTGAAGAAGTTCATGCTCGTCGCCGTAGTCGAAGGGAATGGCCCTTGCTCGACCGTCTTGTCGCCGTCTTGGTGTTGGAGGTCCATATGATGTGGCACCTCGTAGCTCGTCTCCATGACCGAAGGGAGTTTCCCATGCTCGGCCATCTTCCTTGGGGGGCTTCCAAATATGGAAGTGTCGCCCTCGCTTGTAGGTGGTCGCCTTGTTGTTGATGAAGTCGTAGTAGGCATACTCGTGGGAAGTAGGCGAAGATGCCGTACGTCCAAAGGCAAAGATGCCTTGATAGCACTTGGCGAAGATGCCGAAGTGGTTGTTGTAGTCGTAGCACCGTCTTGGTGGTGGTCGTCTCACGGTCTTCTTTTGTGCTCTTGAAGCTTGGACTTGGCGTGAAGTAGGGCTTGTTGGGACTTGTGCACTTGCGCTTGTGGAGCATCTTCATGATGATGATGTCGTTGTCGTGATTGAGCTCGTAGTAGATGTCGTTCGTCGTCGTCATGCACATGATGCTTGGAGGTGACTTTCCCTTCATGGCGATGTTGATCACGAACGTGATGGTGGTCACCATGTAGATGTGGACGAGGACGATTTGCACTTGCATCGTTTTGGCACTCCGAAGACTTGTGTCTTGAATGTCGCCGCCTTGAGGATGACAAAGTGGAATAAGACTTTATCAAGGCTCTAATCTCCTCCATCCTTGCATCTTGCTCCTCTTTATGTGCGGAAAGCTTCTTGTCGATGTAGTCCCTTTTCCTTGCTTCGGAGTGGAAAATGTCGATGGAGATGTTCTCGATGCGCTCTTGCAATCTTGATTGTGCGCCTTGCATTTGTCGTTGTAGATCGAAGATTAACGCTTTGGAGATGTAGTTGTTCACGCCGTCGTTGTTGTCGTAGACCGGAGAGGGAATGCCTTGCCTATCCATCACAAGACTCGAGCAAATATGAGTGGGAGAAATAGAAGAACTTATACCAATGTACCTTGACCGATGTTGACGATGAATCAAGTTCACTCAAATGCGGACAATGAAATAGCACTATTGGTACCAATTCTTGTCGGTTCTCACACCTAAACAAGTAAAGCTTTGGGTGGAGCTCGGTGAGGATAGTGGCACAAAAATTTGATGCAAAATGTTAGCAAGAGTCAATAATGTTGAAAGAGATTCACAAATTCGCAAGTGAAACAAATGGACCAATAGCAAAGAATGGCACACGGAAACACACACACGGATAGATAAATGGGGTCGTGCAACCAAGGAATGAGCACAAAATGTGGAATCCACGGAAAACGCTCGTGTTGCACAACTCAAGAGAGACACTAGCACGATTGCTCAATAGGCGGATACGACACTTGTGCACAACCTATAAGATGCAAAATGGATTTCTATCCCAAGTATGCTATATATGTATGGTTCCCGGTGTTTCTCTCAAGATGATCCAAGATGATCGGATATGACAATCTTATATGCAATGTGGTATGATGCTATGGCACTTGCTTACAAGCTTCTTTGCTCTCTTTCTTTTGCTTAAAAGCTTTATTTCTTCTTTTTTTTCTATGGCCACGTTTGCACAATGCGCAAACCAAGATAGCAATTGTGTATATGCGGGAAAAAACTTGTGACACAATGGATGATATGATACCAAGATGATATGGTATGGTATGTAATGGAAGGTGTAGACCAATGATCACTAATGTGCACAAGTAACGTTGCCGGCAATACTCAAATGGCTAGTCTCGATAGGCAAGTAACGCAAAATGGGCTAGGGGTTAACAATGCAATGGCAAGGGGAATATACAATGGTGTCATCGAGGTTACCATCCTTTGCGATGATGAGTGGCGGTGTTCTTGATGTAGATACCAAGATGATGGAGACTCGTCCCTAAGTAGCCAAAACACCTTAGGAAACGGAAAAACCGCGAACTCAAAATCTCAAATGACAAATGTCAAATGGTGGTAGCGGAAAGCGGTGGTGGTTTTGCACTAGGCAATGCGGAAGTGGAATGATGAGCTATACGCGAGTCGGAGTTGAAGTTGCCATCCCTAAGTAGCCGAAACACCTTAGGAGACACAAGCCACAACTCAAACAACCTCAAACAAAATTGGGTTAAGTTGGGGTGGAAGTGTATGGTGGGTAAGGCTATGCGGAAGTGGTGGTGGTGGTTCATGAAGAAGTAATTGTCCCTAAGTAGCCGAAACACCTTAGGAGACTCGAATCACTACTCAAGCAACCACTAATGCTATGGGGAACAAAATGTCTTAGGTTGCGGTTGTCGGTGGTGGTTATTCGGATGATATGGTGGAGGGCCTAGGCAAACTTGCCAAATTTTCGAAAATTTGATGGAGTCAAATGGTGTTGGTGGTATTTTTTTGGGATGGGGGATGTCAAGAGCTTCAAAACGAGCTAAAGAACGTCAAAATCGGAGTTCGGATGAATTAGTTATGGACAAAACAAAAATTAGCTGAAGTTGATATGTACAGGTAGAGGACGTCCGGAAATGGACGGATGTCCGGTGGCCGGACGTCCGGTGAGCTCGGAAATCCGCTAATTTCGTTCTAGAATGGGATGCTGGACGTCCGGTATGTAGCGGATGTCCGGTGGTTCCTGGGGCTCCGGACATCCGGTAAAGTGGCGGTCGTCTGGTGGGTTGGGGTTAACGCGGGATTTGAGCTCCGGGACGCGATTTTGGGCGGAAAATGGAGATTTCGGGGTCAAAATTGATGAGATTTCGTGGATGGAAGATGGGGAAACTTGGGGAAATGCTAGATCCACTTGAAACCAAGCAAATCCACAGATCAAATTCAACAAAACATCATCAAACCAACAAATCACAAAAAAATTTGGGGGCTATTTTTGGTGGGGATTTTCGGATTTAGGATGAAATCAACAAAATCAAGCTAGTAAAAGAGGGGTATGGGCTCCAAAAACGTGATCAACGTGGATCATGATACCAAGATGAGGTAGGGTGGAACCCTATGGCGACGATCTTTCACGTTTGGAGTGGATCCTACGGTGAGTCACGAGGAACACGCGGAAGCACAAAGGGAAAATACGGGGAAAACGAGAGAGAATCACTAAACCGACAAGGAATCAATCACACAAGTGCTAGATCACCGAACACATAAGGTAGCACAAGATTCAAGATCAACAAAGGTAAGGATACAAAGGAACCATTCTTCTCCGTGAGGAGGCCTTGATGTTCTTCCCTAGAAAGGGGTCTTGAATCCGCTTGGGGGATCTTCTCCGAAGAGGTCGTGAACTCCGAGGAGAAGTATCCAAGTGGATGAGCAAAGGCTCTCACACAAACATGAGCTAATCCAATGCTAACCCTAACTAGGAGGTGGGAGAGGTCTATTTATAGTCTTAGTGCAAAAAGGGGGTGAAGTGAAGGGGTACATGGGCTTCGGCCCGAAACTGTGCGCAGACAGGTACCGGACGTCCGTTGGGGACCGGTCGTCCGGTGGCTCATGGG
This sequence comes from Triticum dicoccoides, assembly GCF_002162155.2. Lineage (NCBI taxonomy): Eukaryota > Viridiplantae > Streptophyta > Magnoliopsida > Poales > Poaceae > Triticum > Triticum dicoccoides. The sequence goes on along the minus strand of NC_041389.1, from coordinate 199,911,717 downwards.
GGTCCGGACGTCCGGAGTCGTCGGACATCTGCTAGATGCGTTCTATGAAGGAGGCGCCGGTCGTCCGGTATCTTCATACTTCCGTTAATTTCTTCTCGGGTGTCCAGTTGCCGGACGTCCGGAGGGCGTCGGTCGTCCATGGCCCTGGGAGTTATCGGACGTCCGGGCAGGGCCGGTCGTCCGGTCGCTGTAGCGTGCGTTGGCCTGGTTTCCTTGGACTGGCGTGACCTTCAAGGGCCGGACGTCCGGGCTAGACCGGTCGTCCGGTGGATGTAGCTTCGGGCAGCTTCGTCTCTTGGTCCTTGTACTTGGCGTCCTCTCTAGCTCTTCCGTTGGATGTGGTTGCTTCGTGACTTTCCTCCAAGTACTTGATCATGCATAGAACACACGTTGGAGGTACTAGCCATGTCTCACATGAATAAAGTGAAGGTTCGGAGAGGAGCGAGTTCACCTTGTGTCCAATGGCGTCTAGCTGAGGTCTCATCATAAGTCCTCTTGGGGTTTGGAGAGTAGTCGGAGTGTACATGGGGATGAACGTGGGATGCTCCGCATCAGCTATGCCATTGGAGTTGATTGTCACATCCCTGGTCCTGGTATGCAGTAGGCTAGCCCTTCATGTGTGCATCATGTTTAACTTTTCAAATGAATTTGAAATGGGGATGTTCAAACCCTAGCACCAAATGGAATTCAAATAGTTTCAACCTAAAAATATTTTCAGTGAATCCAAATGGCTTTCAAAAATGTTCATCATTTCTGGAAAATGCTAGAACCATAACCCGAGGTGTTGCACATTTTTTCATGACATATTTGGTCACTGCATTAAATCATATGCACTTTGCATTTGGGCATTTAAATGCTAGTAAATATGTTAAATTCTCAAATAATTCTGAACTTAAGTGTGGGCTATTAGGAATAATCCCAACAGAGCCCACAATTATTTGCAGGATTTTTGGAAACGTTTTAGTATTTTTAATAAAGCCAAACATCTGCAGAAAAATAGAAAAACTGAAACAAAAGAAAGAAAGAGAGAGAGGAAGCCTACCTGGGCCACCTACCTGCAGCCCACCTAGCGCCCCACCTGGCCAGCCCAGCCCACTGGCCCGGTGCCAGTCATCGCCTACCTCTGCCAATAGGCAGAGGAGGGACACGGCGCACGCGCCCGAGCTCGCCACGCCACCACCCTGCTCATCTGCATCGCCTGGTCACCGCTTCGACGCCGCGAACGCCTCCCCGGTGTCGCCGCGGTCCATCCGACACCTCACCCCCCCAAACGCTCTCCCCTCCTCTGTTCTTTCCGCCACCGAACGCGTCCGTCGCCGCCGTTCGTCACCACCGTGGCCACTGGCCACCCCATGCCCCACCGACGCGCCAAGAAGCTCCGCCAAGACGCCCTCTTCCTCCTCGATGAGTCACGCGAGCTCGGCCACCCTGCATCACCGTCTGCATCGTCTTCTTCCTGCTCGGGTCGCCGAGATCACCGGCAACGCCATGACGCCGTCCGTGCTTCCCCGAGCCCACTTCGACGCCCCCTACAACCGCAGTGAGCCACTACGCCGAACCCCTCTCTCCCCGTGCTCGTTTGCCCCCTCTGGCTGTCGCTTCCATCAAGCCCGAGACCTCACTGCCGCCGGCCATGGCGCCGCCGCGGCCACAGCCGCTGCCGCTCGCGTCCGAGCCCATCAGTGCGCTCAGTACACTCCCAGACGCCGAGCACACCCACCAGATCCTCCTCTCGTACGCAGTAGCGCCGAACCCGACTGCTCCCGTGCTTCGGCCACCGCAAACCTCGTCGCCGGTGCTACTCCGGCCACTCCCCGGCCGCGCCACCACCACGGTTGGATGCGGACGAGCGTCCGCATCCCGTAGCTGTGCTCCGCGCGCCAAACGGCGCCCCGTAGGCGGATTCCGCAGCGCACCGCCGCGTCTGGCCTCGCCGGCGTCATGTCGCCGGCGGGTTAGACCGTTGACCTTGACCGAGTGGGCCCATGTTGACTTTCCCCCATGAGTCAATGACAGGTGGGGCCGGCCTGTTAATTAGGTTAGGATTATTGTTAACTAAATATTAGTTAGACTAATGACCTGACACGCGGGACCCACAGGTCAGTTTGACCTAGACCAGCCCGTTGACTTGCTGACGTCACTATGAGGTCATGCTGACGCAATAATTCCTTTCTAGAATTTAAATAAATCTTAAATGATTTATTATTTTCAGAAAATGTCCAAAACTTCTAAAATTCATAGAAATTCAACCATAACTCCAAATGAAATAAATTATATATGAAAAATGATCAGAAAAATCCAATCTATCCATCTGTACCATTTTCATGCATGTTAGAACAACTTATGGCTGCTGTTTAGGACAAATCATATACTGACATTTAAACCTTCACATATGGAGTTTGAATTTGAACCTAAGGTTCAAACCAACTTCATTTAACCTGCTGCTAGTTGCATTAGCCCAACACACTCATTTTGCCATGTCATGATCATGCATCATATTGTGCATTGCATTGATTGTGTTTCCTTCTGTGTTGCCGGAACTTGCCCCCTCTCGATAGACGTGGTTCCGACGATGAGTTCGATGACACCGATGAAGAGCTATATTATCTTCAGAAGTGCCAGGCAAGTAAAACCCCCTTGTTCATTCCAATACAATCCTACTCTCTCGCCCTGCTCTCTTTTACTGCATTAGGACAACAACGATTCATCTGTTACTTGCTGCGGTAGCTGAACCCCTTTATCCTCTGCATGACCTGTCATTGCCACAGTAAATAGATGACTAGTATGAGTAGGAGTTGCTTGAGCCCTGTTGTGCCTACTCATTCATGTTTGTTTGTCATGCCTGCTACTGCTTAGAGTTGAGTCAGGTCTGATTCATCGGGAATGAATCAGCGGTGGTGAACATGTCCTACTGTGTGTGAGCTAAGTGTGTGAATACGATTTGGTAAAGGTATCGGTGAGAGGCCATGTAGGAGCACATGGTGGGTTGTCTCATTGCAGCCGTCCTTAGGAACTGAGTTCTGTGTTTGTGATCCATGATTCAGCTACTACCATGCATTGGGCCCTGAAATATGACCCCGCTCGACTTCTTATTCACCCTTGTCCTGTGTCCAGGAGTTGCAAGTAGTTTCTGGTGTTTGTAGTATGCTGGAGGCCGTGCGCAGCGCTGATCGTAGGGGTGGGCTGTGATGCGGTAGGCACGTGGCCGGGTATACCGGGCGCCTGTTTGGTGTCACGGAACCCTGTTCACATCGTTTGGGGCTGTGAGCGAAACCCCGGCCGGATCTCCTCATGGATGGAACCCGAATAGGCGATAAACCTGGACTAGAGACTTGAGTGTTTAGGTAGGTCGTGGTCTACACCCACGCCGGCTTTCGCTTGAAGTCTGCCGAGCACATGTCGTGTGCAGACGCTAAGTGGTGGAAACATGTATGAAGAAGTACACCCCTGCAGGGTTAACATCATCTATTCGAATAGCCGTGTCCGCGGTAAAGGACTTCTGGGTTGCTTATATCAGTTCATAGACAAGTGAAAGTGGATACCCTAAAATACGCAAGATAGCGTGAGTGCTATGGATGGCGTTCTTGTAGGGAGACGGGAGCGGATCTATAGTGGTGTATTGATATGGTGAATATGTGGACTCGTGTGCGCCACCTCAAAAGAGTTACTTGCAGTCGTAGTTCGGGATAGACACTGAGTCAAAGCTGGCTTGCTGCAGTTAAACCCCCACCATTCCTTTGTTGATAATGATGCATATGTAGTTAGTTCTGATGTAAGTCTTGCTGGGTACATTTGTACTCACGTTGCTTAATTTATGTTTTTGCAGAGAGACTTCGGTCTCGCTAGTAGTTCCGCGTGGACTTCGACGTTTAGGTTGTTACCTCAGCTACGATCTTGTGCCTCGGCAGGATCTGATAGATAGTCAGGCTTCTCAGCCTTTTTCATCTGTAGATGTCTGTACTCAGACATGTTAAGCTTCCGCATGTGCTTTGATCTGTATGCTCTGAATGTTGGGTCATGAGACCTATGTTTGTAATATCTCGCTCCTCGGAGCCTAATGAATAAATACTTGAGTCGTAGAGTCATGTTGTGATGCCCTGTTGTATTTGCACATATCGAGCATATTGTGTGTATGTTATTGAAATGCTTGGTATGTGTGGGATCTGACTATCTAGTTGTTTATCCTCAGTAGCCTCTCTTACCGGGAAATGTCTCCTAGTGTTTCCACCGAGCCATGGTAGCTTGCTACTGCTCCAGAACACTTAGGCTGGCCGGCAAGTGTCCTTCTTCGTTCCTGTGTCTGTCCCCTCGGGGAAATGTCACGCGATGGATACCGGAGTCCTGTTAGCCCGCTACAGCCCGGTTCACCGGAGTCCTGCTAGCACAGTGCTACAGCCTGGATTCACTCGCTAATGACCGACACGTTCGATGCTGGGTCATGAATGCCTGTCCCTGTAAGTTTGTGCCACTTTGGGTTTACGACTAGCCATGTCAGCCCGGGCTCCTTATCATATGGATGCTAGCGACACTATCATATACGTGTGCCAAAAGGCGCAAACGGTCCCGGGCAAAGGTAAGGCGACACCCGTGGGAATACCGTGCGTGAGGCCGCAAAGTGATATGAGGTGTTACATGCTAGATCGATGTGGCATTGAGTCGGGGTCCTGACAGCTTTGGTATTAGAGCCTCACTGCCTGTAGGATTTCCAAGCCAAACTGGTCGAAGTTGTGTCTAGAAATGCTTTAGTTATGTAAGGGAATTGATTGTGGGATGGAACGTAAGGCTCTTTTTACTCCTTATACCTCATGGCCTTCTGATCTGAGTCAACCTCTTCTCTTCTACGGGGATTAAGAACTAGGCCTTCTCATCTATCTATCAGGATGACGTGTTACTAATCCGTAGACTTATAGAATTGTAGGACTTAAGCCTCTGTTCAGTTTCTTCTACTTCCGTATGTTAACTGCTGATCTCGAAACCTTGATATTGTGCTTCTGAGTGGTGATGCCACCATTTTTGTTAATGTCTCAAATCTTTTCTGAGCATTTACAGCCGTTATGCTGTCCGGGTCATCCCAGGTTTCTAAACAATCTGATGCACTTGCAAATCCTTTCCCTCTGGTTTTTTGTTCCTTTGGGCCAGGTTAATCACACTAATTGCTGAGTTGAGGTATTCTATTGCCTTGACATATATGTTGGAATTATTATTATGACCCTAGGTGTCCTAGGGGATCATCTAGTAATCTAGCCATGATTTGCGTCCCAGTGTGATGATTCTGGCCTTTATTCTCGAAAGCATCCCGTGATGCTACTTAGTAGTAGGTATTCTATTCCTGGGTTCTTGAACCCGAGATTTACTCTACTTACTTCATGTTGATAGTGTTTGCTAGTTCCTTTAGGTTATTAGTAACCTTGCAATAGTCCTCGAGGTCCGTGGTATTTCCTTCCTCCAAATACCATGAACCATTCAGGCAGAAGTTATTTGAACCAAAAGATCACAATCAGAGTACTCTTGAGGAGTTCTCCATTCATAAATCATAACTCTACCAGTCCTACCTCTCTGCATGGGTTATCCGGAAGAAACATGTTGAACTTGGTTCGACATACTAATCTATGCATCCACAACTCAGAAAATTATATGTTCTTTGAGTTGTCCCTCTTAGTTGTCTTCTGACCATCGTCTATCATTTGATAGTCAAGAGTATGCGTGCATTCATTCATCGATGCCTATAACTCTTGTGGTCCGTCAAGCCATTCTATTCCAGGATGACTAGGAGAAACAAACTCCAGTACCTCACCCATATCCGGGATTGGGTCAAAACAGTTGTGTTCCGCAGATCAAAATGCTAATCTAGCTCTTGTTCTATCCTACCTTGGAGTATTACCATCTTTACATCAAGAATGTCATGGGAATTGCACACCCTCCTATGAACTCTTGATACAGTGATACTTCTCACCCTCATCATTCATTTCTCGGCTCCCGTGTTGTTGCAACCAGAGTGCCGACAAGTGAATCGTGATGTGTGAACTCAATACTCCTAGAAACTTCGTTGCTTGGTAGTTAAAGGACAATAAATTTCCTTCTTAGCGTGTTGATTCTTGAACCATCATTCTAAGACTGATCGTGCTACTAGTCCTTATTTCCGGCGCACTCTTCGATCAATGAGTTAGGATTATTCAAACCCTTGCTCTGTTGATCATATCGTCTTGCCCTGAAAAGCAAGATTGTTCTCGAGCTTAGTAACATATCGGTGGTTCGTGATGTTCCGAATATATTCTCGGAAGTATTACCAGGTTGTCACCTGACCGCTATGTTGGGTTCGTGATCAAGTTGGTTTTTCATAAACCACCCCCTTCTCCAAAAAAATCTGTGTTGGATACCCTGAGCTAGTTGGTAAACTGAACAACAACTTGGAGAGTTGGAAGATAAAAGCTTGTTCGACTTAGTTCATCTCCAAGGGATATCCTTGTGTGTGTTTGTTGAAGATAGGTAATATCTTGATTGATTGATCCTCGTGATCAGTTGTTGGAATTATTGTCTTGCCAAAACTTTGATTTGAGTATGGGCTATCCTCAAATCAAGTCAGAACCAACGATGTTCGTAATGTTGTCTTACTCGTGGATTCTCCTCGAGCATACACCATTACATCTTTTGGTCTGACCAATGCTATCAGCGTGTTCACTTAACTATGGAATTCCTTTTATATGGAAACCTGGATGAATTGTTGTTGAGCCCATCGACAACATCCTTATCTCCTCCATGATTTTGTTGAACATTAAGTTAGTGATGGAAACTTGTGTAAGCATTTTCTTCATGCCCCGTTCATGAAGTATATGTTGGATGAAAGAAGTGACTTCCTTTGATTCACGTGCATTTGATGTAAGTTGCTGCCGTGAATTCGAGAAAGTTTGTTTTTGCTCCTCTGGAATCATCCCAAGTCAGTCATGCATGTGCGAAGTATTCTATGGTCTGATAGACTGATCATCTTCATTCCATATGTATCCCCTAGCACACCAAGCCACTGATTGATTTGTTCAAGGAAAGGAAGTTCCTTCTTAAGAGCATGCCTTATGCAAGGACTTCAATATCCTCGATTATGGTTCCACACCTGAACTCGGTAGTGTTTTATTGTAAGACTACCATGTGATAATGTTTTGTCTGGGACAATGTGTTCACATGTTTGTAGCAGAACCAGCTCATGTTTTGGAGCTTGCTATCGTAGTTCATTTCCCGAGAATCTCGCAAAGTCATCTCGTCGATTTGTGTTGCGAACTTTCTTTTTCTTTCTAGACTCGATGAGTCTGGAATATCCTGACACCAGCCAGATCTCAATCTCAGGCAGATATGATGGTTGGAACATTTCCCAAGAACTATAATATTGGTCTCTCGATAATCGGTAAAGTGGATGTCGTGGCCAACACACCCAGCCGGAAGACCTATTATTATAGTATCTTGATTGAGGAAGTTGGCCACCTCCCCATAAGGACTTCGTAGGAATTATTCCCTATTTGTGTGTCTTATGATTTTTGTGCTCCCGAAGTCCGACCTGTTACTTGATGTTCTAGATATCAAACCATATCTATGAATGGGATACGCTAGTACATCAAGGAGAACATTAGAAGCGGAGTGCTAAATGTCTCTCGGTCGATCATCCAGATTTCGTTCCCTTGGCTTCGCTAAGGTGAAATCCGAGAAAGTGTTATCCTCCTTTGCATCTGCATCGTCCATCGCTATTCATCATGGTAGTATGTTGTGTTGTCAGCACCCTTGACATGGATGTTGGTAAAACCTTGATGATTATGGAAATGCTCAAGTTCTTGAGAGCACGCACAAGCGCTAGGTGTTACCATCGGCACTAACTAGGATTGCTCTCAGTTTCCTCGGTTATGCTATAACTTTTCAAACAGTGGACTCACTCTCTACTGTTGAGCTTCTCCTCGGTTACCAAAATTATCCCTTGTGTTGTCTTCAGCAAGGTAATCCACATCATCCATACTGGTCCGGGTATGTCATTCCACCGAACTCCTCCTAATGATCGATTTTGATTTGCCTTAAGCTGGTATAAAGAATTTCAAAGATCTCTGAATCAAAGGTAATTCTTTTTGCCACTTAAGGGGATATTTCTACGAATCACCCTCCTCCAAGATGTCTTGTTATGGTATCATGGCAACTCAACTCCTCGCTACGTTGACAACCGTTCACCACCCTTTTAAGCGTGGAATTGTTGTCTACCTAGTGAACCCTCGTCATTTGTTCCACCCCATCCCTCTAGATGTGTGTTTTATGTCTTAGCTCGAGTGGTGTTGCTATGCCTCATTCCCCGAGTTGATCCTAAGTTGTTCGATCTTCGAGAAGATCGATCCTTCTAGAGTTTTCCTTTCCTCTTCTTGTCATGTTAGTTGGAGTTCTCAGAGGAAGACATCAAGTCAAAGATGGTGATCGAATCAACGTTCATTTGAAGTGCAACCTGGGTCGTGAAGATTGCGTTAGTTGCGTTTCCCCTTCATTCTACCCTATGCTTGAATCTCGGGACGAGATTCTTGTTTAGTGGGGGCGAGTTGTCACATCCCTGGTCCTGGTATGCAGTAGGCTAGCCCTTCATGTGTGCATCATGTTTAACTTTTCAAATGAATTTGAAATGGGGATGTTCAAACCCTAGCACCAAATGGAATTCAAATAGTTTCAACCTAAAAATATTTTCAGTGAATCCAAATGGCTTTCAAAAATGTTCATCATTTCTAGAAAATGCTAGAACCATAACCAGAGGTGTTGCACATTTTTTCATGACATATTTGGTCACTGCATTAAATCATATGTACTTTGCATTTGGGCATTTAAATGCTAGTAAATATGTTAAATGCTCAAATAATTCTGAACTTAAGTGTGGGCTATTAGGAATAATCCCAACAGAGCCCACAATTATTTGCAGGATTTTTGGAAACTTTTTAGTATTTTTAATAAAGCCAAACATCTGCAGAAAAATAGAATAACTGAAACAAAAGAAAGAAAGAGAGAGAGGAAGCCTACCTGGGCCACCTACCTGCAGCCCACCTAGCGCCCCACATGGCCAGCCCAGCCCACTGGCCCGGTGCCAGTCATCGCCTACCTCTGCCAATAGGCAGAGGAGGGACACGGCGCACGCGCCCGAGCTCGCCACGCCACCACCCTGCTCGTCTGCATCGCCTGGTCACCGCTTCGACGCCGCGAACGCCTCCCCGGTGTCGCCCCGGTCCATCCGACACCTCACTCCTCCCCCAAACGCTCTCCCCTCCTCTGTTCTTTCTGCCACCGAACGCGTCCATCGCCGCCGTTCGTCACCACCGCGGCCACCGGCCACCCCATGCCCCACCGACGCGCCAAGAAGCTCCGCCAAGACGCCCTCTTCCTCCTCGATGAGTCACGCGAGCTCGGCCGCCCTGCATCGCCGTCTGCATCGTCTTCTTCCTCCTCAGGTCGCCGAGATCGCCGGCAACGCCCATGACGCCGTCCGTGCTTCCCCGAGCCCACTTCGACGCCCCCTACAACCGCAGTGAGCCACTACGCCGAACCCCTCTCTCCCCGCGCTCGTTTGCCCCCTCTGGCTGTCGCTTCCGTCAAGCCCGAGACCTCACTGCCGCCGGCCATGGCGCCCCCGCGGCCACAGCCGCTGCCGCTCGCGTCCGAGCCCATCAGTGTGCTCAGTACACTCCCAGACGCCGAGCACACCCACCAGATCCTCCTCTCGTACGCAGTAGCGCCGAACCCGACTGCTCCCGTGCTTCGGCCGCCGCAAACCTCGTCGCCGGCGCTACTCCGGCTACTCCCCGGCCGTGCCACCACCACGGTTGGATGCGGACGAGCGTCCGCATCCCGTAGCTGTGCTCCGCGCGCCAAACGGCACCCCGTAGGCGGATTCCGCAGCGCATCGCCGCGTCTGGCCTCGCCGGCGTCATGTCGCTGGCGGGTTAGACCGTTGACCTTGACCGAGTGGGCCCAGGTTGACTTTCCCCCATGAGTCAATGACTGGTGGGGCCGGCCTGTTAATTAGGTTAGGATTATTGTTAACTAAATATTAGTTAGACTAATGACCTGACACGCGGGACCCACATGTCAGTTTGACCTGGACCAGCCCGTTGACCTGCTGACATCACTATGAGGTCATGCTGACGCAATAATTCCTTTCTAGAATTTAAATAAATCTTAAATGATTTATTATTTTCAGAAAATGTCCAAAACTTCTAAAATTTATAGAAATTCAACCATAACTCCAAATGAAATAAATTATATATGAAAAATGATCAGAAAAATCCAATCCATCCATCTGTACCATTTTCATGCATGTTAGAACAACTTACGTCTGCTGTTTAGGACAAATCATATACTGACATTTAAACCTTCACATATGGAGTTTGAATTTGAACCTAAGGTTCAAACCAACTTCATTTAACCTGCTGCTAGTTGCATTAGCCCAACGCACTCATTTTGCCATGTCATGATCATGCATCATATTGTGCATTGCATTGATTGTGTTTCCTTCTGTGTTGCCGGAACTTGCCCCCTTTCGATAGACGTGGTTCCGACGATGAGTTCGATGACACCGATGAAGAGCTATATTATCTTCAGAAGTGCCAGGCAAGCAAAACCCCCTTGTTCATTCCGATACAATCCTACTCTCTCGCCCTGCTCTCTTTTACTGCATTAGGACAACAACGATTCATCTGTTACTTGCTGCGGTAGCTGAACCCCTTTATCCTCTGCATGACCTGTCATTGCCACAGTAAATAGATGAAACCCACTAGTATGAGTAGGAGTTGCTTGAGCCCTGTTGTGCCTACTCATTCATGTTTGTTTGTCATGCCTGCTACTGCTTAGAGTTGAGTCAGGTCTGATTCATCGGGAATGAATCAGCGGTGGTGAACATGTCCTACTGTGTGTGAGCTAAGTGTGTGAATACGATTTGGTAAAGGTATCGGTGAGAGGCCATGTAGGAGTACATGGTGGGTTGTCTCATTGAAGCCGTCCTTAGAAACTGAGTTCTGTGTTTGTGATCCATGATTCAGCTACTACCATGCATTGGGCCCTGAAATATGACCCCGCTCGACTTCTTATTCACCCTTGTCCTCTGTCCAGGAGTTGCAAGTAGTTTCTGGTGTTTGTAGTATGCTGGAGGCCGTGCGCAGCGCTGACCGTAGGGGTGGGCTGTGATGCGGTAGGCACGTGGCCGGGTATACCGGGCGCCCGTTTGGTGTCACGGAACCCTATTCACATCGTTTGGGGCTGTGAGCGAAACCCCGGCCGGATCTCCTCATGGATGGAACCCGAATAGGCGATAAACCTGGACTAGAGACTTGAGTGTTTAGGTAGGTCGTGGTCTACACCCACGTCAGCTTTCGCTTGAAGTCTGCCGAGCACATGTCGTGTGCAGACGCTAAGTGGTGGAAACATGTATGAAGAAGTACACCCCTGCAGGGTTAACATCATCTATTCGAATAGCCGTGTCCGCGGTAAAGGACTTCTGGGTTGCTTATATCAGTTCATAGACAAGTGAAAGTGGATACCCTAAAATACGCAAGATAGCGTGAGTGCTATGGATGGCGTTCTTGTAGGGAGACGGGAGCGGCTCCATAGTGGTGTATTGATATGGCGAATATGTGGACTCGTGTGCGCCACCTCAAAAGAGTTACTTGCAGTCGTTGTTCGGGATAGCCACCGAGTCAAAGCTGGCTTGCTGCAGTTAAACCCCCACCATTCCTTTGTTGATAATGATGCATATGTAGTTAGTTCTGATGTAAGTCTTGCTGGGTACATTTGTACTCACGTTGCTTAATTTATGTTTTTGCAGAGAGACTTCGGTCTCGCTAGTAGTTCCGCGTGGACTTCGACGTTTAGCTTGTTACCTCAGCTACGATCTTGTGCCTCGGCAGGATCTGATAGATAGTCAGGCTTCTCAGCCTTTTTCATTTGTAGATGTCTATACTCAGACAAGTTAAGCTTCCACATGTGCTTTGATCTGTATGCTCTGAATGTTGGGTCATGAGACCTATGTTTGTAATATCTCGCTCCTCGGAGCCTAATGAATAAATACTTGAGTCGTAGAGTCATGTTGTGATGCCATGTTGTATTTGCACATATCGAGCATATTGTGTGTATGTTATTGAAATGCTTGGTATATGTGGGATCTGACTATCTAGTTGTTTATCCTTAGTAGCCTCTCTTATCGAGAAATGTCTCCTAGTGTTTCCACCGAGCCATGGTAGCTTGCTACTGCTCCAGAACACTTAGGCTGGCCGGCATGTGTCCTTCTTCGTTCCTGTGTCTGTCCCCTCGGGGAAATGTCACGCGATGGATACCGGAGTCCTGTTAGCCCGCTATAGCCCGGTTCACCGGAGTCCTGCTAGCCCAGTGCTACAGCCTGGATTCACTCACTGATGACCGACACGTTCGATGCTGGGTCATGAATGCCTGTCCCTGTAAGTTTGTGCCACTTTGGGTTTACGACTAGCCATGTCAGCCCGGGCTCCTTATCATATGGATGCTAGCGACACTATCATATACGTGTGCCAAAAGGCGCAAACGGTCCCGGGCAAAGGTAAGGCGACACCTGTGGGAATACCGTGTGTGAGGCCGCAAAGTGATATGAGGTGTTACATGCTAGATCGATGTGGCATTGAGTCGGGGTCCTGACATTGATGGACTCACTTTATCTTCCAAGCCTTCTGCTGTTATCTTATTTAGATGGCCTTAAGCCATATTATTGTAATTAGTTCTCTTTTGAGACATTTGATGTAATAAGTGTGTGATTGAAACTCGGTTATAAATCCTCAAGTACTGTGCATGTCAGCACTACCAATCCAGGGATGACACTGATGCACAGAGACTAGGCTGTTTGAGGTCTGGTTGCTACAAGATGGTATCAGAGCACACGCTGAGTGTAGGACACGACCACTAAGCTAAAACCATAGGCCACTCCTCTCTACTCATTTCTGACTCCTCTCCTTTTTCTACTCTATAGGATGGCGGACTCAAGGAACAAGTTTACACAACCGGATGAAGACACTCCTTTTGGACGACACTTGAAGGAAGTTACTAGCTACCTGAACATCGGAATACCAAGCTTCACCGGGACCTACATCACCACTTTAGCAGAAGAGGAGCGTTGGATGATTCGAGTTCAAGTTCGAGGAAGGACGTTCATGCTAGTCACTGTGCCCATAGAGGTTTTCTTTGATGCACCAACCTGGAGTCTAGGAAAGAGCATGGCAGCCCACATCGCCATGGGACGCATTAGAGAAGTTTACAACAAGGATCTCAAGGATACTATCTACTAGATATGTGGGCGCCGAGATGAGAAATGGGAGATGATCAGCACCAGGAGGGACAGGTCCATTGCAGCTTTCATCCAGGAGTTAAACCAGCACATTCGACGCCAGGAGAACCATATGTGTACAGGCATGATAGATCTGACGAAGGCAATGACCAGGATCACAGAGCTAGAGGAGGAACTCAAGTCTACACGCGATGGATATGAGGAGGAAATGACGATACTAGTGGAGAAGAATGACGATCTGACGAGGAAGCTAGGAGTATTTATGGGAGACCCCGCGCCAGGAGGAGATGACGACGATGCCAAGGACATTCGTTCAGAGGACTACATCATCATCGACGACACCGACTCAGACCCCAACGATAGCGATGATGACTATGTTGATGAAGCTGGAGCGGATATCATGGAGTCTTCTACCGATTGAAACTTCTAGTCGACCACCATATCAGTAGTAGTATTCCCCCATGTATATAGTATAGTCAGAGCACTTTTGTAATGATAGTTAGACTGATTGAATGCCCTTGTTTGAATTGATTGAAGTGATATGATTGTGTTTGTCTCATGTGCATATGGGTAGTGTTTTCCCTCTAGACCTCATTCTATTCTGTTTTCTCACCTTTTCTAAACCCAGCAGATGCCTCCGAGACGTGACAATGGATTTGCTTTCCCACTGGAGCTCACTCAGTTGATCCAGCAGTAGAACACCTTGATGCAGCTACTATTTCAGAATCAGAACCAAGGGAACAACAAAAACAACAACCCACCACCACCACCACCAGTTGATCACTTAGCCTGTTTCCTAAGGCTGAATCTGCCGGTGTTCTCTAGTAGCACCGAGAGGATTGTTGTAGATGATTTTCTCCGCAAGATTGGAAGGGAGCTGACCACTGCGGGATGCATAGATGCGGAGAGAGTGTGTTTTGCCGCACATCAGCTTGATGGACCTGCAGCATCATGGTGGGAGAATTTCACAGCCACTTACCCCATTAACACGGTTACATGGGATCAGTTTCAGCAGGCTTTCCGCACTGCCCATGTTTCAGCTAGAGCTATGAACATGAAGAAGCGTGAGTTTCGCAACTTGCGCCAAGGAGGACGCACAGTGGACCAGTATGTGGATGAGTTTAGTAAGTTAGCACGTTATGCCCCAGATGACGTCGCTACAGATGCTGCTAAGCAGGAGAAGTTTCTGGAAGGACTGAATGATGAGCTGAGCATGCAGTTGATGGTGGCAACCTTCAAAAACTACCAGGAGTTGGTAGATAGAGCTCTCATGATTGAAGGGAAGCAACAACAAATAGACAATAGCAAGAGGAAGTATGGGCAAGGGAAGTACAATTCAGGAGCTCAGCAGAGACCCCGTTTTACCCCGAACTCGGGAGGACACATTCACCACAACCATGGAGGCCATAATGCCAGTGGAGGAAGTTCGCATAACAATAGTGGCCCCAAGAATGGGAATGGGAATGGAGGAAGCAACGGCCAGAACCATTCCAACCCAGCAACGCCCGCCAAGGATCTAAGTCACATTACTTGTTCAAGTGCGGGAAGAATGGACACTACGCCACCGAGTGTTCTGAAGCAAAGAACAGAAATGGCAATTTAAGCTCTGGGAACAAGCCCAACCCTTTCAACAGGGTACAAGTGAACCACGTTAGCATGGAGGAGGTTGAAGCGCAACCCGATGCAGTTATAGGTAAGTTTTTGGTTAAGTCATTTACTGCAATCATTCTTTTTGATACTGATGCATCGCATTCATACATATCAAGGGGATTTGTGGATAAATATAACTTGCCAACCCAAGCCCTTAGGTCACCCATGTTAGTAACCTCGCCAGGAGTAGAGTATATGGCCAGCCTATGGTGTGATCGGTTACCATTAAGGATTGGTAACTATGTGTTCCCCTCAGACCTAATCATTTTGGAATCGCAAGGACTGGATGTAATATTAGGCATGGATGGTTATCGAAGTATGGAGGGAACACTGACTGTGCCAGCAAGTCGATTATGCTCACCACCCCAGAAGGAAGAAGGATTAAGTATGTATCCCGGCATGTGCCGAAGAGGACTCAAGTGAATTCCTTATCAGGAGTTGTACAGGAGGAAGTACCAGTGGTGAATGATTTCCCTGATGTATTTCCAGAGGAGTTGCCAGGCATGCCACCGGATAGAGACATTGAGTTTTTGATTGAGCTTTTGCCAGGCACAGGGCCAATATCAAAGAGACCGTATCGGATGCCCGCCCAGGATTTGGAGGAAATTAAGAAGTAGATTAAGGAGTTACTGGATAAAGGTTATATTCGCCCAAGTTCGTCACCTTGGGGATCTCCAGTACTTCTAGTGGAGAAGAAGGATGGATGATTGAGGATGGTTGTTGATTATCGTGCGTTGAACGAAGTGACGATCAAGAACAAGTACCCACTGCCGATGATCAATGATTTGTTTGACCAGTTTCAAGGAGCTAAAGTATTTTCCAAGCTTGATATGAGATCATGATACCACCAACTGAAGATTCGAGAGCAGGACATACCTAAGACAGCTTTTACCACAAGGTACGGGCTATATGAGTATACCGTTATGACATTTGGTCTGACTAACGCACCTGCATATTTCATGAACATGATGAACAAGGTGTTTGTCGGATTTAGGGTTCTGGCAAAACCCTTGAGGTTCGAACACTGGGGTGCGCACAAAGATTTCCCCCTACCGAATCTCTCTCTCAGCCTCGTCGCGATCCCTAAGCTTAGCTCGATGAACTCACAACACAAGAGACACAAGATTTATACAGGTTTGGGCCAACGTTGTGGTGTAATACCCTACTCCTGTGTGGTGGTGGTGGATTGCCTCTTGGGCTGATGATGAGCAGTACAAGGGAAGAATAGCTTCCTGAGGAGAGGTGTTCTTGAGCTGGTGTGGTGTTCTACTTGTTCTGGTTTTGGTTCGGTTCATTCTTCTCTATGGTGGTGGCTAGTCCTATTTATAAAGGCCCTGGTCCTCTTCCCAAATATTGAGCGGGAAGGGATCAAACAACAGCCGATTTGAAAGGTGTCGGATTTCGGGTTCCGGCAGACCCTTGAGGTTCGAACTCTGGGGTGCGCACGAAGGTCTTTCACCTACCAGCTCACGCGTCGAAGTCTCGCAAGGATCTTGGCTAGAAAGAAGAACACATAAGGGACACGAGATTTATACTGGTTCAGGCCACCATTGTGGTGTAATACCCTGCTCCAGTGTGTGGTGTGGTGGATTGCCTCAGAGCTGATGATGAACAGTACAAAGGAAGAACAGCCTCACGAGGGGCTGTTCTTGAGCTGGTGCGATGAACTGCTAGGGTGAGTTCAGTCGCTTCTCTCTCTCTCTCTGGTCGATCTGTTCTCTCGATCTGATCTCCAGATGCCCCTACCCTGTGGGTGGATAGTCCTATTTATAGAGGGAGGCTCTGGGCCTCTTCCCAAATAATGAGCGGGAAGGGCCCCAACAATTGGCCATTTTGAAGGGGAACATCTAGTACACTTATCCTAACTAAAGTTGGTCTTCGGCTGCCCAAAGGCTCTGATGATGACACCGCCCTGGGCTCCACGATGACCTCCATCCTGCCGTTCTGTTGGTCTTGGTCTTGTTGCATCGAAACGGTAACCTTTGCCTGATGCCTTGGCCTGTGCTTGCCCCCTTTGCACCGAAAGGGAAACAAGGACACTGTCAGGACCCCGACACAATGCCACATCGATCTAGCATGTAACACCTCATATCACTTTGCGGCCTCACACACGGTATTCCCACGGGTGTCGCCTTACCTTTGCCCGGGACCGTTTGCGCCTTTTGGCACACGTATATGACAGTGTCGCTAGCATCCATATGATAAGGAGCCCGAGCTGACATGGCTAGTCGTAAACCCAAAGTGGCACGAACTTACAGGGACAGGCATCCATGACCCAGCATCGAACGTGTCGGTCATCAGCGAGTGAATCCAGGCTGTAGCACTGAGCTAGCAGGACTCCGGTGAACCGGGCTGTAGCGGGCTAACATGACTCCGGTATTCATCGCGTGACATTTCCCCGAAGGGACAGACACAGGAACGAAGAAGGACACATGCCGGCCAGCCTAAGTGTTCCGAAGCAGTAGCAAGCTACCATGGCTCAGTGGAAACACTAGGAGACATTTCCCGGTAAGAGAGGCTACTAAGGATAAACAACTAGATAGCCAGATCCCACACATACCAAGCATTTCAATCATACACACAATATGCTCGATATGTGCAAATACAACAAGGCATCACAACATGACTCTACGACACAAGTATTTATCCAATAGGCTCCGAGGAGCGAGATATTACAAACATGGGTCTCATGACCCAACAATCAGAGCATACAAGTCAAGCACATGCGGAAGCTTAACATGTCTGAGTACAGACATCTAGAAATGAAAAAGGCTGAGAAGCCTGACTATCTACCAGATCCTGCCGAGGGCACAAGGTCGTAGCTGAGGTAACAAGCTAAACGTCGAAGCCCACGTGGAACTACTAGTGAGACTGAAGTCTCTCTACAAAACATAAAATAGGCAAACGTGAGTACAAATGTACCTAGCAAGACTTACATCAGAACTAACTACATATGCATCATTATCAACAAAGGGGATGGTGGGGTTTAACTGCAGCAAGCCAGCTTTGACTCGGTGGCTATCCTGAACTACGATTGCAAGTAACTCTTTGAGGTGGCGCACATGAGTCCACATATTCACCATATCAATACACCACTATGGATCCGCTCCCGTCTCCCTACGAGAACGCCATCCATAGCACTCACGCTTATCTTGCGTATTTTAGAGTATCCACTTTCACTTGTCTATGAACTGATATAAGCAATCCAGAAGTCCTTTTCCGCGGACACGGCTATTTGAATAGATTAGGTTAACCCTGCAGGGGTGTACTTCTTCATACATGCTCTCACCACTTACCGTCGTTTACACGACATGTACTCGGCAACCTTCAAGCGGAAGCCCAATGTGGGTGTCGGCCACGACCTACCTAATCACCTAAGTCTCTAGTCCAGGTTTATCGCCTATTCGGGTTCCATCCATGAGGAGATCCGGCCGG
Organism: Triticum dicoccoides; assembly: GCF_002162155.2. Classification (NCBI taxonomy): domain Eukaryota; kingdom Viridiplantae; phylum Streptophyta; class Magnoliopsida; order Poales; family Poaceae; genus Triticum; species Triticum dicoccoides. Next base: position 199,893,329 of record NC_041389.1, on the reverse strand, counting down.
AGTTTCGCTCACAGCCCCAAACGATGTGAACAGGGTTCCCGAGACACCAAACGGGCGCCCGGTACACCGTGCCACGTGCCTACCGCATCACAGCCCACCCCTACGGTCAGCGCTGCGCACGGCCTCCAGCATACTACAAACACCAGAAACTACTTGCAACTCCTGGACAGAGGACAAGGGTGATTAAGAAGCCGAGAGGGTCCATTGGTTTCGGGCCCAATGCGTGGTAGTAGCTGAATCATGGATCACAAACACAGAACTCAGTTCCTGAGGACGGCTGCAATGAGACAACCCACCATGTACTCCTACATGGCCTCTCACCGCTACCTTTACCAAAACGTGTTCACACACTTAGCTCACACACAGTAGGACATGTTCACACGCCTCTGATTCATCCCCGATGAATCAGACCTGACTCAACTCTAAGCAGTAGCAGGCATGACAAACAAGCAAGAATGAGTAGGCACAACAGGGCTCAAACAACTCCTACTCATGCTAGTGGGTTTCATCTATTTACTGTGGAATGACAGGTCATGCAAAGGATAAAGGGGTTCAGCTACCGCAGCAAGTAACAGATGAATCGTTGTTGTCCTAATGCAGTAGAAGAGAGCAGGAGCGAGAGAGTGGGATTGTATCGGAATGAACAAGGGGGTTTTGCTTGCCTGGCACTTCTGAAGATAACATTGAGTCTTCATCAGTGTCAACGATCACAACGTCGGAACATCGTCTACCGGGAGGGAACAGATACCGGCAACAAAGAACAAATACAATCAATGCAATGCACAATATGATGCATGCTCATGACATGGCAATATGAATGTGTTTTGAGCTAATGCAACTAGCAACAGATTAAATGAAGTTGGTTTGAATACAAGATTCAAATTCAAACTCCATATGTGATTATTCAAATGCCATTTAATTGATTTGTGTTAAACATCAGCTATAAGTTGTTCTAACATGCATGAAAATGGTACAGATGGATTCCTTGAATTTTTCTGATAATTTTTCATATATAAATTATTTAATTTGGAGTTACGGTTGAATTTCTATGATTTATTGAAGTTTTAATCATTTTCTGAAATTCCTGAATAAAAATAAATCCAGAAAACCTATTACTGCGTCAGCATGACTTCACAGTGACGTCAGCAAGTCAACGGCGTTGTCCAGGTCAACTCTGACCTGTGGGACCCACATGTCAGCTGCACAGTGATTTAACAGAGTTTAATTAACTTAACTAAATTGTTAGCCGGGTTAATTAAACGGTAGGGCCCACCTGTCAGTGGCCCTAGGCCTGGGTTAGCGGGGTGGTTAGGCCCTAATGACCGGCCACGTCGGATTTGCCGGCGGTTGGACGACGGCGACGACCCAGAGCGGCGGTGGCTCGCCGGAGTTACGCCAGAGGCGACGGATCGACGCGCCAAGGGCACCAGGAGGTAGCCCGTGCCCGTGCGCATCTAGGGGGACCAACGGGAGGTGCGGGGGTGGCCGGGGTTCGCCGGAATGGAGCCCGAGGCGGCGGCCGGAGCTCGGGGGTTCACGGGACCGGCGCTGCGGTGCACGGGAGGACGAGTGGTTAGGTGCTTTGGGTTCCTAAGGTTGCGGTGAGCACGCTGGTGGGCTCGGGAGCAAGCTGCGGTGGCTGTGGCCACGGCCATGCCATGGCCGGCGGCGAGGAGCAATCGGCTCCGGTGAAAAGGGCGGCTAGAGTACGGGAACGAGCGCGAGGAGGAGGGGAATGGAAGAGTAGCTCACAGCGGATCTGGTGGAGGCAACGGCGAGGCCGGGGAGGGGCTGGAGCTCGCGAATCCTCGAAAGTTCGCCGGTGGCCGAAGGTTGGGGGCGAGCTTGAGGGCGACGCTGCAGGGCTTCCGGAGGGCCGTGGATCGGTGGGGAGGAAGAGGGGGTCGGGGCGGAGCTTCCTGGGGCGTCGGTGAGGCGTGGGGTGGCCGGTAGCCACGGTGGCTCTCGTCGGTGGCGGCGGCTCCGTTC